>NC_087479.1:0-370000 GCF_036417665.1 Passer domesticus | reverse complement strand
GGGAAGGATGTGCTGCATCCTCCTGACAGAGCGTTCCAGAAGCTGAGGAGCCTGTGAGCAGAGCTGTGATCTCATCTACACAAAGCACAGACCAGCAGCCAGCGTGGAAAGCAGCAGTGGCAATCAGAGGTGACTGTTTCAGAATTTCTTACACAGACAGTGTTCACCTTGCTCTGCTCAGACACAGGTGTGGCCTGACATGCTGCCTCACACCTGGGACCTGCGTTTCATTTGAGGTAAAGAGTGAAACAAAAGGCTCCCCTCAGTGTGCTCGATATAGAATAGGGATATTCAGAAATGAGCAGCTCCAGAAATATCCCTGTGCTCACCCACCTGCAGCCAGGCGGGCAAGGCAGCAGCAGCTCAGGGGCTGCCCACCTGCTCAAGGAGAAATGTGCTCCAGGACAAATCCCTGCAGCACTGAGCAGAAACACTGCAGGTGTGCTTCGTTCCAGGACAGGGCTCAGCCCTGCCCAGGTAACACAGCTCCTCACAGGTAACACCCATGCTGCACAGGTAACACCCATCCTGCACAGGTAACACAGCTCCTCACAGGTAACACAGCTCCTCACAGGTAACACAGCTCCTCACAGGTAACACCCATGCTGCACAGGTAACACCAAGTTGGACAGGTAACACCCCTCCTACACAGGTAATGCACCGTCCTGCACAGGAAACATCCCTCCTGCACAGGTAACATCCCTCTTGCACAGGTAACACCCCCCTGCACAGGTAACACGCATCCTGCACAGGTAACACATCCCTGCCCAGGTAACACCCCTCCTGCCCAGGTAACATCCATCCTGCACAGGTAACACCCATCCTGCACAGGTAACACCCCCCTGGACATCTAACACATCTCCTGCACATTTAACACACCCCTGCACAGGTAGCACCCATCCTGCACAGGTAACACCCCCCTGCACAGGTAACACCCCCCTGCACAGGTAACCCCCCCTGCCCAGGTAACACCCCCCTGCCCACGTTGGGGTCGGAAGGAGGGGGTCAGTCCCTCCCACCCCCACACCAGGCGTTCCAGAGGAAAGGTGTGTGCTGGGTGCTGTCCCTCGGACGTGTTTCAGGCAGAGCCGAGGCAGGGCTGCCCTGCACAGGGCAGGGCCGGCATGGCTGGCTCAGGAGCAGCTGCAGGGGCTTCCTTGCAATCAAAGGGAGTTACGTCCCCAGCAAGGTGACACAGCTGAACTGTTGGAATGTGCCAGGCCGGGCTGGACACTGGGCTTGGAGCACCTGGGACAGTGGGAGCTGTCCCTGCCATGGCAGGGGTGGCACTGGGTGGGATTTGAGATCTCTTCCAGCCCAAACCCTCCTGGGATTCTGGTGTTCTGCATGGCAGAATGTGGTACATGAAGAGCTGGGAGACACAAACAGAAATGAACATTTCTTACCCCAGCTGCAGAACCAGCCATGCCAGGAGGGGTGGCAGGGCTCACACTCTGGGGGCAGGACACAGGGACACAGTCTGGATCCGGAGGAACGAGAATTCCAACTCAGCAAACAAACAGAACATTCAAATGTGAAGTTTATCATTAAATGTGGAAACCTTACTGTTCTTTGTTATCAGACACAAACAAACAAACAAAAAGAACAAAAAAAAACCCAACCAAAAAAACAAACCAATACAAAACAACCCAAACCCCAAAACTCAGAAGGATTTGCAAGACAGAAAGCAAAAGGAGAGACAAACCCATTTGTTTGTCCCTTTGCTGTGTGGAAGCAGCAGAAGAATCAAAGATCTGGCTGTTTGGACTGACCATTAGCCTAGGAGCTCATTTTCTCAGCACAGACACAGCAGCGATGGAAATTCTTTCCACAAACCCAAGGGATCTTTTACATTTTGCCTATGTTGCAGCTCAGCTATGGGCACGGAGGGCTCAGCAACGCTGTGAGGATTTCAAAAGATTAGTGTGGGCATGTGTCCTGCTTTGTAACCATGGTGTGCCTCAATTAATGCACAATTTTCCCAGAAAATCCCTCAGTCAAAGGGCTGAAGCCTCCTGAGCGTCTGGCTGAGCTGCAGGCAGGAGCTGAGCCTGCTGCCATCAGTGTGTGAGGACTGGGGATTTCTCCTCGGAATACACTCAGGTTTTGCTGCTTTAGCCTCTCCGAGACAAACCCATGGCTGGGGCTTCTTTAAAATTAATTGGCTTTTCGTTCCTTGGAAGATCAGAGTGCATTCCAGAGAAGCAGCAGAAGCGTGTTCACAATGTGACTGCAGAAACAAGCGGCCTGGCTGGAGCCAGGGTGCCCGTGGCAGCCACAGCCCGGGGCCACGGGGCACACGCGGCACCAGAAATGCTCCCTGGCACCTGGAAAAGCATCCAAAAACCAGCAGTGACAGAGCAGAGCCGGAGCCAGAGCTGTGCTAGGGCTGAACAGGGTCACAGCAGGGCAGTCTCACAGCTCCGCTGTGGCTTGTTGTAACCCTGAAATAAATAAAATCCCTGCAGGGCTTTAGAGCTGCAGAATTCAGGAGTCGGGATGTGAGGAACAGAGGCAACCCAGGGCACGGCACGGCAGGCACGTGTGCCCAGCAAGGAGGGGGAGGGACCTGCAGGGGAAGGGGACTGGGGGCTGTGTGCCCAGGACAGCCCTCCCTGGCACAGGAGGGGCTGTGTGCCCAGGGCAGCCCTCCCTGGGCAGGGGGATCACTGGGGGGCTGTGTGCCCTGGAAGGGGCTCTGTGCCCTGGGAGGGGCTGTGTGCCCTGGGAGCATCCCTCAGGCAGGAAGGGTGCAGCAGGCACAGCTTCACCTGCCGTGCTGTGTCCACAGGGAAGGGGGGAGGCTGAGAAGTTCCATGTCCCACTTGCCAATATCGTGATGCAACAAGAAAATCCATCTTTTCTGCTCTTCTGCCAGTCGTGAAGATGTATGAATATTTTTTTTTTTTTTACTGCTCGAAGTATGATTTTAATCATGAAAGTTGTGATTTGTAATTCTAATATTTACACAGAAAGCTCTTTTTCTTATGTCTCTCTCTATAAAGCAATATTGGAATCAAAGTGAGGGTTTCATTTCACACAGCTTTGAAGTTGATCCTTTTGACATTTCACATTTCCATGTCACGCTTTTAATTATGAACAAGAAGTTTCACTCATCATCACTTCATTTTTTGCACATTTCCTTCAGTGCTTCTTGCTCACCTCCACCAGCAAACTCAGAGAAAAGATGGGAGCAGGGAGAGTTGTGGGGGTAAGGGATTTGCTCAGCCTGGGAACAGCCGGAGGGTTTTACCCTGGCTCTGGTGAACAGCACACAAAAACCATGGAATTGTGGAATGGGTTGGGTTGGCAGCCAGCTCAAAGCCCATCCCATGGCCCCTGCCAGGGCAGGGACACCTCCCTCCGTCCCAGGGGGCTCAGAGTGCACCTTGCCCTGGGGGAGCTGCTCTGGGAAGCTGGGGTGGTTATCCTGAGGGACTGCAGGGCTGTTCTGGGTGCTCCTGCCCAGGGGATCCCATCCTCAATCCGCTGGGGCTGGAGATGCCTCCCGAAAATTCCGAGCCCCAGGGAGAGAAGTGAATCCTTTTCAGAACAAAGTCCCCCATCCTCCCTCCCACCCCCGGGCACAGCGCTGCTGAGGGTTGGGTCTTTTTGGGGAGCAGAGGGAGAGGGAAGGGAAGAGTGACTGGGTTTGAAGCTAAGCACAGCTGTGCACAGCAAATTGAGTTTTCGAGAGCCAATACAAAAGTGACTTCTGTGCCTGAACAAATTACTGGGGATTTGAAGCCTTTTTTCCTCCCTGGGAAGCAAAGGGGCTGCTCCCACAGCTCGCTTCTCTTTAGGGCCACTCCACAACACAGAAACGCCAGAACCCAACCTTTAATTACTCAGAGCAAGCCTCAAAGCCAGGTGAGCCCTGGGGATCTGCACAGCCCATCTGAAGGTCCCTGGGATGGATTTCCCGACCCTGCAGAGCCGTGGGTCTTTGCCAGAGCTAGGGAAGGCAGGCTCCTGAGCCTGGCACAGCACGGCACAGCACAACACGGCACAGCACAGAATGGCACAGCCCAGGGACAACTCAGGGACAGCCCCGGGACAGCTGTGTGACACCCTGTGCTTCACACAAGGAAGTTCTCCTCTCCTCCACCTGTGGTGGAGATGGGTCAAGGTCAGGCCCAAACCTCCCCTTGGGAGCACCACGTGGAGAGTGGCACGGTTTGCCTGGCAGCCGTGTTACCTGGCAGACACTTTTTATTTAAATTGTCTTTATCCTTTAAAGAGATAGTATAATATAAAAAAGAAATAAATAAAAAATTCCAGGTGTCCCCAATCCAGAGGGAGTTCATGTGATAAAATACACAAAGGATCAGAGAGTTGTACCTTCTCTTGCTCCCAGTTTGTGATTTCTGGTACAACACTGTGGGCAATGTAATCCCTGCCTGCTGGAAATTGCTGGTCCCTCTCCTGTGCTCTCTCAGATTAAAACTGTGTCAGAAATCAGGAAGTCGTTGATAAGCTGCTGCCATTAATCCTTGCTTAAAAATCATACAATAATCAGTTTGGATGCCTCCTAAAGGGCAGCAGTGGAGCTTGTGACTCAGTTTGGCTCTTTAGAGATACAGAAAAATAAGAATAGCCTCAGTGGGGCCTGGTGGCTCTGTGTTCACCAAGGACACAAAGCCCAGAACACACCTGCAGGATCTGCCAGGGATGTGATGCAGGGAGCAGCAGAGCCCCGAGTGCCACAGCACTGACTCATCCTGCCCAGGGCACGGTGAGAGCAGCACCGACACTGCCTTGTCTGCTGGGAAGGAGGGAGAACAGCGTGTTTGTAAAAACAAGACAAAACAAACAAAGGAAACTGAACTGCTCCCACTGCACAGTGCCTGTTTGTCTCCTGTCCTACAGGAACCTGTCCTCTCCCCACGAATGGGGATGGCATTGGAGGAGGACGTGGATGGTGGCAGGGGAGGCAGGCAGGCTTGTGCACACATTTGGGAAGAGCCCCGTGCCCTGGCTTGGCTCTGGGGTGACTGTGCTTCCTGTCAGCCCTGCAGAGCACAGGGGCAATGGGGCAGCTCCTGGGATCAGAGGGGTGAGAGAACCACGGGCTTAGAGACCCCTGAGCACAACGTCCTGGGGCACCAGGGGAGCTGCTCAGTCTCCCTTGGGCTGTCACCACAACAGGCATCAGCTGGGTAATAACTGCTGTAGACTACATGTATTACAGAAGGCTGGTTAATTTTCTGTATTAAGAAACCCATTGCTCTTTTATATCCTAGTTAGCTACAGGTAACCTAATTGGTCCTTTAGCTAAAACACCATCACCATTGGTTAAAACATCCTTTGGTAAACAAATCTCCATAACACATTGCACATGTGCACAACAACAGGTGCAGCAAGTGAAGACAAGGATTGTTTCTCATTCTTTTCTCCGATCTTCTCACAGCCTTTCCCAGAATGATGCCTGGGAAAGTTGTGCTTGTCTCTGTGGCCAGAGAGCTGCTGCCACATTGGGCCCCTTGCAGCAGCAGCAGCAGCTCTCTGGCACTGATCTCACCCCTGAGAACCCCCCAACAGCTCTCTGGCACTGATCTCACCCCCGAGAACCCCCCCAGCAGCTCTCTGGCACTGATCTCACCCCAGAGAACCCCTCCTTACCTACATTTCTTTAGCATCACACCTAGTGCCAAAGAAGCTCCTCAGTGAGCCACCCCGAGGGAGCTGGGAGCCACCTTCCATCACCCGCCAGTGTTCATCCTGCAGCTGCAGTTTGGCTTGGTTTGGTTTGGCTTGGTTTGGTTTGGTTTGGTTTGGTTTGGTTTGGTTTGGTTTGGTTTGGTTCAGCTCAGCTCCTTCAGCTCACAAAAGCATTCCCAGGAGACAGCTGTGGCCCCACCATGAACACCTGCTCTGCGTGTGTGACCTTGGAGGGACTGACAGGGAGGCTCCATCCTCCTCCCCTCCCTGAGAGCCCCGAGGGCCGGCCTGAGCCCGGCGGTGATGAGGGATGGTGATATCTCAGGAGGGATGGCACGGAGCTCAGCAGGGCCGGGGCTGCTCCCTGCCGTGCCATCCCCGCAGCCACTGCCCTGCCCGTGGAGCTGATCCCACACCCGGGGGATCGAGGCCCTTGCCCTGGCCCTCTCCCTGCCCCACATGCCCTGTCCTGCGGCGGGAGGGCTCTGGGGGCAGTGCTGGTGGCTCTGGGCAGCCCGGTTCTCTGCCCCAGGCCTCCTCTCTCCCAGCTCCTGAGCACCTGGAGCCTTGGGAGCAATGTGGTGCCCAGCCCGGGCCGGGAGCAGACTCAGGACCATCCCCACGTGGCTTCCAGTGCTCCCACCACAGAGGAAGAGCAGGAGCCACATCTCACTGCCTCCCTCCCTCTGCACGTCCCTGCCAGCGCAGGCCGCCCTGCTGCCATCGTGTCGTCACCATCAAAAGTGAGCTGGACGTTTCTCAATATGAGACAAATGTTAATGTAATGGGAGAAGAGATTAAATTATGTACAACTGTTGTGACCCGTCCTGCTGTACATCAGAAATGTGCGGTAACAGGTCAGGGAATAACCGTGCATATAAAAGAGAAGAATTTCCATCATTATAAATTCATGAGGATTCATAGGAAAAATTACTTGTTTGTTTATGCAGAACTGCAATATTGACCTGATTACAGGAATGCCAGGAAAGCTCAGAGGAAGCCATAGGGCAGAGGGATCCCAGGCAGAGGCACGCGGGAAGATTAATACCATCGCTCACCAGATGTGACAACAGCTACCCTTGGAACATGAAGATATCTCAAAGTTAATGAAGAGATAGGAGCCAGATAATAAAGATAAACATGCCTTTTTGGGTTAGGCTGCCCCTCGTGCAGCGCTAACGGGTTCTTCAAAGGCACGCTGCTGACAGCCCTGCCAAGGCGAGATAATTCATCTTCAAATTGGAGTGAGGAGCCAGGAGGTGCAGGATGTGGCACCAACACACGGATGACAGTGTCCTTGCCAAGGAAGCAAACAACCTTATTAAGGGAGAAAGGGGAAGAGATGGCTGCATTAGCACGAAAAAGGAGTCCAGGGAACACAATTACAGCCAGGGCCTGGTGGCCGTGCCTGTGCTCCAGGAGGAGCTGGCAGGGGTCTCAGGTGGGGACAGCAGGGTGGCAGTGGCACCCTCCCTGGCACATGGGGTGTCTGTGTGGAGTTCCTCAGCCCTGAAGGTCCTGCAGGAGCTCCCTCGGAGCCGAGAGCAGCACAGCAAGGCCTGGCCGAGCCCTGCAGCAAAGCTGTCACTGCTGAGGAGCTGCCCAGGCCCTGCCCCTGCTCCTGCAGCCAGCGCTGGAGCCACCAGAGACAGGGACTGTGCCAGCCTGCCACCCTGTCCCTGTGCCACCCTGCCATGGTGTCACCCTGTCCCTGTGTCACCCTGCCATGGTGTCACCCTGCCACTGTGCCACCCTGTCACTGAGCCATCCTGCCACTCTGCCACTATGCCATGGTGTCACCCTCTCACTGTGCCCCCCTGCTGCCACCTCCGGCTCCCCTGCTCCCCCTGCCCGTCTGTCACACACCTGAGGAGGGGCAGGTGTGGTGCAGGGTTTGGCAGCAGGCAGAGGGACAGTTCTGTCCCAGCACAGGGCACAAACCCTGCAGGGTGGGCAGGGAAGTGAGACAGAGGAGCTGCAGCTCCCTGAGCCAGCACCGTCAGGGCTGGGGGGTGTCCCCTGCCTGGCACCCGGGACACAGCCAGGGAAGCAGCAGGTGGGGAGGCTGCACAGGGGCTGTGGGCACGGGAACCCAGAGGGACACAGAATTGTATAAAACTGTGAAAGTCACCCTTTAGAGCTGCCCCCCAGACTGGGGACACAGAATTGTACAAAAGGATGAAAGACAGCCTTTAGAACTGCCCCCCAGACTGGGGCATGCCACGCACCCGTGCATGTCAGGATAGGAAAGAAGTGGTGTGTGAATGCAGCAGACATGCACTGGCTCGGGGAAAACCAACCCTTCCAGCCTGTTTAAAATGCAGCCAGGCTTTCAGAGGGTGCTGCCAGGCAGAATGCAGCACCTGCTCCCTGCAGGTTCCAGATTTGAGCATGGCCAGCTCCCTCTCTCCAGGCAGATGTGTCAGAAGCCCTCGGGGGTGCAGGGGACCCCTGTCACCGAGGAGGGGCTGCCCAAGCCCTGGCTACACTCCTCCTTCTCCCTTCTCCTGCTGCCTCTCCCTGTGCTGCCTCGGACACCACTCCTCGCCCTCAGGGGGGACATGGAGAGGTTGTTTTAGATTTTTATAACACCTTCTCTTAATTACCCCTTCCAGTGCTACCCCAGCCCCTTCCAGTAGCCCCCAACTCCATGTGCAACCCCTCTGCTCCACCTCTGTTCCTTTCTGGACAATCCACACGTGGAGAACATCTCCCCATGTCCCTCTGATCTGCTTTTGTGTTCTACTTATGGCTCCTCTAGTGCAGGGGAAGGGAAGGGAAGGGAAGGGAAGGGAAGGGAAGGGAAGGGAAGGGAAGGGAAGGGAAGGGAAGGGAAGGGAAGGGAAGGGAAGGGAAGGGAAGGGAAGGGAAGGGAAGGGAAGGGAAGGGAAGGGAAGGGAAGGGAAGGGAAGGGAAGGGAAGGGAAGGGAAGGGAAGGGAAGGGAAGGGAAGGGAAGGGAAGGGAAGGGAAGGGAAGGGAAGGGAAGGGAAGGGAAGGGAAGGGAAGGGAAGGGAAGGGAAGGGAAGGGAAGGGAAGGGAAGGGAAGGGAAGGGAAGGGAAGGGAAGGGAAGGGAAGGGAAGGGAAGGGAAGGGAAGGGAAGGGAAGGGAAGGGAAGGGAAGGGAAGGGAAGGGAAGGGAAGGGAAGGGAAGGGAAGGGAAGGGAAGGGATTGCCGGCTCTGGCGAGAGCTGGGCTGATGCTGAGCCTGCAGATATCCCGGAGCCCGCGAGTCCCTGCAGCTCCCCCCACAAGAGCATTCAATTAGACAATAGCACGAGTTACTCCCCGAGCTGATTGAACCTCCCGAAGCTGCCTGGGGCAGGATTTTAACAGAACTCTGACACGGGAGCAACGCGAGTCGTAACAATTAATTACAGAGGCTGCGGGAGTACGTGTTACTCTGTTCGTGCCCTTTCAGACACTGCCAGATGTGTTATTTCCAAGACTTGCTGGAGCCGTTTCAGTATTTAATTTCTCCAGCAGTGTCAGCTCCCGGAGCAGCGGAGCCGGTGCCGGTGAGGCGGGGGCTGGGCACCGGGACAGGTGCATTCCCACCGGCATTCCCAGCCGGCACCGGGACAGGGACACCTCCTCACCGGGAGTCAGACGTGAGAGAAGTAAAATCACCGAGCCTCGGCAGAGAAATCAAGGAGAGATGTGTATTTTGGGAAGGCTCCATTATGCGGAGTATTACAAAACACCAATCAGTCGTGGAAATCGTGTTCAGGGAATCGGAGGGAGCAGCCAGACACCGGCGTGTCCTCTGCATGACAATGAAACCAGAGGCTGCCCTGATTAAAAACAGAGCGAGAAAAGCATAAGCGGTGGCAGCAAGGTAGGAAAATGCCGTTTTCCCACGGCAGAGCAGGCATGGAAATTCACGGGCGATGAAGAAAAGAAGGAACAGGACCGTGAGCTGATACAGAGGAGCTGGCGATGCCGTTCCAGGGCTCAGGGTGCACAGAGGGCAGACAGGGCTCGGTCCGTGCCCTCCCTCCCGCCGAGCGGCCGCGGCTGATGCCGGGCGCCGGTGCTGCCCGCTGGGGCCGCTCACAGAGACTGAGCCCGGCCATCCTTTCCCACAACACCGCAGGAAAAGGAAATTATAAAAAATTTAAGAAGAAGAAACTCCCTCTGAATGTGGCCGAATCCCACACCAGGCACAGGCTGAATCCCACACCGGGCACAGAGTGAATCCCACACCGAGCACAGAGTGAATCCCACACCGGGCACAGGCTGAATCCCACACGGGGCACAGGCTGAATCCCACACCAGGCACAGAGTGAATCCCACACCGGGCACAGAGTGAATCCCACACCGGGCACAGAGTGAATCCCACACCGGGCACAGAGTGAATCCCACACGGAGCACAGGCTGAATCCCACACGGGGCACAGAGTGAATCCCACACCGGGCACAGAGTGAATCCCACACAAGGTACAGAGTGAATCCCACACCGGCCACAGAGTGAATCCCACACTGGGCACAGAGTGAATCCCACACCAGGCACAGAGTGAATCCCACACCAGGCACAGGCTGAATCCCACACCAGGCACAGAGTGAATCCCACACCAGGCACAGACTGAATCCCACACCAGGCACAGAGTGAATCCCACACCAGGCACAGAGTGAATCCCACACCAGCCACAGAGTAAATCCCACACCAGGCACAGGCTGAATCCCACACCAGGCACAGAGTGAATCCCACACCAGGCACAGAGTGAATACCACACCAGGCACAAAGTGAATCCCTCACCGAGCACAGAGTGAATCCCACACCGGGCACAGAGTGAATCCCACACAAGGTACAGGCTGAATCCCACACCGGGCACAGAGTGAATCCCTCACCGAGCACAGAGTGAATCCCACACCGGGCACAGAGTGAATCCCAAACCAGGCACAGACTGAATCCCACACCAGGCACAGAGTGAATCCCACACCGGGCACAGAGTGAATCCCACACAAGGTACAGGCTGAATCCCACACCAGGCACAGAGTGAATCCCACACCAGGCACAGATTGAATCCCACACCGGGCACAGGCTGAATCCCACACCAGGTACAGGCTGAATCCCACACCAGGTACAGGTACAGATTGAATCCCACACCAGGCACAGAGTGAATCCCACACCAGGTACAGGCTGAATCCCGCACCAGGTACAGGTACAGATTGAATCCCACACCAGGCACAGAGTGAATCCCACACCAGGCACAGAGTGAATACCACACCAGGCACAAAGTGAATCCCACACCGGGCACAGAGTGAATCCCACACCGGGCACAGAGTGAATCCCACACAAGGTACAGAGTGAATCCCACACGGGGCACAGAGTGAATCCCACACTGGGCACAGAGTGAATCCCACACAAGGTACAGAGTGAATCCCACACCGGGCACAGAGTGAATCCCACACCGGGCACAGAGTGAATCCCACACCGGGCACAGAGTGAATCCCACACGGGGCACAGGCTGAATCCCACACGGGGCACAGAGTGAATCCCACACCGGCCACAGAGTGAATCCCACACTGGGCACAGAGTGAATCCCACACCAGGCACAGAGTGAATCCCACACCAGGCACAGGCTGAATCCCACACCAGGCACAGAGTGAATCCCACACCAGGCACAGACTGAATCCCACACCAGGCACAGAGTGAATCCCACACCAGGCACAGAGTGAATCCCACACCAGCCACAGAGTAAATCCCACACCAGGCACAGGCTGAATCCCACACCAGGCACAGAGTGAATCCCACACCAGGCACAGAGTGAATACCACACCAGGCACAAAGTGAATCCCTCACCGAGCACAGAGTGAATCCCACACCGGGCACAGAGTGAATCCCACACAAGGTACAGGCTGAATCCCAAACCAGGCACAGACTGAATCCCACACCAGGCACAGAGTGAATCCCACACAAGGTACAGGCTGAATCCCACACTGGGCACAGAGTGAATCCCACACCGGGCACAGAGTGAATCCCACACAAGGTACAGGCTGAATCCCACACCAGGCACAGATTGAATCCCACACCGGACACAGGCTGAATCCCACACCAGGTACAGGCTGAATCCCACACCAGGTACAGGTACAGATTGAATCCCACACGGGGCACAGAGTGAATCCCACACCAGGTACAGGCTGAATCCCGCACCAGGTACAGGTACAGATTGAATCCCACACCAGGCACAGAGTGAATCCCACACCACGTTGGCATGGGCTGAATCCCACACCAGGCACAGACACACAAATTTACCCACTCTGATGTCTTGTAATATTTTTCTTTGGAATGATCTGTGCTCCTGCTTGGATGAAGTAACATCAGCTCACCGTGGGCAGGGATTTTCCATCCTGGATGCTTCTGTGCTCAGCCACCCACATCCTGACCCGGCTGCAGCTTGGGCTCACCTCAGAGTTTTGCATAACCACAAAGTGATTCATTCACACATTAAAAATGAACTCCTGTAGCAAAGTGTCATGGTACAATTTGCCGCAGCAGCAGCTCACTGGGTGTGTGAGGGACAAAGGCTACCAGGGGAGGCCCAAGTGCCCCACGGCAGGGAATCACAGAACCACACAGTGCTGTGGGTGTGAAAGGACTTAAAGCCCGTCTCATCCCACTCCTGCCATGGGCAGGGACACCTTCCACTATCCCAGGCTCTCTCTTAGTTGGCTCTCTCTTTTCTTGGTAAAGCTTTTCAGTATTTAATTTTGAAAATTTTGAAATCCAAATGTTTCAAAAATAAGTATTGATTTTTTTTTTAAATGGAAATAAATTTCTCTGTCTCCTGGAAAAGGTTTCATTGTTTAGTAAAGTTTGACCAATTCTCTAATGCCAGCCTCCTATTTTTGGCCTGTTATTTTATGGACAAAATTAAATGCATGACCCAGGCCCACCTTCTTGCTTCAGCAAAAAGAAGACAAAATAATACTTTATAAAATAGATCTGCGTGCCTGACAAGCTCCCACAGCCAAGAGGGACAGTGTTTATTCCCCTGCCATGTCCTTCCCACTGTCAGGATTTTGCTTGACAGTGCCAGGCTTCCCCCTGTGCCCCTGGCTGTGGCAGTGGCTGCAGGTGACACAGCCACCCGGGATTGTGCTGGGTCACCTCTGGGAATGTGCCATGTCACTTCTGGGAATGTGCCAGGTCACCTCTGGGAATGTGCCGGGTCACCTCTGGGAATGTGCCAGGTCACCTCTGGGAATGTGCTGGGTCACTTCTGGGAATGTGCCATGTCACATCTGGGAATGTGCCAGGTCACCTCTGGGGATGTGCTGGGTCACCTCTGGGATTGTGCTGGGTCACTTCTGGGAATGTGCCATGTCACATCTGGGAATGTGCCAGGTCACTTCTGGGAATGTGCCAGGTCACCCCTGGGAATGTGCCAGGTCACCTCTGGGAATGTGCCAGGTTACCTCTGGGGATGTGCTGGGTCACCCCTGGGAATGTGTCGGGTCACCCCTGGGAATGTGCCAGGTCACTTCTGGGAATGTGCTGGGTCACCCCTGGGAATGTGCCAGGTCACCTCTGGGAATGTGCCAGGTCACCTCTGGGAATGTGCCAGGTCACTTCTGGGAATGTGCCAGGTCACCCCTGGGAATGTGCCAGGTCACCTCTGGGAATGTGCCAGGTTACCTCTGGGGATGTGCTGGGTCACCCCTGGGAATGTGTCGGGTCACCCCTGGGAATGTGCCAGGTCACTTCTGGGAATGTGCTGGGTCACCCCTGGGAATGTGCCAGGTCACCTCTGGGAATGTGCCAGGTCACCTCTGGGAATGTGCCAGGTCACCTCTGGGGATGTGCTGGGTCACCCCTGGGAATGTGCCAGGTCACCTCTGGGGATGTGCTGGGTCACCTCTGGGAATGTGCTGGGTCACCTCTGGGAATGTGCCAGGTCACCTCTGGGGATGTGCTGGGTCACCTCTGGGAATGTGCTGGGTCACCCCTGGGAATGTGTCGGGTCACTTCTGGGAATGTGCTGGGTCACCCCTGGGAATGTGCCAGGTCACCTCTGGGAATGTGCCAGGTCACCTCTGGGAATGTGCCAAGTCACCTCTGAGATTGTGCTGGGTCACCTCCTCTGACAGCAGCAAAGCTCCTCTCAGGCTGCTGCTGCCCCAGAGGGGGACAGAGGTGCCAGAGATCCCACGAGAGCTCTGTGCCCAGGTAAAGCAGAGTTTTGGAGCAGACTTTGTGAGTCAAAGGGAAACAAAGGCTCCTGTGCAGGCTCCAGAGCTGGGGCAGGTGAGCCTTTCTGTGCCATGCCCATAGCCCTGGACTAGAGCCCCTCTGGGGACATGCTGTGCTGGCCTGCTGAGCTTCTCTGCATTAACCTTACAAATACCAGCTGCGTTTATTTCAGTCTGTCCTGAATGTTCTCTCTGTCGGATGTAAAGAAAAACTATTATGAAAATTAAGGTAAGGCAGAAAAGGCCAGGTTGGACAAGGCTTGGAACAACCTGGTCTAGTGGAAGGTGCCTGCCCATGGCAGGGATGGAACAAGATGAGCTTTAACTTCATTCCCAACCTAAGCAAATTGTGATTGGACTGCATGAAAGGAATGCTAAAAGGTTTCTCCTCTTTGAAAATCCCTGTAAATTAGCCCAAATAATGCAAAGAGATATAAAACCTGCAAGAAACTTAGAGGTGAAATTAAATGTAAATATGAAAGTAACATCTTCATAATATCAAACAGCTGGATGCAAGGCCACATAGGGCACCTGTAAACACAGGCCAAAAAGCAGAAAACCAATTACATCCATGTAAATATTTTCTTACATTTCCAGCAATGCTCATGGATCTCAAATAAGAGGCTGAGGTTTTGGAGCCAAGTCATGGAGATGAAGTGATTTATTGAGATGTAGTGGTCAGCCCACAGACAGGTCCTCAGAGGAATTCAGAATTACACTGCTACAGTCAAAACCAGAATTATACTGCTGTGTCACTGATCAAAGCAGGCTCGGGATCCCAAGGGACCAACACCCAGTTGCTGGAGGGAATCCCTGCCGTGAGCTCTGGGTCCCTGCAGGGGCCTCTGCAAGCAAACAGAGCCAGGGGGTCTGATCAGGAGCTGTGGATGTGCAGCCTGAGCTCTGTGAGCAGGCAGGTCCTTCCACTGCTGCCCACTCCACATTCCAGTGGTGCACCACTTCAGTGCACCAGTTATTCCTGAGACTTGGCAGTTGCTTTATGTCATTAAATATTTGCTCAATGTCACAGGACCACAGAGTCACAGGCTGATGTAATCACAGACTCCCAAAATCACAGAATCCCAGACTGGTTTGGGTTGGAATGAGCCTTCAGGGACATCCAGTGCCAGCCCTGCCATGGCAGGGACACCTTCCACTGTCCCAGGCTGCTCCAGCCCCAGTGTCCAGCCTGGCCTTGGGCACTGCCAGGGATCCAGGGGCAGCCACAGCTGCTCTGGCAATTCCAGTCCAGCCAGCAATTCCCAATTCCCAATCTCCCATCCATCCCTGCCCTCTGGCAGTGGGAACCATTCCCTGTGTCCTGTCCCTGCAGATTCTTGTCCAAAGTCCCTCTCCAGCCTTTGCAGGCCCCTTTAGGAATCCTTTTAGTCTGTTCTTGTTGTCTTGGGTGTTTTCTTATCTATATTTTCTCTGCACACAATTGAGTGCCACGGCCAGGTCTCTGCACAGACCAAACCAGGAGATCCTGGCTGGGCATGTTGGTGCCAGGCTGCCACAGGACAGGCAGTGTGGGACCCGTGGATGTATTTTTTTAAGTACTCCAGGACATTCAGCATCTCCAAACTGCTCCTGATCCCTCACTGCACGGAGACCTCCCTCTGCTCCTTCCCCTTGGGGTCCTGGCCAGAGCACCACTGCCTCTTCTGCAGAGAGCAGGGTGAGCTCTAGGGCGCAATGAAATGTGTCTAGAACAGCACCTCCTGTCTGCGTGAGGGGGAGAGGTGGAAACTCCCAGTTTCTCCCTCAGGGCCATGCCTGGCTCATCCCTGTAACAAAGCTGCTGGGAGGGGGAAGAGGATAGGAGAGGTGGGCAGAGCTCCAGCCCTGTCAGTGCCCAAACCCCTATGGGAGCCCTGCCACAGACACAGCCCAGGGCACCAGGGTGGGACAGAGGCTTAGGAAGTAGGGATTAGCATCTTCCCATTTGGAGACCTGTGTAGAAAGGCACTGGAGAGCCCAGGGAATTGTATAATTAACAGTGAACTTAATAGCAAACCTCTTTTATATCTCAGTGCACCATTTGCACAAAAATAGCTGTTCCCTTCCCAGCCAGCACATCTGAGGTGCAGATTAACAGATCCTACATTTCACATTTCCAAAATTCTGTGGCTTTTACCCCTACAATTTATTAGCTTCAGATGTGCATCTCCAGTCCCAGAGGAGCTTAACGTGAGCTGGAAGGCTGAGCCCTGGCAGGATCAGTGGCAAACTAACAAGGTCAGTCCCATCCTCCCGTTTCCATGGCGATCGCTCAGATAATAGAGAACATGGCAACACCAGCCTTCTCCCAGCTCCTCCAGCTCAGCTCCTGGCTTTGTCTGACTCCCTTGGAATGGGGCTGAGATAAAAGGGAGCTCACAGCACACCGGGGAGCACTGTGGCCCTGCCTGAGCACGTGCTGGGCACCCGGGCCCTGCCCTCAGGAAGGTGAGTTTTCAACAAAGGTTTCCTCCCAAGGGCCTGCTGTGTGCTGGAAAGGTTCAACCTTTGCTCAGGCTGCTTGGCCACCAAATCCTGACACAGATCATAGGGTTTTGGTTTATCCGTCCGTCAGGATGTATTTTCTCTGCTACAAGATTTCTCCTGCTCAGTTATGAGGACATATCCATGCTAGGAGCAAAGTGGCCAATGGGTAACAAAACATCTTTTGGGGCAGGACAAAGAGCATGTCTGGTACCCAAAATATTCCAGGAGAGGATGATGCTGTGGCACAGCCAAGGCAGCCTCTCGCTCCCAGATCCCAGCCAGGGGATGGGCACAGGGGCTGGGATGGCTCTGCTCCCCTAAGTGGGGACGCCACTTTCCAAGGCAGGGTGAGAGTTTGTCTCAAAAAATCCTACTTGTGGCTGAAAATAGAAGCTTTCCAAACCTCAGCTCTTTGGAATGAAAGCCAGCTCCGGTGGGTGTATCAGGATTTAGGAGTTTAAACTGCTCATGGAACAAGGTTTCTGGCTTTGACTAAATAATCCAGAACTCTGCATTGAAATAAAGTGTTTTCACCAATCAGAACTATTTCCTAGCTCATTGGGAACTACGGAATTATTGCAGAATTGCAGGAATATGTGTTTGTGTATCTGCATGTACACATCCAAGTACAGACATCTGTGAATCCAGGTGTGAATCCCACAAGCCCTCCACAGACCCATCCCTGGAGGGCAGTGGTGTCAGCTGCTCTGCCTGCAGGCCTGTCCTGCTTCCCCGTGCCTGGGTTTTCATCTGTCTGTGTCAGTCCTCGAGTGTTTGTCACGGCTCTGAGAGGATGGGCTGGCACCAGTGATGCCTTTGTGGCTCCCTGGAGCAGAGGCTGGGCAGAGTTACAGAACAAAGCAGGGATTTATTAAAGGCCTCACAGGACACACCTCGGGCAGCACAAGAGCCCTGCCGTGGCTGCACCCCAGCTGGGCCCTGCTCAGGAGTTCTCACACTTTGATGGGCTTTGGTGCTTTTCCATGTTGGTTCAGTGCCCAGTTCCAGCTCCAGGGGATGCAGTCCCACCCTCCCAGGCTGCTCTCCTCCCTCCCCTGCTGGTGGCACTTTGGGGCTGGAGCTGCAGCGGTGTCCTTGGTTGTGGGCTGGAAAAGGATTGTTGTGTGTGCCTGAGCTGTGAGGAGAGCTGCTGGCACTGCGTGTGGAGCTCAGGGTCACACACCAGGGCAGTGCAGAGCATGGAAAACATGAGAGTTAAAACTTAAGGCATCACCAGGAGCACTCCCAGAAGGGCACAGCTGCTCACGCCGTGCTGCAGGAGAGAAGCACTGGCTGAGCCCTGGGACCAGGGAGCTGCAGAGCCCCGGGGAGCTGAGGAGCCCTGGGGAGCTGAGGAGCCCTGGGGAGCTGAGAAGTTTTGGGGATCTGAGAAACCTTGGGGATCTGAGGAGCCTCGGGAAGCTGAGGAGCCCCAGGGAGCTGCAGAGCTTTTGGGAGTACCCCTGAGCCAGGGCAGGGCTGCTGCACCAGCCCAGGGCTCTGTGTGGGGACCACCATGGCCCAGTCCCTGTCTTGAGCAGCTCCAGCATCCCCATCCCTCAGCAGGACAAGCCCCCAGCTGAGCACAGGGCCCTGCTGTGCCCACCTCTGGCAGTCTGGGGGTTGTCTGGCTGAGCACAGGTTCATGCTGTGCCCACCTCTGGCAGTCTGGGGGTTGCCTGGCTGAGCACAGGGCCCTGCTGTGCCCACCTCTGGCAGTCTGGGGGTTGTCTGGCTGAGCACAAGTTCATGCTGTGCCCACCTCTGGCAGTTTGAGTGTTGCCTGGCTCAGCCCCTTCAGCTGAAATGGGAATGCTCCAGGTGAGGCTGGACAGGGCTTGGACAAACCTGGTCTGGTGGAAGGTGTCCCTGCCCATGGAAAGGGGAGGAATGAGATGAGTTTTAAGATCTCTTCCCACCCAAGCCATTCTGTGATCAGACTACAGCATTTTCTTGCACATAGTATGCCTCTGCAACAAAAACTAGGCAATATTTGCAAATTATTTACCTGGAAAGGAAAGAAACATTCCTAGAATACTGAGTGCCTTGTAAAACTTCCTTCTGAAGGGACTCATCAAGGGAACAGCCAAATGGGATTGGGAATGAGGAGCAGTTCCCAGACACCTAAACACATCAGTTATGGGCATTGTTCTGCAGCCTGAATGGAGAGATGTAAAATGGATATGTCATTGTGGTGCATTATATTATCATATTTTAAAGCCACCCTCAGCTGTAACAAGCTCTGAGGTGTTTTCTAGAGTGATGAAGTATTTAATAAAAGTAAGATAAAGAGTCACTGGAGACCTCGGTGGCTTGTGTGCCCTTTGAAACACATTACTGGTCCAAAAGATATTAGCTTAATCCTCTCTTCTGGTTAAACTGTGATTCATCGTCTGAAGGAGAAAGATTTCAATGCATCTCCAAAACCCTTTTAGTTTCATTCGGCCTATCTGGTTAACATTTCCATACAGTTCTTGTTTCCCCAGTGTAGCAAAGGAGACAGATGATAAAGGATCCATTGTCTGACAAGGATATTCCATCAAGTGAAAGGGGACATTCAGCAACTTCTGGACTTTGGGGTGTGACTCCTCCCCGCAGGTCCCAACCTCCATCTGCCTGCAGCACCTGAGCTCCAGGGGCTGCTCCTGCCCGTGGCTCCCCGCCAGCCTCCAGCAGGGTCACAGCCTCAGGCCCTCATGCCTGAGACAGCCAAATTTGGACTCCAGATATGATTGGGGTGAGCCCATGTGTTTGATTTCACCTGTGAGACCTTCATGGTTTTCCCTTCTCAAATTGCTTTTGATTCTCTGAATCCTCTCTGCTCATGCCATGTCCAAACACGTCCTGCAGAGACCGTGCTCCAGAGCCAAGGGGGCATTTGCAGTGACATCCCCAGCGCCACAACCTTCAGCTGGCCACGGTCACTCATAGCCCCCAGGAGAAGCTGCCAGCCAAGGCACGCTTCCCTTGGCTCTTCCCTTCCTTCTCCATCCCTCTCGGGCAGCAGGACCATTCCCCCAGCACCAGCCCAGGCAGCTGGGCTTCTCCTGGCTCTCACCAAATGGATCTGGAAGTGTCAGACCACAACATCCTGCAGCCATGGACTGGATAAGCTGCTCCAAAGGCCCAGAGTATGAAATTAAACCCAGGCTAGGTACCAAGCCTAGTGATCAGCACTGGGGCTGGGCACCACGACCTTGCCACTGCCTGTCCTCAGGTACAGGTGACATTTCTCACCTCTGTTCCAGCTGCAAAAATATTCCTTTCATTTTCTCTGCTCCCATCGTTAGCACGACAGCCACTAATGACCCTTTTCTCTCAATAATATAATGTAACTGTAAGAAGCCAGCACTGAATCAACCTAACCTGTATTTAACTGGAGTTCAGGGTTCCTTGCCAGACCTGCTGAATTTTCTCCGAGCATCCCACCTCCCTCAGCACTAGTCTCTAGCTCAGAGCAATTAACCTTTTTCTTTCCCTCTGTAGTGCCTGAATTTCAGCTTATTTTATTTTCAAAAGAAATTATATTCTCTGAACATGCAACAATCCTATAATTAAAATAATTTGCCCTTGTGGCACAGGGGTTACATAATTGGCAGGGAAGGATACTTGATATTTTAATAACTGTGAGGCATATGAGAAATTTTTCTCACCTTCAGCTGCCTGTGAACAGGAGCTGCTATGTTTTACAGCTTCACAATCCTCCTCAGTCCTTCTGACGAGTCATTTGCCCAGAACTTTATTTTCCAAATGAGCCAGTATCTCACTAAAATAAGCTGAACTCCTTTGCAAAGAAAATCAGTAATTTCCAACAGTACCTTACTGAGAAGTTCATCATGCTTGCTCAGCTGCTACACACAATGACAAAACACTAAAAAAAGTGAATGTGGGAGTGAAAGAGCCAAGTCTGGAAGTGGAAAGAGACATTGACGTCTGACTGCAGGAATGTCCGAGGCCCAGGGCTGGGCTCTCACACAGGACTCCTTCTAGTATCACCTCTGGCAGGGGCAAAATTTAACTTCTAGCAATTGTCTTTTCTGTCAGATTTTCAAAGTTCTGTGTCAGACTATTCCAAGCCAGATGTGCAACTGCCACAGCTTTTAGTCATAGAATTTTAGGATCATTGACTAGTTTGGGTTGGAAGAGACCCTAGAGCACATCCAGTGCCACCCCTGCCATGGGCAGGGTCCCCTTCCACTGTCCCAGGCTGCTCCAAGTCCCAATGTCCAACCTGGCCTGGGACACTTCCGAGGATGAGGGCAAAAGAGTTTCCAGAAATCCCATAAAATGAAAAATAACAAAAATTCTAGCTATTTTCCAAATCCAAAGGGTGAAATGATGCTAAAGGGTGTTGCTACACCTCCTCTGCATCCTGCCACCTTCTAAGCCATGACAGCTGCCTCTCACTCAGTGAAGCTGAGCCAGCTGTGACCCGAAGAGATGGAAACGTTCAGCCCTACCTGTGAATGTTCTGATCCCTTGCCGGGGTGGGGGGAGTTTTACACCTCAGCCAGTCATGCAAGGGGAGACCTCGGCACGATAAAAGTAACTGTTCCCCCTTGCAGGATCTGCCTCTGCACAGCCTCATTTGGCAGAGCAGCCTCACCCCTGTGCCCTCCTGTGTCTATCAGTGTTCCCAAACCCCAGACCTCGCAAGGATCCAGCCCCAGTTCCTTTGCCCATCACACTCTGTCCTCAGCCAGGAATAGCACCACAGAACCACAGCATCACTGGGGCTGAAAATGCCCTCTGAGGTCAGTGGCTCCAGGAGGAAACCCAGATCTGCCAAGCCACAAATACAAAAGCTGTTTGAGAACCTGACACGCAACAATTGAAAATGAGCTCATCAGGTAGAATTTTGGAACTGGAAAGAAGAACAAGGACAGGAAATTACCATAATAGTCAGAAATTGGCCACAATAAGTGGCTGTTAAGGAACACAGGCAGGACTGAGGGACTCACACATGCAAATATCTTACTAAATAAAAAGCCAAACAATTTCAGTCATTAAGCCGGGAGAAAGATTCCCAGCCCTCTTTTCTGGACAGGATTTTCCACACACCCAGCCCAAGGACTGGCACCCTCCCCTCCGAAGAGGGATGGAGCCCTCCTGCCCTCCCGACCCCGGCACAGGGAGCAGCCCGCACCGCCCCCAGGCAGCCTGGCAGGAGCCAGGCAGCCTGGAGAGGGACAGAACTAACGAGCCTTTTGTGAGAGAGGCACTGAACATTCCTGCAGCCAGAGTGCCAGCGCTTTGATATTTGCATGAGAATACACCGGGAAAAGGCTCTTTTCTGAGCTGACAAATTTATTGAACCTGACTGTGGGGACAGGGCAGTGTTTAATCAGGAACTTGGAAGGATGGTTATCCATGCCCGAGCACTGGAAGACTCTGGATGTCATTCCTCCAGGACCTGGAACACGTAACAGGACGCACCCCTGTGTGTGTGAGGTGTGCACGATTTTGGGCCCCTTGGTTGCTCCAGTCCAGCCTGCTCAGCCATGAGCAGCAGTGGGGTCATTCCCACCTGAGCCAGCTGCAGAAGAGCATCGCCAGGGGCATCACCGAAGGCATCACCGAAGGCATCACCAACAACATCGCCAAAGGCTCACCAACAACATTGCTGAAGGTATCACAGAAGGTATGACCAAAGGCATCACCAACAACATCGCTGAAGGTATCACCAAAGACATCACCAGCTGTCACCACAACAGGCCCCCCAGCCGAGTAATAATTAGTATTGACTCCATGATTCACAGAAGGCTGATCAATCTCTTTATTATGCTATTCCTATTAAGAAACCCATGGCTTTTATAGACAGCTATGATACGGGTTGGCCTAATTGGTCCTCCAGTCAAAACATCATCACCACTGGCTAATTAAGAATCCACCCTTTGGTAAACAAATCTCCACAACACATTCTACATGTTCACAAAAACAAGTGCAGCAAGTGAAGATAAGAATTGTTCGTCATTCTTTTCTCTGATCTTTTCAGACTTCCCAGAAAGGTCTGGGAAAGTTTTCTGTTGCTCTCTGTGGCCAGAGAGCTGCTGCCACAGCCAAAGGCATCGCCAAAGGTATCCCCAACAGCATCACCAAAGGTATCACCAGCAACATTGCCAAAAGTATCACCAGTGGCATTGCCAAAGGCATTACTCATCCCCAAAGGCATCCCCAAAGGCATCCCCAAAGGCCTCCATGTCGGTGCCAGGGCTGTGTCAAAGCAGCACGGGGAGGGCATTGCAGATGTCCCTTGCCCCTCAGTGTAATGCCAGCCAATGCTTTGCTTAGTGCAGAGACAAACATGAAATATTAGTGCATCTTTGTCGTTAGAAAATGAGAAGGGTTGCTTTTAATGAGTGGAAGAAGCATAAAACTGAAAAAAGAAAGCGGCACAGAAATTAAAATGATCGTTTCTTGTTTTCTTTTTGCTATGGACCATTCACAGTGGAAATAGCAGAGCGATAATGAAGTGAAAGTTGCTTATACATTTCCTTTTATGTATTTATGTGAAAAAATAAGCCATTATTATCCTACACTAATACATTTCAGACTGGAATGCAAGATAAGGATGTTGGGATGTGGGATGTCAGTCTGTGATGGTTCAAAGGATGAGGGGTATTTTTCACTGCAGTAAAGAATCACATTGGATTCTCTGTATCTTCATTTTCAGTGAAAAGATAACACAGAATAAACAGTTCTAAGGTAAGCACAAAGAAATCAATGGAACACACATCTTCTGCTGGAATGTACAATGGATGGCATATTTTTAATGGTCGTACTTTAGAAAATGATATAATAAAATGCACACAACAGCTCTTTGAGCTGCTATCACTGCTAGTTACAGCTGAAATCACAGATCTTAATCCTGCCATCCTCCTCCCCCATCATCCCAAATTCATGAACCAGCTCATGAAGGAGTTCAACATTTCCACAGAGGCCAAGTCCCAGGTCTGCACAGATATTCAGGATTCAAGAACTGTGCAGTGTCACCAGTCTGACCAGAGCCCAGGACAGTCCCAGGTCTGAGCTGATCCTTCCCTTAGAATCCCAGAATTCCAGACTGGTTTGGGTTGGAAGAGATCTTAAATCCCACCCAGTGGGATGCCATGGCAGGGACACCTCCCACTGTGCCAGGGTGTCCCAGTGTCCAACCTGGCCTTGGGCACTGCCAGGGATCCAGGGGCAGCCACAGCTGCTCTGGCAATTCCAGCCCAGCCAGCAATTCCCAGTTCCCAATCTCCCACCCATCCCTGCCCTCTGGCAGTGGGAGCCATTCCCTCTGTCCTGTCCCTCCATGCCTTGTTCTTCACTGGTAAAAATTGCCATGCAGATCCCCCAAACCACCTTTTGGGACTGGCTGGAGGAGTGGGAGCATTTCATTGGTGTCACTCTTGTTCCCCAGGGCAGGGGGTCTGAGGGGGGCTGGGGGGCAGGGGGATTAGGGGCAGAGGGATTTGGGGGGACAGTGCCTTTGAGCCTCTCCTACAAGGCTGCAGCAGTGTCCAGGTTCCTTCAGCTGCACCTCCCCTAGAAACATGAGCACCCAGCACAGTCACTGCTCAGGTGCATTTTAATAGGGAACATCGATGATTTCCTTCATTTCTCTTTAATTCTGGGGACAAAAAGAAGGGCCTGACACATCCCGATGCACACTGTGATAAAATCACACCACAGACCCTTGACACACAAGAGTATATATTGATACTTGCTACACAATAGGTACTTAGTGATAACATCGCACAATGGATTTTAAGCGTCTTGATTCATTCAGATGCTCTGAGGATTTAGCCAGCACAGATAGCAGGGAAGATAATGTTCTTTATCTAATCACTTTGGTCAGAAGTGCCATATTTCTGAGGAAAAAAAAAAGAGCCCTTCTAAAACATATCAATTTTATTGGTAAATTGGGCAACCCTGGTTTTAATCTTAGTTAAAATTTAAAACAAAATAAAAAGAGCAATAAAAATCCCATTCACCATGGCTGCTGCATCACTGAAAGATGGTAAAATGCAAAGCTGGGACAAAACCCGTTGGAAACTCCAACATCAGCTTCTTTTTCCTTTTTGGCTCTGGCTCCTGAACCTGCTGTTGTTTCAAATTCCCCATGCAGTCAATGCCATCCAGCAATCAATGAAAGCTTGTTCCAGACTAGCCCTGCTTCTCATTCCCGCTACAATCAATTGAACCTGTCAGGAAGGCACCAGCTGCTGCTGCATTTTTCCCTATATAATATTAGGAAAAACATCCAGCACAGGGTGTGTGGGGAGCCTGACTTAAGTGTAATTAAAATGGAAGAACCTCAGTCCCCTGAGAGTGAAAGTATTGACAAACCTTTCACTTTCTCATTTACAACCCCATATTTGTGTGCTGCCGACTCTTTCAAAAACAAGCAAACAAGGGAGAAACAAGAAATGAAAAGATATTAAAATTCAAACAGGACAATACCCTGCAGATTTCATTGTGTCCTTACACTGGTGAAACAGATGCTGGGTGTGATGGGAACTTTGCTGGGGCAGATGTTAAAGCTATCACAGGTTGCTCCAGTTCTCTCATAACACTTTCCCTTTGCAGAGATGTTTTAATAGAAGACAGAAAACACAATATGTAAATGATGGGTAGTTCTGCATCTCCAAGGGAGTAAAATAATGCAAGATTAGGTAACAGACAAATATTTGGATGGACAAAAATTTGATACATTTTAAAATCTATTTCTGTGGCAGGATTATTGCATTGTTCAGTTCTTCTTATGTGTATAGAAGAAGAAAATATACAGACCACAGATCTTGAAATATATATATATATATTTATATGGATGTATTAGTATTTTAGACTTCTGTCCCAGGATTTTATTTCATCACTGGTGCCAGGAAGGCTGAGTGAGGAAGAAGGAGCAGTAAAACCAGGGAGGTATGGCTTTCAAAATACATCTACAGGCAGCAAATTTTGGCCATGGGAAAGAGAGTGCTCACACCCCAGTTTCTGCTTTACAGAAGTAAAGCAGAAACTGGGGTGTGTCCTGGGAGCAGGAATAATGTGCATGCACAAAGAGAAAGCAAAAACCCCTCTGGTTTCCAAGCAGTAATTGAGATGAACTAACCCAGCAGGATCCAGAACAGGGTCTAGCCAAAGCATTGCTCCATGGGAAATCATGGGAATGTCACTCCATAAAAAAGAAGCAACCAACTGGGGGGGAAATCACACACAAAAAATACAAAGAGTGAGGTTCCTCAGCTTAGTATTTAGCTAAAAATTTCGTGTTCTGCTTGTCCTGGCTCAGGTTTTGCCAGAGGAGGTTTGTATGCGATATGGGGAAAATTTTCTTCCTGAAAGGAGCTGTCCAGCACTGGCACTGCTGCCAGGCAGGGGTGGAGTCCCCATTCCTGGAGGGGTTTAAAACCATGTGAGAGGCACTCAGGGACATGGTCAGTGTGGCCATGGCAGGGCTGGGGAAGGGCTGGACTGGATGGTCTTCCGGAATAAATGACTCTGTGATTCTGTTTCAGCATCCTGGTGAGCCCCTTCCCCCTCAGGACATCCTGTGGCTGCGGGAATGGCTCCGAGCTCTGCAGCCGCCACTGAGCCACCACGGCAAACACGGACCTTGGTGGGTGGCCTGTTATTCCCATTTTATGTACTGCTGGCTTCTGATAAATTGAGATAAATAAACGAAGTTGTTGCACACCCACGCCTGATGAGCTGTAATTCAGCTGAAAATTCACATTTCCACATGAGAGGTGCTAAAGGAAAGGAGCAGCAGCAGGTGGACATTGCAGCCCTGTTGACTTTTCCATTTTTCAAATCAGGACATGGGGTTTGGAATTAGAAAGGAAGATGAGTAATGGTGAGTTAGAAGTGTGAATCTGATAAATTCCCTCTCTTCGTGGTGATACCCATCACCTCAGGGAAGGTAGGAGGCTGCCGTAAATGACAGTTTACAAATTTTCGTGGCAGCAGCATCCCCTTTCTGCGATACAGATGATGGATAAATATTTCCTAGTGGTCTAGCAGCTGACCTGGGGGCACATGTGTCTTGCAAACCACTTCTCCTGGCCTGATCTTTGTCTCCCGCAGTCAGCAAGGGATGGCTGGCTGGAGACGAGCCTCCCTCAGGAGAGAGGCCGTGCCATGAGCTGCATCCCAATCAGGCTGAGCCCTGCAGAGCCCAGAGCCACCCCCAGCCAGGGCAGCCTCCCCTGCCAGCACTGGCAGCCTGGCACGGCTGCTGGGTGAGCAGCACCCTGACCCTGACAAATCCAGCTGCCAGGCAGTGCTGGCACCCGGGCACGGCACCCATGGGACCCTCATGGGTTTAGGCTGGGCTTTGCAGCACCTGAGAAAGGAACGCCACCGAGGGCTCTGAGGAGTTTCCAAAGCCACCGCGGAAATCCAGGACAGAGCTTCATCGGCTGGTGCAGGCCATTCCAAAACAGTGCAGCAACAGTCTGGAAAAAGCTTCTGCATCTGGGGTCTTTTCAGAGGCAGCTTGGGCAGGGTGCTTGGGCCACTGCAGGCTGGACCAGGTGATCCTCGAGGACCCTTCCCCCCTTGGATTCCATGGTTCCACAGTTCTATGGAGAGACTCTGTGGCTACCCAGCTGGTCCTTGGCATAGTGTCAGCTATAAAATCAGCCAAGTAAATCTGCAATACAATTAAAAGATGCTGCTAGTGGGGAAAAATGAGGTTCCGTTGAAAAATGATGGTTCTGTGGCTGCCCTCAGGGAACACAGGGGGCACCCAGCCCCACAGGAGGGACACCCAGCCCCACAGGAGGCACACCCAGCCCCACAGGAGGGGCACCCAGCCCCACAGGAGGGGCACCCACCCCCAAAGGAGGGACACCCAGCCCCACAGGAGGGGCACCCAGCCCCAAAGGAGGGGCACCCAGCCCCACAGGAGGGACACCCAGCCCCACAGGAGGGGCACCAGCACCCCAGGAGGGACACCCAGCCCCAAAGGAGGGGCACCCAGCCCCACAGGAGGGGCACCAGCACCCCAGGAGGGACACCCAGCCCCACAGGAGGGACACCCAGCCCCACAGGAGGGGCACCCACCCCCAAAGGAGGGGCACCCAGCCCCACAGGAGGGGCACCAGCACCCCAGGAGGGACACCCAGCCCCACAGGAGGGCACCCAGCCCCACAGGAGGGCACCCAGCACCCCAGAAGGGACACCCAGCCCCACAGGAGGCACACCCAGCAGGGAGAGGTGCAGGTGGTGCCAAGTCACCCCTCCTGTGCAGAACCTGCCTCTCTCCAGGCCCCCTCCTGCCCTGTTCCACCCCATCCCTTCTGTCCCAGCTCTCATTAAAGCTGGAACAGTTTGCAGCAGGACTGTCTGTATTCCAATCACTACTCCATGCAGGGATTATCCTGGATTTTCCTTTCCTCCAAAGGGCTGAACATTCTTTGGGTAGCAAAAGTGTTACTGACCCCTGGGTTGGAAGGACAGTGGACTTTGGTATAGTGAGAAGTGTTAGAAATCTGGACAGAACATTCCCAAATCCATCAGGATCTTTAGTGGCCCCTTTAATTCTATGGCTAAGTGTATTTGTATTTGAAACAGTGAATGGCTTAACATATGTAAATCTATTTTTTAAATATTCAGGCCTAGCCATGCAGAGAGGCTCAGACAGGCCTGAGACTCATCTGACATCCCTGGAGTGTCTGTGGTGTGCACAGCACTGAGTACACAGAGCCATTTACTTAAGCCTACCATGGATTCTTCTCTTTGGTAATCAGAATCAGAATTTAATAAAGACTCAGAAGATCATCCGGAGAGGAGTCAAGTGCTCCAGGAAATGGGCCTTGTAGGGTTCTGCTCTCCACACCACGAGGACACAGACTTATTGCCTGTTCTGTCCATCACTCCAGGGGACAAGGTCTCCCACTCCCTGCCAGCTGCAGGGTAGCAAATAGAGCAAAGCAAACACATCTGGCCTGCTCTATATTCCAGACACAACCTGGAGCTGCTGAGCACCTGAGAGCAGTGGAAAAAGGGAAAAGGTGTAAAAGTATGCGAGTATAACTGGGGCAGTGACCCCGTGCCCCTCTGCTGCACTGTACAGTGCAGATTGTGAATAGGACAGTGCTCTCCACAGCCTGGTGTGTCCCATTTTGGGGAAAAGGAGGAGAAATATTTATTTCCTGTTCACTTGGTGACTCAACACAAGCTAATTTGGAGCTAGAACTCTCCCACCCTCTCCCCTTCCCTGCTCTGCCCAGGGAGCTTCCCAGCTGCCCCAGTGCAGGAGTGCAGCTCCCCTGGCACCACGGCCCAGAGTCAGCACGGCTTTGGGTGCCCAAAATCCAAACCCAGGCAGGGCAGGGCACCCGTCCAAGGCACCAGCTGATCCCTTGTCCACAGCCCCCAGCCGAAGCACAGGGCTGGGAGCTGCTTAGACAGGCACCACTCATCATTAACCCTTTGCCCTCCTGGCGACTGCAGGCTCAGGTCAGCAGCTCCTGCCTGTGGAAATGCTCTCACGATGACCTGGGCTGGTGTTTTCTCAGCCCTCTCCTCTCCAGCACAGGATTTCCCACAGCCAGGACGTTCCGCACCTGCAATGCAGCAGCACCTGTGAGCGATGGGGCTCGGCCCCTCGGGGGGCTGCAGCCCAGGGCATGGAAATGGTATTGATTTTCCTGCTGCAGCAGAGCCTCGTGTCCAACAGGCAGGCAGAGCAGGCTCAGCAATAACCCGCAGCTGGGCGTGCCTCTGCATCGCTGCTCCCTGGGCAGGTGCCAGCCCTGCCCACCCAGCCACCTCCCCGGTGGCACGGGGGGAGCACAGCCCAGGGGGCACAGCCCAGGGCAGCACAGCCCAGGGGAGCACAGCCCAGGCCAGCACAGCCCAGAGGGGCACAGCCCAGGGGGCACAGCCCAGGCGGGCACAGCCCAGGGGAGCACAGCCCAGGGGAGCACAGCCCAGGGCAGCACAGCCCAGGGGAGCACAGCCCAGGGGAGCACAGCCCAGAGGGGCACAGCCCAGGCGGGCACAGCCCAGGGGGCACAGCCCAGGGGAGCACAGCCCAGGGGAGCACAGCCCAGAGGGGCACAGCCCAGGCGGGCACAGCCCAGGGGAGCACAGCCCAGGCCAGCACAGCCCAGAGGGCACAGCCCAGGGCAGCACAGCCCAGGGCAGCACAGCCCAGGGGAGCACAGCCCAGGGCAGCACAGCCCAGGGGAGCACAGCCCAGGGCAGCACAGCCCAGGGGGCACAGCCCAGGGGAGCACAGCCCAGGCCAGCACAGCCCAGAGGGCACAGCCCAGGGGAGCACAGCCCAGGGCAGCACAGCCCAGGGGAGCACAGCCCAGGGCAGCACAGCCCAGGGGAGCACAGCCCAGGGCAGCACAGCCCAGGGGGCACAGCCCAGGGCAGCACAGCCCAGGGGGCACAGCCCAGGCGGGCACAGCCCAGGGGAGCACAGCCCAGGGGAGCACAGCCCAGAGGGCACAGCCCAGGTGGGCACAGCCCAGGGGAGCACAGCCCAGGGGAGCACAGCCCAGGGGAGCACAGCCCAGGGGAGCACAGCCCAGGGGAGCACAGCCCAGGGGAGCACAGCCCAGAGGGCACAGCCCAGGGGAGCACAGCCCAGGGGAGCACAGCCCAGGTGGGCACAGCCCAGGGGAGCACAGCCCAGGGAGCACAGCCCAGGGGAGCACAGCCCAGGGCAGCACAGCCCAGGGGAGCACAGCCCAGAGGGGCACAGCCCAGGGGAGCACAGCCCAGGGCAGCACAGCCCAGGGGAGCACAGCCCAGGGCAGCACAGCCCAGGTGGGCACAGCCCAGGGGAGCACAGCCCAGGGGGCACAGCCCAGGGGAGCACAGCCCAGGGAGCACAGCCCAGGGGAGCACAGCCCAGGGCAGCACAGCCCAGGGCAGCACAGCCCAGGGCAGCACAGCCCAGGGCAGCACAGCCCAGGGCAGCACAGCCCAGGGGAGCACAGCCCAGGGCTCCGGGGCCAGCCCAGCTCATGGCTCTGCTCCCATCTGGTGCCACCCAAGCTCCAGCACTGAGCCAGCTGGGACAGGTGGTGTCCCCTGTGTCCAGGGCAGGGCCGGGGCTGGGTCCCCTCACAGGCTCCCCATCCGTCTGTCCCACTGCTCGAGGTCCCTGTGGGGACCCTGCACGTGACCCTGCTCCCGGGGTGCCAGGGCAGGGTCCCACAGCTGCAGCTCTGGGCTGCTGAGCCTCCTCCTGCACCAGGGCAGTGCCCAGCCCCACAGGACCCTCCCACAGGTCCCACTCACCAGGGCTCCTGGGGGCACATGTGTGCTCCAATTAGTCCCAATCATGTTTGATTCAGCCATGGATCAAACACAGCCAACAGCAGTTTTCTAAAGGAAAAGGGTCACCCGAGACCCCTTTCCCTGCTGAGGCAATAACCACCAGCTCTCAAGTTGCCATTTAACTCCTGTCACTTGTTTTTTGTTCAATTCCCACAAAAACCATTACTGGAGTAACAAAAACATTTGCTAAGCAGAGCTCAATTTTTTTTTTTTTTTTTTTTTTTTTTTGCAAAAGCTCAGCAACAAAACTGGTGAACAAATTGGTTTTGTGATTTCCCTGAGGATCCATCACTCTCCCTTTTGTCAAAGCCCCAGTTCTGCTGCCCCACATGCCTGGTGGGCGCTGGCTGTGCATCCAGGGGCTCGCCCAGCATCCCTTGGATCCAGGCACAGCTCTGCTCCCCCAGCACCCCCTCGGCCGGCAGCCTGGCCTTGCAGTACAGCCCGTGCTCCAGGAACATCCTCTTATTAATTTTCCGGGTTTATGGAGTCAGCTGTCACATAACAGCAGTTCCTCGTCTCCAAAGGAACACGGCATGCATGCAAAATGATTGCAAGAATATGTACCCTCAGGACATATTATTTTCTTAACTAAAATTCAAGTGCATACTTATTACCCAAATCTTTGTCTCAGAAACAGCCTTGCCTTCACATGATGGAATTACAAACCACCAGACAGTTTTTAGGACTTGTATGCAAAACTGCTTTTTAGCATGGCTTTTGTAGTTGTCTTATTTATCTAATCTCCATGAGTCATAATTCCTTTAGGATCACTTTCTTCTTTCTACATTTCATCTCACCAAAACAAATTTAAAAATCAAAAAGCAATGGAAAAACAAAAGCAAGCTCCTGCTCTAGCCCAGAGTTGATGCAGTGCTGCACATAATTTGGATTTGTTGCTCCATTTCTAACAGGAACAGACACCCACAGTACCCATGAAGGGAGTCCCCAGGCAAAAGGCTCAGCCACAACATCTTCCTTGGAAAGGAGCAAAATGGAAAGGTTAAAAAAAGGGGCAGGAGGAGGTGGAGTCCCCATTCCTGAAGGGATTTAAAGCCATGTGGATGTGACACCTGGGGACAGGGGTCAGTGGTGCCTTGGCAGGGCTAGGGAAGGGTTGGACTCTATGGCCTCAGAGGCTTTTCCAACCCAAAAGATTCTGTGACTCTATTCCACCAGTGGATTCCCAGTGTTCCCCACGGGTATTCCACAGCAGAGCCAGCCCCTGTGTGCCAGTGCCAGCGCTGCTGCAGTGGCTTTGGCAGGTGCCAGCTGTGCCAGGGCCCTGCTGACTGGGGACAGAGCACAGGGACAGCCTAAGGTTCTGCCACCTGCAGACTCTGTGCAGCACATCTTCAACCTGAGGGGTGTGAGTAAAGCAAGGACAAAGTGGTGTGTGAATTGTGAATGCAGAACTGTGACAGGCAGGAATCAGCCTGGGCAGGACTGGGAATGTTTAATCTGTGAGAAATTCATATCACAGAAGCATAGAAATCTGAGATTTAAACAGTTTGCACCTCTGGAGAAATATTTCCTTTCCCTTACTGTCACCTCAGCAGAAAAACACTGAACCTTGTACTGTTCTGATTGGCCAGAACACCTACAAAATTATATTAACAGTCATCTTGCAAAGTGTTCCATCAAGATGGGACACAGATAGCTGAGCCATAAATTTCTGTGAGGAAATGCTGCTGGAACTTGGTATCTTCTACATCTGCCCCTCACTTTGCTTTTGCAGGCTGAGTGGGGACAGGGATGATAAAGTGCAGCTAAGGTGTTTGGTACACTGGAAAACACTGGAGTTCTGTTAAAGCCTGATACCAGCACAACATACAGGTGTCTGTGATTTATCTACACAGGCTGAGCCAAAGCCCATCTTTTGTGTTTGAGTCACAACTGAGCAGAGTTCCCTCAGCCCCTGCTCTGCCTGTGACAGCACTTGAACCTGTTCTAGCATGGACCAGCAGCAGCACAGGACGTAAGCCCAGCCCAGAGGCTCAAAGCTGAAATGTCCCTGAAAGGTGGAGAAAAGAAAAAGGATCAGTGGACCTGAAGAGTACAGATGCACCTAAAGCAGCTGGGAAAGGGAATTTCTGTGGAGTCTGGGGCCAAGGATCACCAAGGAGCTGCTCTCACTAAGCTGTTCCCTTTCCTTATTGAAAGATTCAAGACTTCAGACTTTCTGTCTGAAGAGGAATCAATAAGGAGGAAATTTAGGTGAAAAAACAGAACAAGTGTGTTTTCAGTGCACAGGAACAGAGGAGTGACCATATGGAGAAAAGAGCAGGCCGGAGGACAGCAGATTTTTACTACTACTGCATCACAGCACAGGGAATATGATCCTTATCAGAAGAACCCATTCATTTTTAATGAGCAGGCGGATGCAGCGAGCCCCAGTCTCAGGTTAGTTGTCCCCTCAGTGCTTCAGTGCCAGCTGGCTCCTGGAGCTGTCACTGGGAGTGCACTGGCGCCGAGGTGCTGCAGGGAGGCTGCCCCAGGAGCAGGGCTGCAGCATCCCTCTGCTGTGAGCCCTGCACTGCCCTGCTCCACCCTGCCCGAAAGGATGGGTCTCCTGTCCCCTCTCCTTTGGAAAGGCCGAGCCAGCCCAGCTCCCTGGGCTGCACAGGAAGGCAGGGCTGGAGCACCCAGCTCGGGGGCTCTGGGGGCTTTGGGGCGCTGGCTCCAGCCAGCCCCAGGCAGGAGCCTCGGGCAGCTGCTGGCACAGGGGCTGCCCTGGGGACACCAGAGCCATCTGTGGGAGGACAAATTGAACATCAGCACGTGACAACATCTGCTTCGAGGCTGTGTGAGCCCCAGTGACACTGCAAGGCCCTTGCCCTGCCTCCATAGGTCTCTACAACCATGTACTGACAGTGCCACCACCTGTGCCACCTCCTCAGGAGTGCTGGACAGGTGGCATGGAGCAGTACCTCTCTGGGACCTCTGAGGGCTAAAACAAGCACTGCTGACCCAACAGGCAGGCACAAGGCAAGGATTAGTTCCACATCACAATGACGTTTATCCACCCCTGGAAAATGACTGATAATTCATATTGATTGTGTGGCCTGGGTGCAGTGAGTCAAAACGACAAATCCAGAGGTTCTCTGAGCTGAAATGACAAACACAGCTGAGCCAGCTGAGCTGGGCAGGGGGTGGAACTTGGTCCATTCCTGCTGTGTTGCATGGCCCCCAAAAGGTTTGCAACATTCCTCAATGGCCTCTCTGTCAGATCTGTTCCAGGTAACCCTTCCTGATCCTGGATCATGGTGAAATGAGTCTCACACCATCCACACTGGCAGCGTGTGTCTAGCAGGGAACGCCTGACCCCAAACACTGCAGTGAACACAGGCAGGACACTGTCCGTGGTACTTGGGGTTTCATTAAGATTTTGCACCAGCACTCTGAGAAGGAGCTGTGAGGGGACGCTGTGGGGGGAAGCTGTGAGGGGAAGCTGTGAGGGGACGCTGTGAGGGGAAGCTGTGGGGGGAAGCTGTGAGGGGAAGCTGTGAGGGGAAGCAGTGAGGAGAAGATGTGCAGCAGCTGCAGTGCTGAGGGCAGGGAGGGCCACGCTCATCGTGTCTTGGCCACCATGGGATGTGGGCTCAGGGGACACCAGGAACTTCTGCTTAACCACAGGCGTGCTCTGGAGGGGAGAGCAGAAGAACATAAACCAGTAAAGCTAAAGGCAGTGAAGAAGAGGGGAGGATGGGCCACCAGCCCCCTGAGCAGCCCCACAGTGTCCCCAGGGCCGTGTGGGCTGTCCCAAGCAGCTCCAGGGTGAGCCCCCTGCCTCAGCCAGGCTCCCCGTTCTCCGTGGGCCCTTCCATCCTCCCGAAGGCGGGTCGTGGCTGAGGGTGGGCCTGCAGCAGGACAGGGATGCTCTCTCCTGGCAGCCTGGCCAATGCAGTGCTGCAGGACGAGCCAGCCCCAAGGCAGGGTGTGGGTGCTGTCGGACGTGGCACTGAACAGCGCACTGGGGGTGCCCTGCACGACGCTCCCAAACCCATGAGAGCTGCCCTGCTGGCAGGTTCCTGCTCTCCTGCTTCCCTTCGGGCCCCTTCCCCTCTGCAGAAGCACCTTCACCCCCAGATTGCCCCATCAGACCGCGGGTGGCTCCTGCAGGCGCTGGGGTGTGCTGGGGAGCCCCGAGGAGCCCGTGGGCCATCCCTCCCCAGGGTGGGCTCTCCCTGCCAGGGCAGGCAGGAGCCAGCCTCACCCAGGAGCCGTGCTGGAGTACATCATTCCAGCCCTGGGGGCTGGAGGCCTTCCAAAGGACATCTTCCCACTGAAAAATGCAGCCGCCTCTGGGACTGGAGCTATGTTAGAGCCTGATCTCGACACAACGTACACGTGTCTGTGATTTATCTACACAGGCTGAGTTCTCGAGGCTACAGTTTTTAATCAGCGCTATTTGCATTACATAACATCTTTTATTTCAGCCTGCATTTTGTTTAATTAGTTCTTTGTTAAATACATCAATGGCGATCCTACCCTGCCAAGCAATTCCAAATTAATTGCATTTGTTAAATCTTCTTCCTTTTCTTGTTTCTCATTTTCCCTGTGTTCCAAGGAGGCAGCACATTTGGAAATTAATGGTATTTTCAAATCATTACATTGTACAAACTCATGGGCATATTTCAAATAATAAACCTGAATGTTCCCAGCTCTGTGTGCTCCTCTCCAGCCCAGGAGGATGGAAGTCTGGCTGTGCTTTGCACTGGGTTGGAGCTGATGGGTGATTTTATTCCTGCTGTGACCCTGGAAGGGAACTCTCCAGGAAAAGAGGGACACCAACCCAGGGCAGATCTTCCCCTCACAAAGTTTTACCATGTTTCTCAACCTCGCAGTGTGGAATTTCACATCCATTGTGTGATAAACACAAACACACACACAAACAGACCCATCAGTGAGGGCTCTCCCCACATATAGGGACTAGATACCTGATCCTTGAGGATGCTCTGACCCACCAGGAAAAGCAGAGGAGGACTGAAAGGACTGAAATTTCAAATTCCAGAAATCAAAAGAAAAAAAAATAGTAGAAGAAAATTAAAAATAAACTGTAGCTAATAGAGACTATAATTAGTGGTTGAGGCAATTTAGTGATAGGACATTTTAGACATGGAGTGACAGGATAAGGGAGAATGGTTTCCACTGCCAGAGGGCAGGGATGGATGGGATCTTGGGAATGAGGAATTGTTCCCTGGCAGGGTGGGCAGGCCCTGGCACAGGGTGCCCAGAGCAGCTGGGGCTGCCCCTGGATCCCTGGCAGTGCCCAAGGCCAGGTTGGACACTGGGGCTGGAGCACCTGGGACAGTGGAAGGTGTCCCTGCCATGGCAGGGGTGGCACTGGAAAGCTTTGAGGTCCCTCCCAGCTCAAACAAGTCTGGGATGGGATTCCATGTCCACCTGAGGGTAACGTGTCCCCAGTGACAGCCAGAACACATTCTCTAACTCTGCACAGTGGCAGGAGTTACGGGGATGGACTTGCTGGAGCAGACAGTGCCCAGGAACAGACAGGATGTTCATAAAGACCATTTTGGCTCTGGTGAAATAGTTTCCAGCCAGTGCCATGGTGCACAGGTGATCCAGAAGCACAATTCCAGTCCTTGGCTGGCCCCCAGCCACCTTTCCTAAGGAAAAGAGATTTTTTTCTTCTTGCCCTTCCCGTGGCTGGCTCCCCAGCTGTGCTTCAGCACCCCTGGGAATAGCGGGCTGGGGAGGGAGCCCAGAGAGCAGCCTGGGAGAGGGGAGCCCTGTCTGGGAGGGGAGTGCCTGGGAGCATCCAGCCCCTCGGGCTGAGGGAGCAGCATCGAGAAATCTGCAGCAAAAGAATGCACTGACTTCAAAAGAGCAGCTAAGGACACGTGAGTGTGGAAATGTGGGATTTTAGGGAAGGGTTGTGTTCCAGGGCACAGTGCAGGAAATCCCTGTTCCTCTGTTCATAAGCTGCACACGAGCATAGAATTCATCAGAGAGTCCCACTAACTGATCCTTAATGAGATTTCAGGTAATGATCCGGGCTTTGTCATTTGTTATGAAAAAACCTTCCCACAGTGTCAGGCAGCTGCAGTGCCTGGGAATAGGCAAACAGAACAGGCACTTTCCTGATGGAAGAATGGAGTCTGCTCACTTGGGAGCAGGTATCTCCATTTTTTCCACTGCTGGACTATATATTTTAAGGATTCACATGTGTTTTGTGCAGACTAACTCAGTAACAGCTCCTGGGAAATGCTTCTTTTCCTCTCCCCATCACAGACAGCAAACTCCACTTGCTGGTTTCCTAGGACAGCTCCTCTTTCCTCACACCGTGGCTTTGCTCCCTGCCCTGGGTGGCCAGGCTTCTGGGCCAGACTGGGCACATTCTGTGCTCCCCAGGGCCAAGTTTAAATTGGATAAACCCTGTGGATATTCACAGCTCAGTCCTGCCTGTTGCCCTGGTGCTTCCGGAGACTCGAGGTTGAACTGCTCGTGACTGGGAATGTTCAAATGTCAGAAGAGATTCTGAGGGCAAAAAAGCCATGTAAACAGGCAAAGCACAGCAGCCAAAGCACCCAGCTGCTTTCCAGAAGTGTGGATCTCAGCACCATTCCCCGCCAGGCACTGGGATATGGGGGCTCAGGAGGAGCAGCCCCCGAGCTGGGCTGTGCCAGGGCAGAGCAGTCACAGCCTGGGGTGGCATCCCCTGCTGAGCAGGACTGTGTTTAGTCCTGCCAGGGGACACTGTGGTGCAGGCTGGCTCTCCCAAACCCCCAGGAACCACAAAGCACCCATGGGTGGGAAGCAGGACACAGAAGCACGGGATGTAACTGTGCTGGGATGTCCTTTGGGCTGACAGTTCATGAGCATGAGCTCAACAGGACACAGACCAAGCCCCGTGAGCACACCTGCAGACAGGCTTTGCTGGTTTGCACACTCCCAGCCTTTCCTGGTTTGTAGCTTTGTTCCTGCAGGGTGGCATTCCCTGGAGCTCCAGCCCTGCAGAGCTGCCCGGGCACACAGCCCTGCCTGTCTGTGCCCACAGAGCACGGTGTGTGTGCCTGTCCCGTGCCAGGCATGTGCTCCCTGCGTGCAGGGGATCCCACATGGGATCCCACATGGCATCCCACACCTGTGACAGGCAGGGCACCCTGCCCATACCCCAGGAGTGGCTGGTGCTGGGCTCCCAGCACCCCCAGGGTGATGCTCTGTGAGTGCCTTTTCCACAGCACCCACAGCAGCCCACACTCAGGTGCCAGCCCAGAGAAAACTGATGCTGTGCTCCAGGGAAACACATCTCCAGGGAACTGGCATCACACTCTGCCTTTTCCCACTTCGGCCACAGGCTCACCTGAGCTGAGCTGGTTGGAGACATGGCTAATACACTTCGGTATGTGAAATTATCAAGGAGGGAATACATGGGAAATCGTGGGGTTTTCCTTTTCAAGACATATTACTGTCAGCAGCAGCCCTATTCCATTTTCCCATCAGGAGCAGGGAATTCATTATTAATCCTGCTGCTGGAGTGCTCCACGTTTCTATCCCTGGCTCTGTGTTCCTTATCTCATTTTTCCTGTTTTCTCCTTCTCTCTCTTTTCTATCCATCCCAAATGATCTCACATCCAGGCAGCACTCCATGTTTAGTCACACAAAGGGAAATGCTAAACAGCCTTTTCTTCTTTATGCTCAGCTCCCCTCTCACATGTGCAGCAATTTCACAATCAGGGTGCTCACACTGCCCCTCACCTGAACATTTCATGAGGACACAGGTGTGGTGGCTGCCCCTGGATTGCTGGCAGTGCCCAAGGCCAGGCTGGACTGGGCTTGGAGCAGCCTGGGGCAGTGGGAGGTGTCCCTGTCATGGCAGGGATGGAGTGAAAGGAGCTTTAAGGTCCCTCCCAAGCCAAGCCATGGCTGGTAGACCCCGCTGTGACCTGCTGCGTCCCCCCAGAGTGGCCACGTGCCAGCCCCTGCCCACGGCAGTGGCACAAGGCAGAGGCATGGCCCGGCCAGCTGGGACTGGAGGATGGGGGTGCAGCACCAAAACCCACCAGACCTTCCAAACTGGGGCTCTGGGTTTGTAACCACCAGTGCTGCCTGAAGATCCAGGAGATTTAGCAGACCTGCAGCAAGGGAACTCAAATGCTCCTCTGGAGCTGCACTTCCCCTCCAGAGCCTCACACAGGGAGAGGATCCTTTGGGACTGATGCGCTGACTTGTGCTGAAGTACCCCAGAAATATTTCCCACAAGCAGGAAAGTCGAAGGTAGCCATGCCCTCAGGGGGCTCTGTGAGAGCCCTGCAGGAAAGGAAGAGTTTTCTTCAACCTAAGAGCAAAATTAGAGGTCATAACACTGAAAAAAAAAGAAAAACAAGATGAAAAGCGACACTGCTGTACTACAAGGTGTTGTCAGTGATTCCCAGAGGTTACAATATTATTTCTGTAAAGAAGCAGCCACTGTGACAAACTCACTTGCAGGTTCTGGAGCGAGAAGGCAGAATTGTGCATCTCCATTATACTGCCATTATGTAAATGTGTGAGGATAAAGGGCAGGGACTGTAAAACTGAGCAGATATATGGGAATGCCGACCTTTGCTGTGCTGCTGCCATGTGCAGGAAGGTTACAGAGGCAGGCAAAGAGCAGGGCAGCAGCTGAGTTACATACACAGAAATTAAATGCAAGAGCTGCTCCGCCAGGCTGCAGGATCTCTCCCCATCCATCTTCCAGGTTAATGGTTCATAAGAGACCCATGAAGGTCAAGGACTCTCTCAAGGGTCTCCTCTCTGCTGGAATCCTGAAAGAAGCAGAGGGAAGGGTAATTTGGTTACATTTGTGGTAGGGTAACCTGCTCTGTTGGGAATCCAGTGCAGAGGGATCTGCAGATGTGTCTGAGGTAACAAAACTCCCAGCCCAGCCCAGAGAGCTGCTCAGAGCAGGGCTGAGCCCCACTGAGGGACAGTGGCTGGATGTGGGCAGTGGGATGGGAGGAATGAAGCTGCCTCTTGGACCTGTGCCTGCAGGCTGCTGCTCCAGGACGTGCCCCGTGTTCAGGCAGGAGGGGAGCCCTGGGCTGTCCTGGACCCTGCATTGCCAGGGAGAGGCATACATCAGCAGAGTGCAGGGACATTCCTTTGCCACCCCTTTTCTCAGTCGCAGCCCCCAGGGTGAGAGCAGGGAGGATGCCAGGGAACACCCATGAGTGTGGCTCCCTGTTGACAGAGGATTCTACCTGGACACAGCCCTGTGCCGTGGGCTCTGGGATGACCCTGCCTGAGCAGGGAGGTTGGACCAGCTGACCCATGGTGGTCCCTTCCCACCTGGCCCATTCCATGGCTCTGTGGTCCTGCTGGGCTGGCAGAGCTGCTGCAGGTTCCAGGAATGCCCAGCACTGCCCTGTCCCCATGGGAATGGGGAGGGAGAGAGGCACAGCCAGTTTGGCACAGAAGGGAACCCACTATGGAGAGGACCCCAAGGCCCTTTGCTGAGAGCCACATCTGCCCTCCTGGCTATGGGTGCAAAAGCCAAGGCTGGTTCTCAGTGTGAAGCTGAAAGAGCAGATGTGATGGGATCTGAGCAAAACGAGCACGCTGAGGCGTTCAAGGTGCTGCAGTTGCCCTGGTGTGAGGAGGCTCTACACACATAATGCTGCACCAAGGTCAAGCATTTTGGATTACCACTTCTGCAGCTCCCAGCTCAAACAAGCAAGGTGAAACTTTGACTGACTTTATTGCAGCAATTGTTCCCAAGAAAATCCTGTTCCCTGATTTCCTAGGCAGGCAGAAATAGAATTGGGAATAATTGCCAAGTAATCTGTTGCCTATGTGGTGATTTTCTCCAGAGTCTGAAATTGGCTGTGGAAGAGGCTTGGAATATTTGAGGCCTCACTTGTGGGATTGGACTGTGTTTACATGTACTGAATAGGATAATTCCTAGGGGTATTGTCAAAACAAGTCCTGCTCCAGGAACAAAGGAGGATTCTTCCCATGCATCAGGCAAGAGGACAGAAAGACCCAGGCACTTGTATTTAATAGCACAAATGGTCCAGAACTTGACCATCTGGAAATTATTGCAGCGGGCACTTTCAGAACCAGATTCAGCATTTTGTTCCCTACCTTCCCAAAAGATGAATGATGGTAAAGGTTTTATTAGCCTGGGAAAACAAAGTAAATAAACAAACAAATAAAAACCCAACATAGGGCAGCAATTAAGTGAAGCAGAAATGAGGATTTACAGAAATAAAGAATTTAGGCCCCAGTCTAATGATGGTCACAACTAATGACCCAAGGGCTGGAGAACCTTTCACATAATGGGAGGACAAAAGTGAACAATATATTAAGCAAATAGCTTGTCATGGAAGAAGAGATGAGGCCTCTGAGCCAGTCTGTGAGGGCTGTGATGCTCCACACAGACCTGGGCAGGGGTTCGGAGCTGGGCAGGGAGGTGGCAGTGGCTGCTTTCAGAGTTTTTCTAGACCAAACATTTGCAAACCCTTGAGGCTATGGTGACTTGGAACCCAAATGGCTCCTGGTTTGTTTTTTTTTCCTGATGAGGAATTAGAAGAGCATTAGGGGAATTAAATCATTTGCTGTTCTGTAATCCTCAGCAGTAACTGTGACCTGAGCAGCTGAATGTCACTGCCAAACACATCATCAATATAGGTCCATATAGAGTTTCCATCCCACAAAAATCATTGCAGCCAGGCTTTGCCCTTGCCTGCCCTGTGAGGCAGCTGCAGTGGGGTACAGTTCCTCCTCCCCAGGGATCCCTGTAGGATCCCTGCTCTGCTGCTGAATTCTGCTGTGCAGGGGACAAGTGCCGGGCACACAGAACACGGCTGATTTATTTTAAGGTCCTTGGTAACTGCTTGTGACATGTAGGCACAAGAGTCCATTAAACACAAAAAATAACCTTAAATGGTGTGTTTGCATAGGGAGGATATAAAAAAGAAAGAAAACAATGCAAAGACATTTGCTGAACACAGACCTTTGCCACTTATTTCACATCTGTTCAACCAACCTCGTCCTATTAGGAACGATTAATGTTTAAGGGACATGGAAAATAAAATGGCCATAATAAACAGACACTGCTAATGATTACCACTTAGTTCTGTGTCCTAGTGAATTAATAGCACGGCACAATGATGAGTATTAGCTCTCAGTCCCAGCTATGGATGCTGAGCAGGGGCTTCACAGCCCCCTGTCCACTGACAGCATCTGAGGCTGCAGCTGACTGGGTGCACGAGTCAAGGACAGGGCACTCTCAAGGGAGAAGCAGATTTAGTGCCTCATAAGGAAATATTTATATTTTTCTAATAATTCCTTTAGCAAGAGTGTTCACAGAAGGGAACAAACTGTTCCAGTAAGCCCACAGAGTGGGGGTCATTCCCAAAATCTGCAATGGGCTGCCAAGGGGGCTGGGAGGAATAAAGTGATTCCTAAAACAGGTCAATATAAAATTCAAACAATAGCTAAGGCAGTACAGAAGACACAAATCTCAGCCATGAACTCTGGTAATAATACATCCAGTATTAAAAGCTATGCGTCTCTCCCTTGTTTTTCCCATTCACCGGTAACAACACAACCCTCCATCTTCAGTAGGTGCTGGCATCCAGATTCCTAAATTAAAGGTGCCTTCTGATCTGGATGAGGTTTGTGCATAAATCCTTTTTTTTTAGTGAGGTTTTAAATGTGATCTTCCACACCATCCTTGAGGTCACTCTGGAGACTGGTCCTGGATGGGTGGGTAACAGCAGAGGAAAGGCTGTGTGGGGAGCTGACCCCAAGGCTCCAGTTCACACCAGTGCTAGATGTGACGCTGGCTGGGGTGAGTGGCAGGGGGGGTGGGATGTTTGACCTCCTCCTGAAGCCCTGGACGATGGGACAGGATGAGCAGCTGGCAGATGCCAGCGAGACAATGCTAGAGAAAATCAGACTTTTTACTGCTTGTCTATATAAAACCAAGATGCACTTGGGCATACAAACAGCCACTGGCCTCCTGAGGCCAGGGAAAAGAGCACCCAGAAGGATGGACACCCTTGGAATGAGTAAGCTTTAGTTGCGCAAGGGGTAAATAATGACTCCACTGTGCAATACTTTTCCAGCCAGCAATCCACACCCACCTGCCCAGTCCCTGGAGCTCCAATGGTGAGCAGAGCCACGGCTTATGGCTGTATGTGACCCCCAGCCTTGCAGCTGTGTGTCAGGGCATGCCCCTGCTCCATCCCTCACCACAGCCTCCTAAATCCACACTTCATGTCCCTGACCTGGAGCTACATTGGCCAAAGTCTGTCCCGAGCTGAAAGGTTAAGTGTGAAAGATCAGGAAGCTCAGGAAGCTCTTGTTTGCTACTGCCAGGCTCCCCAGTGTGGTAAATGTTCTGGGGAGAGCCCAGGCCAGGCTCACACAGCCCCAGGCTCGGGAGCCTGAGGGGAGTGGGACAAGCCAAGCTCCCTGTGTGCAGTGGCAGAGACAGGAGATCCTGCCCCAGCCTGGCTGCTGAAGGGACTCGTGACAGAGAATGATTGCCCAGGAGGCGTGCAGGCTCCTGAGCCAGGTGAACACACTGCTCACCTTTCTCCAGCACAGCCTGCTCCTCCTGCCTTCCCTTCCTGCCCTTGGGGAGCACAGTGCCAGGTGATGGAAGGCACCCTGCTCTTCACAGAGCTGGGGCAGCTCTCGGTGCTGGCCCCAGGCTCACAGGCAGCTTCTAGGGCTTTTGGACTCACACCCACATAAAAGACCAATTCAAAGACTAGGATGTTTTCCTTAGGTGGAAACTGGAGCCTGATGGAGCCATGGGTTCCTGGATAACCTGGAAGCCTATGTTGGATGAGAAGGAAACTTAAGACAAGACAAATGAGTTTTAGTGAAAACTCTGCAGAGGCTCTCTTCCCCACTGAAGATGCTGGCTGCAGCTGGAGCAGCTCCTGGCAGTGAGGAAGTGCCACCATGGGCAGAGGGATGCCCATTCCTGACCTCTGGACATGCCAGAGGGTGATACACTGCCAGAATGTTGAAGAAAAGTTTCAAGGCCTTATGTTTGACCCTGCCACACCAACAAAAATTGGCAGTGACCAAGTGTGATACATCCTCAGCCAGGCAGCAGAAACCTGCCCTTTGTAGCTACTACAGTTGTCACAACATTTCTGCTGTACTTTAAACAGAAATTAGAGGTTAGCAAAGGAAATTCATGTGAGGCAAGAAGTGGTAAAATGGTTCCAAAATTCAAGGAGAGCTTGGATCATGGATCATCAGAAAATACCTCCTGCCTTTATCACAGCTGTAAAAACTGCAGGAAGAATGCCTGGAATACAGATATGAAAGACCACAATCACCTTGCCATAATTCCGTACCTGCATTTACATCACTGACTTAATGAAAAATAAGCCATGATTCATTCATTCTAGACAGCCTGGTGGAAAATGACAGGCAAATATCAAGATATTTATGTATGTATCACTATTTCTGAGAATCATTTAATAATGCTATTAATGGGGATGACATCTTCTCTCACTTCAGGAAGCTCCACTCTTCAGGCCTTCCCTCCCTTCCTTCCTTCCTTCCTTCCTTCCTTCCTTCCTTCCTTCCTTCCTTCCTTCCTTCCTTCCTTCCTTCCTTCCTTCCTTCCTTCCTTCCTTCCTTCCTTCCTTCCTTCCTTCCTTCCTTCCTTCCTTCCTTCCTTCCTTCCTTCCTTCCTTCCTTCCTTCCTTCCTTCCTTCCTTCCTTCCTTCCTTCCTTCCTTCCTTCCTTCCTTCCTTCCTTCCTTCCTCCCTTCCTCCCTTCCTCCCTTCCTCCCTTCCTCCCTTCCTCCCTTCCTCCCTTCCTCCCTTCCTCCCTTCCTCCCTTCCTCCCTCCCTCCCTTCCTCCCTTCCTCCCTCCCTCCCTCCCTCCCTCCCTCAGGGTGCCTGCAGGGTGCAAAGCCTGCCTTGGAAGACATTCAGAGTCTTTGATGGTTTCATTTCCTCTGTTGTTGTTTTGCTGTTCCCACTCTAACTCTTCCGTGGCTATTTTGTGTTAAAGACAATTCCCAGATTCCCCTTGAATGGTTTCCTATGGACACAGGCTGGAGAGCTGGGAATGTTCCCTGGAGAGGAGAAGGCTCCAGGGAGAACTCAGAGCCCCTGGCAGGGCCTGGAGGGGCTCCAGGAGAGCTGCAGAGGGACTGGGGACAAGGCATGGAGGGACAGGACCCAGGGAATGGCTCCCACTGCCAGAGGGCAGGGATGGGTGGCAGATTGGGAACTGGGAATTGCTGGCTGGGCTGGAATTGCCAGAGCAGCTGTGGCTGCCCCTGGATCCCTGGCAGTGTTAGGCTTTAGGGTCCCTTCCAACCCAAACCATTCTGGTTTCTCTAACACCCAAGTGGGAACTGCAAGCTCCCAGGAACATGCAACATCTTCCTGCTTCCTTCTCCCTGTTCCCAGCTTGCTGCAAGACTCGAGGGCCTCATCCCAGAACAGACAGGATCTGGGAGAGATGCTCAATCTCAGTGCCCCAGGGGAAGCCACAGGAATTCCTGCCCTGTGAGCCAGGAATGATCACTGCCACTTTATTCTGAGCTCTCCAAAGCTGTGAAAGTTTGATAAATCAAATGTATTCATTTCTCACACTCCCAAACACATGTTATCTCACTGTAATATGATTTCAGTCCCCCTAGAGAGACCTCTGCAGGAAGCTGGCATCTTGTGCTTAACACAAAAACCTCTATTCTCCTCCAGAAAATCTACTTAAAATTTAAAATAATCAAGTAAACAGCCTGAGAGTGAAAAACATAAGGAGAAGTGATATTGAAAATAAAAACTCTTTATAACATGTTTCAGCCCAGGGTTTTCATTTTTCTTTGTTTGAAAGATCTGAATGTACAAATGCAGCATAGGAAGTTTTCTGTGTAAAATATAAAATAGAAACCCAATCATATAAGTGAAAGGTGATGGTATTGACCCTTAAAATGAGCTTAAAACACCTCCAGACTGCCTGCATTCCTAGACAGAAAGAGTAAAAGCAGAACCCCATAACCATTTACTGATGGTTGCATCTTTTAGTGCAGCTCAGCCCCTCCTGTGCAGTTTAGCAGAGCTGTGCACAACAGCAGGCACCTACTGACCCTGGCTGTCTGTAGAATTTAATTTGGGGAAAAAAAATTGGAAGAGGGCTAGACATTATAAAAAAATAAGGGAAAACAACTTTAAAAACCCCAAACATAAGACCTCACAAGGATATAGGAACAGATGCCAGAAGTGATGAAAATTTGATGCTATTTCAAACCATGGTGGTCCAACCCTGAGCAGGAATTCCCATCTCTCTGACAAAATTTGACATAGAAATGAAAGAGGAGATTGAAATAACAGCCCTCACTTCTGAAACAGCCCTTATCTCTGTGGTGTTTGCTAACACTACTCACAGGCAAAGCACAAGGGTGGAAACTAGAATTGCATCATTTACTGAGCACACTTCTTCTTGAAGATAGGAAGAAACATCACATCCAGCATAAACCTCTGCAATTTGGAAAGGAGCAGACAGATCATACCTGTAACCATGGCCAATCTCCCCCTTCTGCTCAAAATCTGCAGAAAAGCAGCCACACAAAGGAGAAAAATCGAGCTGTAGGCACTACTTTTACCACATATTTCAGAATTATTAAAGAGAAATTCAAGACCCGTTTTAGACAGTGCCACCATGGCCACAGGCTTGTGGTAGCACCAGTCATAGAATCATAGAGCCACAGATGGTTTGGATTGGAAGGAACCCTGGAGGTCATCTTTGTCCCCTCTGCCATGGCAGGGACACCTCCCACTGTCCCAGGTGATCCAACCCCAGTGTCCAGCCTGGCCCTGGGCACTGCCAGGGATGCAGGGGCAGCCACAGCTGCTCTGGGCACCCTGTGCCAGGGCCTGCCCATAATAATGGGGGCTGGGGCACAGGTCTGATGAGGAGCAGCTGGGGGGCTGGGAAGGGGCTGGAGAATTCCTGAGGGAGCTGGGAAGGGGCTGAGGCTGGAGCAAAGGAGGCTCAGGGGCCCTTGTGGCTCTGCACAGCTCCTGCCAGGAGGGGACAGCCGGGGGGTCGGGCTGTGCTCCAGGGAACAGGGACAGGAGCAGAGGGAACGGCCTCAGGCTGGGCCAGGGGAGGTTTGGGTTTGATAACAGGGAATATTTCTTCATGGCAAGGGTTGTGTAGTCCTGCAATATGCTGCCAGGGCAGAGGCGGAATTCAAAAAATGCATGGATGTGACATTTGAGGCCATGGTTTAGTGGTGGACAGGGTGGTGGTGCTGGCTGATGGTTGGACTTGCTCAGCTTTGAGGGCTTTTCCAGCAGAAATGCTTCCATGATTCTATGGCTCTGTATCTTTTACATTAATAGCTCTGCAGTCAATATTTGGGTGCAAAAAATCTCCATCCCTGTTGGAGGATGGATGGCAGCTGGCCCTAAGTAGGATTAAAAACCCCTCTTTTTCCTTCATTCTGTGAGAGCCAGTGAAACTGAGCACAGAGACATATCTGCAGCAGCTTTGCATAAAAATAACATTGTTTTCCTTGGAGCATTTATAGCAGAGAGCTGGAATGATGCTGGAGCATCTCTTCATCCGAACTTGTTACTGAGGGTTAAATTTGTATTTTGGACTGTAAAAACATGTTGGAGAACAAGAAAAATACTAAATAAACTGATTTTAGGTAGTTTTTACATGGGTATAAAACAAAGATCAAAAGAGACCCTGCATTTCCTGTTGCTGTGATTTGCCTTTTAGTTTCCAAGGTAATTTTTTTTACTTTAAAGAAAGGGGAAAAAATTAATATTAAAAAAAAAGACCATAGGAACCAACCTCACTGTAGCATCTGGGCTCTGCTCCTTGCCCACACAAGCCCATCCTAACATGAAGACCAGGAGGGGTGGCCCAGCCCTGCCTTGGATGAGTCCTGTTGCCACTGTGGTTCCCATTTTCCTCCTTCCATATTTCATCCCTTCTAAAAGGCAGGAAGAAATTAAAATATCTCTTTAAACCTTCCCAGTACCTTCAGCCCATTTTCTTCCCCAGCTCTCATGCCGTATCTTGGCTTTCCACTCCTGATAGTACTGTGTGAGAACCTCAGTCTATCTGTAGAGGGAATGACTTTGGCTCTAATGAAAAGCCAAAAACCAGCCCAAAAGGAGCCGAACATGATCTTGGGCGAGATGGATGCGTCTCTGGTGAGAGGCACTTTGCACAGGGTCTGAGCAAGTATTTCTCTGCTTTCTTTAAATTGTTTCCAAGGGAGATGCTACAACTGTCACCTCACACTGAACCCGAGGAGAGAAACTTCACTGCTGAGAAATAAACACAACAGTTAAATATGGTTCCTGTTCAGCTGAGGAAACATCCACCCTGACACTTAAAAGAGAGAGATGGAAGCTTTCCTGTGTGAGGAAATCCTCCTCATTAAATGATCTGCAGAGAGCAGCTTCTTAAATAAAGCTGGGAACAATCAAAGCAGGGTGAGCAATGGCACTCGTTCCAGCGAGGGCTCACAGGAGCGGAACAAAGGCCCGCTGACCTGGAACACCACACAAAATAAATGAAACCCATATTTTCAAAGCCCTGTCCCCAGAAGCCGCTTAAGAACAGTTGTTTCACAGCGTTTCGGTGTACTTCATTGAGCACTTTAAAGATCACCACTTGCATTGTGCACTCCAGTGCATCATTGGGTAAACGCTGCCTTCCTTCTGCCCGAGCCTGGAAGGGCCTCGGAGCCTGGCAGGGCCTTAGAGCTGGGTGATCCCTTGGAGTCTGGTGATCCATTGGAGCTGGGTGATTCCTCACAGCTGGGCGGGGCCTTGCACCATGGCATGGACTGGGCACCATTGGCAATCTGGCACCATTGACAATTGCACAGTGGGACCATTGGCAATCACACAGTGGCACCATTGGCAATCACACGCTGGCACCATTGGCAATCCGGCACCACTGGCAATTACACACTGGCACCACTGGCAATCACACACTGGCAGCACTGGCAATCACTGACTGGTGACTGGTGGGGATCTCTACTCCACTCTGCTCCCAGGGCCGGGGGCTGGGCTGGCACACAGACCTTTCCTCTCCAGAACAAGAGGATAATCACTCACAGGTACAGCTGGATGGGGAACTGCTCTCTCCCTTCATAACTCACTGAATCACTGAACCGTTTGGCTTGGAAAATCCCTCTGAGCCCATCCAGTCCAAGCACTCCCCCAGCCCTGCCAAGCCCACCACTAACCCCTGTCCCCAGGAGTCACATCTACAAAGCTTTTAAATCCCCCCAGGGATGGGCACTCCACCACTGCCCTGGAGCTGTGCCAGGGCTCAACAATCCTTTCCAGGAAGAAATTGTTCCCAATATCCAAGCTAAACCTCCTCTGATGCAGTTTGAGGCTGCTTCCTCTTGTTCTGTTGCATCTTTGCTGAGAAAAGCACCCAAACCTCCTGCCTCCAGCCTTCTGCCACAGAGCTGTAGAAAGCCAGCAGGCCCCCTGAGCCTCCTTTTCTCCAGGCTGAGTCCCTTTCCCAGCTCCCTCAGCCTCTCCTGGGGCTCCATTCCCTTCCCAGATCCACTCCCTGCCTGGACATGCTCCAGCCCTTAGTGTCTTTCCTGTCATGGGGAGCCCAGGGTGTCCCCCAGGATTTGAGGTGCTGGCACATCTGTGGCAGAGGGGGAGTCCTCCTCTGGTGACCCCACCCCAAGCTCTGCTGACCTTGCTGCTCTCACCACAGCAAAACCCCCCAATCCCTGAATTTAAAGCAGGTGTTTTTGCTCCTCATAACAGACTTCAAAGAAAAGTTGGTCTGAGCAATGTCTGGAAAATACTGATCAGCCAGAATATCCTTCTACAGCTGAGGAGAAAATATAGTGAGGCTGAAGATGCTACCATACAGCTGGGATGGCCTCTAAGGAATGGGTCATTTATTCCATCTACAATGAACTTTAAGGAATGCTTTGGGTTGTTCTGCATTTCAGCTATGACTTTTCCTCTGAAAGAGAAAGAAAGGGGAACAAAAAAAAATCCCTCTATTTCCTACCACTGCCATGCTTTTAAATTCTGAGGGCGATCTGAGTGTGCTATTTCAGACACAATCAAATATACAATAATCCCATCATTCACAGCAAGCAGCCCGTGCCTAAGACAGAAGGATATTAATCCCTGGTGGTGTATTTAAATGGCAGGCATTAGCTCAGGAGACGGCCTCTGTGCAGGGCAGGAAGATGATAGATCTGACTGTGAGCAGTGGGCTCTCACCTCCACGCTGCTGCGATCGCTCCGGGAGCGCGGCGGCCTCGGCACCTGTGACATTGCACTGCTCCTTCGTCCCCAGCCATCCACAGCTCAGCAGAACCCTTAATGAGTGTCATTCCCCACTTCACCCAGCAGCAGGGCAAAATGAGACCGAGGCTGAATTATTGTCTCAAGAGTCTGCTCGGGCCATGCTCGAAGAGATCAGCTGGGCATTTGGAGCCCACATTTTGTCACGTTCATAAACCCCAGCCTTTACTTTCCTGACCTATCAATCTTTCATCTCTCTCAAGTGCTAAATTAATCTTATTTAGAAATGTCAATTAAACCGGCCAATTTTTTGATGGTATTAGAAAGTACTTGATATCTTTTCTGCCCTTTAATTTCATGAAACAAGAGAGAATAATCCTGCAAAATTAAAGCCCCTCCAGTGATAAACTTGGCTGTAAAATATTAATTTTTAATGACATTATGTTGGAACAAAATATTTTTTTCTCTTTTTGTAAACAGACAGAAGACTATATTTGCACTACTTATGAAAGAAGGTATTAATACAAAAATGAACCTACAGAGGCAAAGATGATGTGGAGTGTGCTGCTTAGCAGTTTTTAAGGAGTTAACCTTGGCCAAAATTTCAGAAAACACCTTAGCACAAACTTACTTGCTTAATTAGGCACCAAGATTTTGCACTCTTTTTCCTGTTTTAGTATTTTTGAGGAAGGAAGTGAACACATTTAGTATCTCTTCTCCTGATATGGACTGCAACAGGCCCAATTAGGGCAATGAGCCGTCTCCCAGCTGACGTCAGTGGCGCGATGCAAACAGCCCTGAAGGCAGTGCTGGCCCCCGGAGAGAACATCCCTGGCTGTCCCCACCAAAATCCCCAGTGAGATCCCTGGCTGTCCCCACTGACCCCCAGACCCCACTGACACCCCTCAGTGAGGAGATCCCTGGCTGTCCCCACTGACCCCCAGACCCCACTGACACCCCTCAGTGAGATCCCCTGGCTGTCCCCACTGACCCCCAACACTCACTGACACCCCTCAGTGAGGAGATCCCCTGGCTGTCCCCACTGACCCCCAGACCCCACTGACACCCCTCAGCGAGATCCCCTGGCTGTCCCCACTGACCCCCAGACCCCACTGACACCCCTCAGCGAGATCCCCTGGCTGTCCCCACTGACCCCCAGACCCCACTGACACCCCCTCAGTGAGGAGATCCCCTGGCTGTCCCCACTGACCCCCAGACCCCACTGACACCCCCTCAGTGAGGAGATCCCTGGCTGTCCCCACTGACCCCCAGCACCCACTGACACCCCAGGGCTTTTGCCAAGGCCCAGCCACGGGATGCCCTCGAGCCTCCAAAGCACCTGGGGCCTGCAGTGGCATCTGGACCCCGTGATGTCCCCTGGGCTGGGCTGTGGCTGGCTGGCTGTGGGACACGGTGGCACAAGAAGCGGCAGCCGTGTGCAGGTGGGTAACAGCTGGGTACCCACTAAACATGGGTGGATAAAGTGTCCCCACGTTTGCTCAGGGCTGGAGCTGTCTGTCCACTTCTTCTTCTAGATCCTTCCCATCCCCTGGAGATGCTGCAGCTCCAGGGGAACAGAGGGCACAATGTGCCAAGCTCCAAAGATGGAAGGGGAGGAGTGGGGAGCGGCAGATGTCACATCATCTCGTGTTCAGCCTGGCACAGCATCCCTCAAGCCTCATCCATGGGATGCTGACCAAGTTGTGGGATGTCCTTCCCACCCTCCAAAACCAAGATCTTCCCACAGCTAGCACCAGCTCTCTTTCTCTTCTCTGTGGCACCAGCAGGCCTCGAATTTGGGATTTTACTCCTTCATGCAAGAGAACCTGGCTGTTTCAGACAGAGCTGACACTGAGCACTGAGGTGCAGCTGCACTCAAACACCCCACCCCTGGGGCATCAACCAGAGCCTGTCTGAGCACTGGGGTACAGCCTGTGCCCCCTTAGGGCACCTGTCTGAATAGTGGGGTACAGCCTGTGCCCCTTTAGGGCAGCTTCTGAGCACTGGGGTACAGCCTGTGCCCCTTTAGGGCACCTGAGCACTGGGGTACAGCCTGTGCCCCTTTAGGACACCTGAGCATTGGGGTACAGCCTGTGCCCCTTTAGGGCACCTTCTGAGCACTGGGGTACAGCCTGTGCCCCTTTAGGGCACCTGTCTGAATAGTGGGGTACAGCCTGTGCCCCTTTAGGGCAGCTTCTGAGCACTGGGGTACAGCCTGTGCCCCTTTAGGGCACCTGAGCACTGGGGTACAGCCTGTGCCCCCTTAGAGCACCTGTCTGAATAGTGGGGTACAGCATGTGCCCCTTTAGGGCACCTGAGCAGTGGGGTACAGCCTGTGCCCCTTTAGGGCACCTTCTGAGCAGTGGGGTACAGCCTGTGCCCCCTTAGGGCACCTTCTGAGCACTGGGGTACAGCCTGTGCCCCTTTAGGGCACCTTCTGAGCAGTGGGGTACAGCCTGTGCCCCCTTAGGGCACCTGTGTGAGCACTGGGGTACAGCCTGTGCCCCTTTAGGGCACCTGAGCAGTGGGGTACAGCCTGTGCCCCTTTGGGGCACCTGTCTGAGCATTGGGGTACAGCCTGTGCCCCTTTGGGGCACCTGTCCCCACTTCCCCCGAGGTCCTGGGCAGGCCAAGCGGGGCAGAAAGGAGGGGACACCCCAAATGTTCCCCTGCAGCCGGCCTGGGCGGCGAGAGGCACAAGCTCCGCGGCAGCCGGGGCTGGCAGAGGCTCGGGGGAAGCAATTTTAGCAGCCGGCAATTAAGGGACAAAGAGAGGATTAGGGCAGCGGCTGGAGAGCCGCAGCTCTGTGTTACAGCATCTCTTACAAAGGAGGTGCTGACGGCTGCGTTTGGGGGCTGCGACCCCGGCCCCAGGGAGCTGCTCTGCCCATGACTGAGCTCAGCAGCTCCTCTCTAAATATGTGCTTAATAAAACGCCGTTTAAAGAGCAGCACAATGTCCACTGGCCTCACACTCCCCTGCCTTCTCCCCAGACAATTTTTCGAGAGACTGAGTTTTTGTGCTAAATAAGCCCCCAGGCAGCTCCGTCTCTTTGCTGTGGTTATATATCCACTGATAACACCATCAAAGCCATTTCTGGGTGCATTTCATGTGAAAATGGGTGAGATTGACAGGAAAGGGCTTCTCTGCACCCGTGTCTGGGAGCAGCAGTGCTCACAGTGACTTCCGAAGGCAGGACTGAGGGCACCATCCCCTCATGTGCCAGGTACCTGTACCCAGGTAATAAATCCTGCTGTGGCTTTCATGCTTTCTCCTTTCCTTCTGAAATGCTCCCATACTGAGTATCTGTAACAGACAGGGACTCATATTCAGTGATCTTTGTAAGAGATTTTTAAAAATACATCAGGCTTAACATCAATACCAGAGACAGGGAGCCACATTAATAAATCCATGGGCACTAAACCAAGGATTATTTTTATCTGGCTGAGATACTGATTTTTATTATAAAATGTTCTTCAAGAGCAAAATGAATGATGTCACCACTAATCAGGAGTCCGACAAGAGCAGAAAGCAGAGAAATCAGCGGATGGAGTAAGTGGGACCAAATACAGGCACAGAACCCAGAAGAGCTCCTACTGAAGAGCAGCAGCTGAAAGGAAAATCTGGATTCTAGTCAGAGATTTTCCTGCAACTGCCCTGATTTTTGTAAATTCTCATGTTCTGCAGAGTGTCGGGTCAGGAGCCCATCTCTCCTGGTTTTCCTGTGGCTCCAGCAGTGCCTGACTTGGGTTAAGCCCAGCAGCCTGGGGGGAAAATCTCAAGCTGGGTAGCCAGGGCTCACTGCAGAGCCAGCCTGGGCTCACTGGATGGCTGAGCCAGACACCCCCGAGGGCTCTTCTGGCCTCAGCTAGTCCTCACATTTTGTTGTTTGTGTTTGGGGTTTTTTAAATTCATAGAAGATGTTCAGAGAACAAAAAGCATTGTGAACAAAAGTTCAGTACATTATCAAAAATGGAATGGAATGGAATGGAATGGAATGGAATGGAATAGAATAGAATAGAATAGAATAGAATAGAATAGAATAGAATAGAATAGAATAGAATAGAATAGAATTTCATTTGGAAGGGACCCACAGTACTCACCTGGTCCAAGTGCCTGACCACTTCAGAGCTGACCAGATCTTAAGGACATTGTCCAATATTATTGATATTTCCTTCTTGGATGGTGCCAGTTCAGTGTGCCAGCACTACACCTGTGGCCCCAGCTCCCAGTGTGCCACACGAGCAGTGCCCAGCCTCAGCCCAAAGGCAGGCATGCATGGTGGTCCTGAAAACACGAGCACTGAGCCCCAGTGGGCCCAGAGAGGAGCTGGGTGTGGCACAGACTGAACACAGAGACTGCTGGAGGAATCCCCTGACACTGTGGTGCAGAGCCCTGCTCCCCTCAGGGCTAAGCCCCAGCTTCGTGACTGCCACAGGAGGGGCTGCAAACACAATCACAGAGCCACAGAATCACAAAGCCATCTTGGAGGGCTTGGGAAAGGCCCCTCAAATAATCCAGGTCCCCCAGCACTGCCCAGCCACTGCTAACCCCTGTCCCCAAGTGCCACATGCACAGGGCTTTTAAATCCCTCCAGGATGGGGACTCCACCCCTGCCCTGGCAGCTGTGCCAGGCTGGACAGCCTTTCTAGGAAGGAATTTCCCCAAAATCCACCCTGAGCTGCCCTGGCCCAGCCTGAGGCCGTTCCCTCTGCTCCTGTCCCTGTTCCCTGGAGCACAGCCCGACCCCCCGGCTGTCCCCTCCTGGCAGGAGCTGTGCAGAGCCACAAGGGCCCCTAAGCCTCCTTTGCTCCAGGCTCAGCCCCTTCCCAGCTCCCTCAGGAATTCTCCAGCCCCTCCCCAGCCCCGTTGCCTTTGCTGGACATGCTCCAGCCCCTCAGGAGGGACCCAGCACTGGACACAGCACTGGCAGTGACCCAGCAGTGCCCAGGGGACAGGCACTGCCCTGGCCCTGCTGCCACACCATGGCTGATGAGGATTTGGGGATTTTCCGTGTTTAGGAGTGAAATCTGGAGCAGTGGGGCAGTGCCAGCGAGGTGCCCATGGCTGCCCTTGGCTGAGAGGACAGAGGCACAGAGGTGCTGAGCTGCCCCCAGGCTCCGTTTGCACCAAGTGTGCAGCACTCGCCTCAGCAGACTGGATTGCTGAGTTGGGTTTTTTTCCTCTCTATTTTTTTAAGATCTTGTTAAATAATTAGCCAGGCCTTGCAGTGTGACAAGTACCACAGGCCTGCTTTGAACAGGGAAAACTGACCCTGCCCAGTGCCCCTGGGGCTGTGCCAGAGCTGGGAGCAAGGAGGAATGAAACTTCTCCAGCAGCAGCTTTGGCAAGCAGGGAGAAGACTGGGAAAAGAGCTTATGAACCAAGAATACACCTGCATTCAACACAGTGTCTCTTTTCAACACAAAATACCTGCCTGGCTCCAAGATCCCTTTTCTGATTAAAGTTTTTGAAAGTGGCACACTCCTGTAATGCATTTTGATGAAATCCCATTCTCCAGTGCAATTGTTGTAGTGGATAACTTCCAGGCAACAGTAGCAGGAAGACTGTTAATCAGGATCAGGAGAATATAGAGTGCCTGCAAACCCAGCATTAAGCCACCTATGACAGGCAGTCCCCAAATTCATGGCTCACACAGAGCAAACTTATTTTTGAGAGCAGAATTACGAAGATATAAAAACAGGGGGAAAAGCCTTGAAAGCCAGCATGTCAGTGATTACCTTCATGGTGCTCCATTCTCCAGCTGACATCAGGAGCTGAGGCTTTAACTCCCAAAGCACAGACTGAAATCCTCCCTGCCCAGGGTTAATAAAGGAGCGACCCAGCAATTTGTGACTGGGCATCAGCAGCACGGGCTGAAATGTGTGAGATAAGATGGGAATGAAGGGAGCACCTGCTCAAAATGCTAATTCTGGTGGGCAGAGGTGGAGCTCACTCATGGGGTGTCGTCAGGCTGGGGCTCAGGTGGGCACCTGTCCCTCTCCTGTTAGAGCACTGCTCCCCAAATCGCTCACAAATTCAGATCAAACTTTAAACTGTGGACAGAAAGCTCAGAATCCCACAATGGAAGAGGGGTTTGAAGGCCAGGAAGCACTGGGTCATGAGTTGTGAAGGCCTGCAGGGAGTTAAAGTGCTGTATCGGGATCCTAGAGAGAATATATTTGGGGTGGAATTACCTCACTTCCTCCCATGAGAGGAGCTTTTATTTCTCTGCTGCTTTGAGTCTCTTCAAGAGCAGGAGCATGCCTCGATGAGGCTCCTGAGGTGCTGCAGAACATGAATTCAGGAAAGCAGAGAACAGATGTAAAAGATTCAGGGAGAGGGTGACCAAACTTTCTGATGATCTCCTCTGTAAATGGTCAATAGCTGGCTGAGAGAGGGATCCCCATGACTTGGACAGCACTGATCAATGACTAGTGCAGAAAACAGGAATATTGGTGCATTGTTCAGCCTTACACTAAACACATGATGTTCATTCACTCGTAGGGCCTACAACCTGGAGTCCATCAGCATCTATTATTAAACACACTGCTTCATGAATTTTATAAATTTGGCCAAAAGTTGCTAATGGAGTGTCTTAAATTCTGTTAACATTCACTTAATCTCTTTGGTTTCTCTTTAAACACACATTTAAAATTCTAATCACTGAAAAAGGATTTTAATAAGACACAATGTTAATGAAATATGTGAAGGAGCTATTGAAGGAAAGAATTGTTGGAAAAAAATGCAAGAAAGAAAAAGGAAGCAGGCTAAGCTGAACTGGCATGGAAATCCACCCAGAGAGCTATTTAAAGGCTAAGGAAAAGCACGGATGTGTCCTAGGATGGCATGGTTTTAAAAAGCTTTTTTGTACTAAATACTTGTTATTTGGATTAATTAGGGGATTACGCTTTGAAACGGTTCCAGCTCTATCATTTGCAGTTTTACTTCCTACCTTGCTGATCCACAGCTCCTGAAATGGGAACGTTTTGGGTGGGGATGATTCAGTGTGCTCTGCAGAAACGTGAGGAAAGCTTTTCCACCTCGCACTACTTTCCTGCCATATTTGTGCCATGAGCTTTTATTCATTTTTTATTATTTTATTTAATTGTATTGACCCTTTTCCAGGATGAAGATGGAAAAAATCGTAAACAGCATAAACAATTCTTGGTTTTCCTCCTTTTAGTAGCACTGTTTTAAATAAATGCCAGCAATGGCATTAGGGGACCAATGGCAGCAGCACAGTGACTTGGAGTGTCCGAGGCTGGGCTGGACAGGGCTTGGACAAACCTGGGATCATGGAATTGTCCCTGTGCCTGGCAGGGCTGGAACAAGATGAGCTCTAAGGTCTCTTCCCCCCCAAGCCACCCCTTGATTCTGTGCTTCCATTGCTGATTTGTGAGCATTCCATGACTCTTCCCTGCTAGCTCCAGTCATTTGTTAGATCCCATCACCTCTGTTTGAGCACACACTTGTGCTGGACTGCAAGGATAAATCCTCAGGTTTCTTTCCTCATAAACAGGCAGTTTGAAATTCATAACCTTGATCCTGGGATGCGCTTTTGGGGCTAGGACACACTCCTTTGCTAGGGAACACTTTAGAGACTCTCTCTAACTGCAGCAAGGCAAAAATTGTCCAGAAGCATTCCCACAGCCAGAAATGGGTCATTTCATGCCCAATTTACAATATGAAGAGTCAATACATATCATTAACGTGACCAGGCAGGGGACAATCATCTGTGTTATTAAAGCTGACTGTGATTAGCTGGTGCAGGCATCAACAGAGGGTCAGAGAAAGATGTGGAAACTCTCCTTGGGCACACCCACACACAGACTTTCAAATGCCCTTTGCACACAGCTTCTTCACACTTTTGGTTTGCACTCTACCATATCTGAGCCACTGAACAGGCAATTTCTTTTAAATTAATAATAACTTTAGTAACAACCATCTTGGCAAAGGCACCAAGCTGGTTCTCCCAGGTAAGCTGGGCCCTCTTTGCCTGCCCAGGGAAGGCCTCCTGTCCATAACTGGGGATGCCATGGGGTGGAGGCTTGTGTCAAGCACTGGCTGAAACCAAATTGGGCCATGCAATCACAAACACTGAATTCCTGAGTTTTCCTGCCCAGCACACCATTTATTAGCAAATGCTGCTGCCATATTTTGCTGTATCTACTATTCCAATCAGCCATATGGGAGAAAATCTGTAAATTACATTACAGCAATTAATACACACTTACACAGTTTGTACGAAAGTGTTGAATGAATTATGCTACAGGAAGCAAACAGACTAAAGCCAAACAATGGAGCTTTATGAATATTTAATTCTTGTAATTTATTTAAAGTGGTAAAACACAGCATAGGCTCACCTTCAGAGCACCTGCTCAGATGAAGCATTCGCTCTCTTAACAATCTTATGTAGTTTCAGGAGATTCCATAGATTATCTTGCTGTAATTAATCTTTTATCCAAATAAATGGGAAGAAAATAGGTGCAAACTCTTGACTGCTTGCTCAGAAAGGAACTGTTTGCTTCCAGAGGGAGCCTCACACAACTTTCACAAGGGCTGGAGGGACAGGAGCCAGGGAATGGCTCCCACTGGCAGAGGGCAGGGATGGGTGGGAGATTGGGAACTGGGAATTGCTGGCTGGGCTGGAATTGCCAGAGCAGCTGTGGCTGCCCCTGCATCCCTGGCAGTGCCCAAGGCCAGGCTGGACACTGGGACACCCTGGGACAGTGGGAGGTGTCCCTGCCATGGCAGGGTGGGATGGGATGGGACTTAAAGTCCTTTCCCACCCAAATCCTTCAGGGATTCTGTGATGTCAGGACTTACTGTAAAACACTCCTCCTCCTCCACCTCCTCCTCCTCCTCTTCCTCCTCCTCCTCCTCCTCCTCCTCACCCCCTGTGCCGGGGCTGAAGGACAGGGGGAGCAGGGTCAGCAGTGCTGCCTTAAACCAACCTGCTGGGAACAGCACCAGCCTTTATTGTCACCATGTCCTTCCATTACTGCTGAAGTCGTTGAAAACAGATTAATCAGAGCTGTGACGGGGTTGCTGTTTGAGCAGGCCAAGGCCAGCCCCCAGGACAGTGCTGGGCCAGGAGCAGGAGCTGCATCCAGCCTGGTGGGACCCCACCACCAACCCTGCACTTGGAATGAGCCACCAGGAAAACAATGGAAAAGGGATCCTTTCTGCTCCTCTTTACAGCATAACTGATTTACTGAATTCCTTATTGTGCTTGTGGTGGGAAAGGGGAGAGCTGCTGTGGCATGCTTCAGGGTCTGGGGCTGTTCTTTGTGGGGTTTTCTGGTGATGTTCACTGGCTTTGTACTTTGAAAGAGAATTGAAACATGAACTGTACCAAAGGAATTCTAGATCTGCAGTGCAAAGCGTTTCCAGTCTCTTTTCAAGACCAAAGCAATGGATTCCAGGGCTTTCACTCCCATCACAAGCTGGGGTGTGGCACTCCTATTGCAGAGCTGACCCAAGAAGGCATTAGCTTTGTCAGCTCTGCTAACACATCCTTTCCTGCTTGCAGGCTAATGCCAGTTTGGTGTGTGGATGCCAAAAAATAGAACATCACATTTGCAGGAAACAAATAAACCCACACACTCCAACAATCCTGAGCAGCTGCTGGCCACTGATACAGCCTGATAAATCCTCATCACTTCAGGGCTGTGTTTGGTATCTCACCTGAAAAAAAAAGTTGTTTGTTTTGGGTTTTTTTTATGTTTAAACAGATTTCACCTCTTGCTTTATAAGCACATCAGATGTATTTAATTGAAAGATGATTTTTCTTTCCTCCAAGCAATTATCACACAATTCCTGAATGAACTCTCTAATTTCTGCTATTGTGGGGCACAGTCTGTTCCTGCTTTGTGGATGCTCTGTTTAATGTCTGTTGTTAAAATTTGCTCCTCACACCAGCAGCAGGAATGCCTTTGCCATCCTGTTTCCCTGGGTCTATGTTGTGCCTCTTTAACACATAAAACAAACAAAAAAGCCAAATAGATGATGAGCATTAGCTAGCGAGTTCAAAAATGAGAATGCTTTTGGTGTCTGAGAAACAAAGCTGTGATTAACTCTGTGGCTTAGGGAACAAGCCAGCAACAAGACACAAACAAACAAACCTTTGTATTTTGACAAACTGAAAAGGTTCATCTTAAACCAAGCACTCCCATTTGCTAATGCCAACACCTGCACATCTACTGCAATGAGAGGAGAGGAGAGGAGAGGAGAGGAGAGGAGAGGAGAGGAGAGGAGAGGAGAGGAGAGGAGAGGAGAGGAGAGGAGAGGAGAGGAGAGGAGAGGAGAGGAGAGGAGAGGAGAGGAGAGGAGAGGAGAGGAGAGGAGAGGAGAGGAGAGGAGAGGAGAGGAGAGGAGAGGAGAGGAGAGGAGAGGAGAGGAGAGGAGAGGAGAGGAGAGGAGAGGAGAGGAGAGGAGAGGAGAGGGACAGGGGTCTGTGGGTTCTCTCACGAGGCTCCAGGCCCACAATGCTCCCCTGGTGTCTCTTTCTGGTTGCCACCATGAGGCTCTTGGTAGCCCTTCAGGGTCATAGAGCTGGTCTTGGGCACCCCAGGGATCCAGGGGCAGCCACAGCTGCTCTGGGCACCCTGTGCCAGGGCCTGCCCACCCTCACAGCCAAGAATTCCTCCCCAGTATCCCACCTAGCCCTGCCCTGTCTGTGTGAAATCGTTCCCCTTTGTCCATCCATCAAGTCCATATCTCTGCATTTCAGAGAGGAGGATGTGGAGCAGGCCGGTGCCCAGATGCCCTGGTGCCAAAGAGCAGAGGCCAGTGTATGCCAAAGAGGGCTCTGGGAGGTCCTCTGTGAGGAGCCCTTCAGCATTGACTGTGCTGCTACCAAAATCTGTCTGCTGTCAGAGGCTCCAAGTGCTGCAATTCCAGCTCCCCCAATGCCTTTTAGAGCCAGCCTTTAAAAATGAGGCTCTGGGAAAATGGGGCACTCTGAAGAATGCATCATTAAATTATCAATATTTAAGCACATTTCTGGGCAAACTAGGCACCAGAGCCCTTGTTTTTCCAGAACACAGATCGAGTTTTCACAGCCACAATAATTCTCTGTGTGTTTAGAGGGGAAAACAAACAGAATGTGGCTTGCGTGTGCCTTGCTGATATGAATGGATGACCAGTTGTTCCCCAAGCCGGGCTGGTGAGCTTGTGCTCCCCCCAGGCCAAAGGACAGGGCAGGGTCACAAGCAGGGTTTCGTATTTCCGTGTCTTGTGGAGTACAAAAACAGCTTTTGTGTGTTGTGGTGCAGAACACAGCACTGCTGGGATGTGGGGCACGGCCTGGGCTCAGGTGGGCTTGGATGTGTGCTGGGTAAGGACGCTGCTCTCAGGCTGATCAATCCACAAATAAATGAATCAATAGATAAAGCGGAGTTGCTGTTTGCTGTGGGGAACGTGGGCTGACATCACCCAGGCTGCTCTTTGCTGCCTGCCTCCCCACACAGAAATCTAAGCCATCAGGATGTAATCCTTTTTGTTGTCCTTCTGGGGCCTGGGGAATGCAGGCAGGCAGTGTCATCTGCAGGGGAGGGCTCCCAGAGCCTGCCTAATCCCTCCCCAGAGCACTGTCTTTGCTAAATGCTCTGTGCTAATGGCATTGTGCTTAGCTGGATGCACTGGGATGTGAAAAAGAAGAGACTCAGGGAAAAAAGAAGAGTGTAGAATACCAATGCTTTACTTCAAAATCATAACTGGGTTACATACTATAAATCTTTTTATGTCTGTATTTTTAACAAAAAAAAAATTGCTCTTTCAAGCAATAATTCATCCTTGTTACCCTTAAGTTTTATAAAGTTTCCAGTAATGAGCTTTCCAAATGTTAAACCTGTTATTTTATTCATTGTGATTGAAATTAAAATTGCTTTTCAGACACAAAGCTGTCAGCACAGGATCACGACTGACAAAGTGACTTCAAGCTAGCAAGCGTTCCTGTCTGTGTGTCCCAGGGGGCTCCCCTTGACAGGAGAGGGCGAATGGGTGACGGTGTGTGGAGGCTGCAGTGTTGCAGGAGGCCCTCAGGTGAGGAGCAGCTCCTGTGCAGCTCCTGGGGGAAGCCAGGCTGAGGCCGTGCAGCTCTCCTGGCACCCAGGACCTGCCTGGGGCTGACCTCAGTGACAGGAGCAGAGGCACTGTGCTGGCAGCTCTGCTTGCAGGACGTGCCCCTCCCTGTGAACCTGGCCCTGCTGGTGCCTGCAGTCACTCCTGAGCTCCAGGGAGCCGTGGCACTCACAGCTGAGGTCAGAAGCAGCAAAGGCTGCCCAGAGCTTTGGTGTCTGGCAGGACCCTGGGTGAGCTCTGAGTGCATCCTGTGGGGCAGGGGGAAAGTTGTGCACTGCAAACACCAGGAACCAAAGGCAGGGCCCAGGTTCCAAAGGAAATGACCCAAACCTGGGCCAGCTGAGTCAGGAGCTGCTGTAGGGATGCCATGGCACCACAGCCTGGTGAAGAACAATGAGCATGGAGTCACAGACTGGGGTTGGAAGAGACCTTGAATGCCGTCTCATCCCAGCCCTGCCATGGCAGGAACACCTCCCACTGCCCCAGGCTGCTCCAGCCCCAGGGTCCAGCCTGGTCTTGGGCACTGCCAGGGCTCCCACAGCCCCTGTGCAGCCTGAGCACAGTGCTGAGCCCTGGCAGGGCTGGAGAACCCCTGTGCTCTCATGGCCAGCAGCTGTGAGGGAAGAGAGCCCAAGAAACATCTGGGACATGCTTCTTGTTTTAAGATATTTCCACTTCTCAAGTGCAATGAAATCTTACCACCTTGTCTGTTGGGTGTCCATTTGGAGATTCCCAGCACAGGAACACATCTGGCAGCTCCATGGACCGAGGTGATGGCTGTGACCCTGACAGCAGCACTGGGGCAGCGAGCAGCCATCCCAAACTCCCTGAGAGCTGGCCTGAAGGGGACACCAGGAGCTGTGTTTGCTGCACAGTGGGCAGTGGGCAGGACAGGTCTTGCAGGGATGCAGGGCACCACGAGAACCTGGTCAGACGAAGCACGGCCAGAGGAACATGGAGAAATGCTCTGATTTTTCCTTGGCAACTCAATCTCCTGTGCTGTTTCTGAAGTGCCCTAGAGCTTTGGATGAAAGCCTGGTGCCAGTACAGCCTTCTGCCCCCCAGCTGGGCTGACACTCTGGCTCACAGCAAGGCTGGAGAGGATCTTTGTTAGTATCCAAAGGCTTGGGCCCTCATTAAAAAGAAAAAACAAAACCCAGCTCTTTCACCAACAGAGTCTCCCAGAAATAATATGTTCAGCTGGTTCTCGATAATGTTTTTAGCAATATCCTTAGACATCTGAAAATACCACAGGGCTTTGATTGAGACTAAAGTCTTTGGCATGGGAGATACAAACCCGAAGGATCCACAGAGGAATTTGACACTTCCATGTGAGGAGGAACGCCTGATGGGCAGCCTGGCCTGGCAGCTGGCAGCAGGTTCCACAGCAGCCCAGCAGTGCTGTGTTCTGTGAGTTCACCAGACCTGTGAGAGAGCCAAGCTCAGCAGCTCTCAGCTCAGGGTGCTGCCAGGCTCCTGCAGCACACAGGTTAAAGGCAAGCTCAGAGCCCCCAGGATCACAGAGCAAAGGCAAAATGGGGAAAGCTGCCAGAAGGATGAGAAGGAAAGGAGAAACTGAGATGGGGTTGTGGAAGAAATGGGTGTGCAGTTGTCTGTGCAAATAGCTGAAGAAATCATCAAACAGGCTGAGCAGAGAAAGAACTGGAGGCGAAATGCTGAAATTCAAAACTCACTGAGCATTGTAGAGCTGCAGGCTTTGGAGAAGTGTTCTTTGCACCCTGGTGAGGGGGAGCTGCAGCACAGAGGTACGGTGCTGCTGGGCTGTGCCAGGGCAGTGTGTGAGGAGGTGAGGTCCCTGTGGCAGGGCATGCCCAGGACTGTGCTGTGCCCTCCTGCAGGAGTTCAGCTGCCCAGGACACCGTGCTGTGCCCTCCTTGCTGGAGTTCAGCTGCTCAGGACTGTGCTGTGCCCTCCCTGCAGGAGTTCAGCTGCCCAGGACACCGTGCTGTGCCCTCCCTGCAGGAGTTCAGCTGCCCAGGACTGTGCTGTGCCCTCCCTGCAGGAGTTCAGCTGCCCAGGACTGTGCTGTGCCCTCCTGCAGGAGTTCAGCTGCCCAGGACTGTGCTGTGCCCTCCCTGCAGGAGTTCAGCTGCCCAGGACACCGTGCTGTGCCCTCCTGCAGGAGTTCAGCTGCCCAGGACACCGTGCTGTGCCCTCCTGCAGGAGTTCAGCTGCCCAGGACTGTGCTGTGCCCTCCCTGCAGTTCAGCTGCCCAGGACTGTGCTGTGCCCTCCCTGCAGGAGTTCAGCTGCCCAGGACACTGTGCTGTGCCCTCCCTGCAGGAGTTCAGCTGCCCAGGACACTGTGCTGTGCCCTCCCTGCAGGAGTTCAGCTGCCCAGGACTGTGCTGTGCCCTCCCTGCAGTTCAGCTGCCCAGGACACCGTGCTGTGCCCTCCCTGCAGTTCAGCTGCCCAGGACTGTGCTGTGCCCTCCCTGCAGGAGTTCAGCTGCCCAGGACACTGTGCTGTGCCCTCCCTGCAGGAGTTCAGCTGCCCAGGATGGCTGCTGCACCTGGCAGGGGCTGAGGGCACGGCCCAGGTGGGTGCTCAGGGCTGGGAGCTGGAACTGCTCTTCCCACCACCAGAGCCAGATCCTTCCGAGCCAGGTGGGAGAAGGGCAGGACAGGATGGTGCTGCTGAGCCACCGCTCCCTGTCTAAGCCCCAGAGCTGGCACAGCTCTCTGCTCTGGGCTGGGTTTTCCTCGTGTTTTCTCAGGACACTCCAAATGTCGGGTTGTTAAAGCCAACAATTGGTCAGGGAACATTTGGAACCGTTCTAGGACTAACATACAGACTAGTTTTTTCTTGCATCATTGCTGTTGTGAAACTACATCTGTCCAAGTCACTGATGACAGAAGGAATGGTGTTTTTCTCACCCCCATGATTCCATCTGCTCTGCACAGCCCTCCAAACAGCAGAAATGAGGAGAACTGCTGCTTTCTCTACTTTGTTGTGTAGAAACTCTGTTGTGGTAGACCTGTGTGACCCTTGCAGTAACACATTCTTGTGGAATACTGAATAATTCCTTTTCATGCTTGCAATCCTCTTTTGGACATAGCTGTTTTCCAGTGACCTCCGTTGATTACTGCAGCCTGGGGTACCCAAAGCAGAGATGGGTTCTGTTCTGCCTCCTGTCCCTTTTTCTCCCTTGCTGCTGTGTCTGTCCCTTCCTGGTCTTTCCCACCTGCTCAGCTCTTCCTGGCAGGGCTTCTGGATTTCAGGCTGCTCCAGGGTCAGCCACCACGGACTTGTGCAGATTTTAACTGCAGGTGTGCAGCGAGGTACTGAGGCAGAACAATGATTAGAACTGCCCAGTCCTCAGTGAAGCCTAACCAGACAAAGCAAAATGCAAAGGCTATGGAGACAACCAGACCTTGACCCCTTTTTTCCCTGGGTTTACTTAACAAGAGCTCTGCAGGAAGGCAAAGGGGCACAGCTTAATGGGGATGAAGGCCAGCACCAGCATCAGCATATAAAGGGTCAGTGGGCTCCTTCAGAGCTCTGAACAAGTCGAAAATGTTGTTTCCTCCAGCCTTCCCTTCCCTGGCAGAGCTGCTCCAGTGCTGTTACCTTCCAGGCATTTTTTCCCGTGACCAAATTTCAGACTTTACTGGGACCAGGACCAATCCCTGTGGGTGGAAAACCAAAAGAGAACTTGGGACAGGCTGTGCTGTGTGTCACACTGAGCAGTCCCTTTAGCTCCCCAGGTTTGTTCATCACAGCTGGCACTTTGAGGCTGACTTCTTTTCTAAGGTCCTGAGTGCAAACTCAGTGCTCACTAACAGCTGTGTAAAACATGGTAACACTTTAATGGCCTGTAAACTGTGCGACTCTGCACAGAAAACCATCTCTTGGTGCTGCTGTACCTTGTTTTGTCTGCATAGCTGGAAAGCACATCGAGCTGAAGTGTAAAATACTACAGCAGAAAGGGTAAAACCCACCTGTTGGGTGAGTCACAAGCCCTGGTATTGATCACTGGGTGCATTTGGCAGCTGGAGTGATGATGGAGTGAGGAATTCTCTGAGCTCTTGGCTGCTCCAGCACAGCACTGGTTCCCACTGATGTTGTATTTCTCTGAGGAGGTGTCAGAGGTGTGTAATTCATAAAAGCTCTAATTTATTGCTGAACTCCAGGGAAATTTTGCCAGGGACTTAAGAGAACATGGGAGGAAACTCAAAGCCTGTGAAAAAACTAGGATGAGAAACAAATTCCTGCACAGTAATGGCTTTGGGGGGTATGTGTGTGCTTGTGCTGCTAATGTCAGAAAAGATAAAACAAACATTTCCCCCTAATTCTTCAGGATGTATCCACTCCATTGCATTCCTGAGCCATCCATCCTTGTTTTCCTCTCGTGCTGCCTGCAGATTGCTAATCCCCTTGGTTACCAGCCCGTGCTGGTGTCCCCAAGGCACTGTGAGGAGCCTTTCTGTGTCTGTGGGGGTAACCAGGACCCTGTCCCTCAGCACAAGCTGCTGGGTGCCTCGCTGTGGCTCACACCCTGCAGGCTGCCCTGCTCTGAAACCCCTGGAAGCATGCCAGTGTGAAACTGCACCGAAGTCTGGCTGTCTTTGTCCAGAATGCTGCAAGCCCGCATTGCACAGCCTCTCCTGGAGCAGCAGACGGACCCAGGGTGGGCTGGGCAAGGGCTGGGGGCAAGGCTTTCCTGCCAGGGCCAGCACAGTGGGATCTGCTGCAGCTCTGGGGCAAGGCTTTCCTGCCAGCACCAGCACAGTGGGATCTGCTGCAGATCTGGGGCAAGGCTTTCCTGCCAGGACCAGCACAGTGGGATCTGCTGCCGCTCTGGGGAAGATCCAAAGCTGTCCCTGAGCTGTGCAGGGTCATCATCTCCTACTGCTGGAGCAGCACCCAAGGGCTGCTGCTGAGAGGTTTGCTGATGGGCAGGGTGTTTGTCACACACCCTTGTGCCATTCCTGGGACACTCCTCATGGGGGTGTCTTGGGGGCTGTCAGTGGAACCTTGCCCTGTTCCTTTTCTGCTCTGGGCCAGAACTGGCTCCAGTGCAGCCAGCCCAGGAACCAGCCAGGCCAGAACACAGGCAGAGCACAGGGCTCCTCCTGCTGCTGGGGGCTCGCAGAGCTCACTCACCCCCAAGCTAAACTCCGCTTGGAAAGCAGCTCTCAGAGGAGATCTGCTGGCTCCGGAAGTGCCAGCTTCAAACACCTTGTGATGGAGATACTGGGCACATAAAAGCATCCCTGGGATCAGCCTTCATCTCCTCTCTCTGTGCTGGCTTTTACCCACTGCCTTCACTCCGCTCCCTCTGTGGCCTCGGTCAGTAAATGAGCTGATTCCCAGGTGGAACCACCTTTTGTCAGGACAGACAGGTGGGTCTGTTCCCAGCTGCCCTGGAAGGAGCCTCAGCCCCCAGCACCCAGCAGCAAAACCTTGCAACTCTCTTTTCTCCTCCAGGGCATTCTCTGGGTGCTGTGGGTGCTCAGGGCCTGTCTTGCAGCTGAATTATTAAAAAAGCCTGAGTCAATCATCAATTCTCGGGTGTACCAAAGCAACCCCTTCTTCTTATTAAACAGTGCACTGCTTTCCCAAAAGAACAGAAAACACAATATTGGAGAAGAGAGTTGATGAAAGAGAGGCAGCACAGTGAATACTGGCTGAGGTTTAATAATCTGTGTTCCCTGCCAGGGAAAACCTCTGGCTGCCGGAGGGTCCAGCCCCTGTGCCCACACGGTGGGGTCCTTTGGCCAGCCCTGCCCACCCCCGAGTGCTCCCGAGGCAGGGAAGCCATGGAGCAGGGGCCACCCCATCCCTGGAACTGCCTGGCAAGCGCCTCCTGCAGTGAATGCTCCTGTGCTGCTGCAGTTCCCGAGCTCCAGGGCAGGAATCCAACCCCTCCCCAAAGCCACAGAGCCTGGCCCTGGACACTCCCGGGCATGGAGTGAATCCTGAAGGATGAGACAAGGCTGGGTCCCAGGGTTTGCTTTCTCCAGCTCTTCACCCCTCCCCACACGCAGCCCCTTGTCCTCTGGTTTCATTAACGCTGGGAGCTGGCAGGAGCAGCAGGAGCTGATCACCAGAGAGGGGGACTGGGGTCACACATTTCCCCTCCAGCCCATTGCCTGGGGCATCCTGACACCCTGCCAGGCTCACGGGGGGCACCAGGCAGGGGCTGCACTCCCAGGCAAAGTTCAGGCTCAGTCCCACAAATCCCAATGCCTGGCCCCATGGACAGAGCAGGGATCAGACATGCAGAGCTGCTGCCCTTCCTGAAAGGGACCAAAAGGGAAAAGAGCAGAGAGAAGGTAAAAGCAGGTGTGCCACCAGCAAAGGTACTCAGGGTCTATAAACTCCTCCTGCTCCTCACCCAGCCCTTAGGGAACACAGCTCACCACCAGCCGTGGATCACACTGGCACCCTGCAGCCCATGTAGAAACAGCAAATCAGCTTGGGAAGGAAGGGCAGGGAAAAGAACCCCCTGTGCCAGGGCCAAGGCACTGAACACTGGCTGCAGGCTCCTCTCAGCAGCTCCTTGCCTCCATCTACTCTCTGGACACAGGGCTGGGGACAGGATGATGTGTGGGAGCTGCCAGGCAGCATCCTGCCTTTCCAAAGTGGGATCACACAGGCACGAGGCAGCCTGGCACTGCCTGGCAGGGGGGAGGCAGGGAAAGGCCTCGAGCACCAGCACTGTGGTGGCCTGTCCTGGAAAAGATGAATTGGCAAACAGAATGGCAAGTGTGAGCCTTTGGACATGTGTGTGGAAACCATGCATCCATCTTCACTGAGAGATCAATTTGTCTCCTAGAGGTAATTTTTCTGTGGTGCTATTGGTGTTGCCTTTCATTCTTTTCACAGTACTTTCAAGGGCAGGAACACATGAATTTCTCTTTAACTTCAGGGATCATGGCAAGCCCAAGCCTTGCCCACATGCCATGGGGCAGGACCCACTTTTAAGCAGGTGCAGGAGAGCTGCAGAATGGTGCAGAGAGCTTCAGGAGCTGTAAGCCCAGCAGCAGCTCAGATGGCAGGTGTGACTGCAGGGTAGCAGGTTTGGGAGCTGTAGGTAAGTGATGTTTCCAGGATTTCTGGAGGCTGACACAGCACCACATCCGTGAGGATATGCAGAGACACTAAATCGTCTAGACACAGCCTCTGGAGATGTGTCAGCACTGAAGGAACAAAAAAGCAGTTTGAAAAATGCCTGGAAAAGACTTTCCATCAGATTGTTTAGCTTTCTAAAAGCACTCTGGAGTACTCCACGCTGAGGGAAGTGAGGTTTGCTTCAGGACTAAAAGTTGCAGCACCGAGCCTGGTCCAAGAGCTCAGGAATGGAGTCCGGGGCTCCCAGGGCACTGATGGCTCAGGGTATCTGATCCTTCTGGGGAAAGACAGACATGAGAGGGATGGATCTTAATAGATTTGGGATGGAAGAGGTTAGATTGAAATTGGCTGCTGGGAAAGGATACTTCCCTGGCAGGGTGGGCAGGGCTGGCACAGGTGTCCAGAGCAGCTGTGGCTGCCCCTGGATCCCTGGAGTGCCCAAGGCCAGGCTGGACACTGGGGCTGGAGCAGCCTGGGACAGTGGGAGGTGCAGCAGAGGCTGGAGCTCAGTGCAGAGCAGAGGGAAGAGCTCTCAGCCCCATGAGAGGCTCTTGCTGGCTGCCCTCCCAGCAGCAGTGCTTGGAAGGGCAGGAACCCCCAGGATGGCTGAAGCTGCTTTCCCAGGGATTGCCAGGTCACACTTCCCTCCGGGGCTGGTGGGGCAGCAGAAGCTGCCCATGGCCTGCCCCCCCTGCCCTCCCTGCAGCACAGGGACACTGTAAAGCAGCTGCACTGCAGAGCATGGAGGTGGCACAAGGTTCCACAGTGCCAGCTCTGCCAGGACAGGAGCTCGTTGGCATTTCTGCAGGACTGCCACCCAGCCAGGACGGGCAGACAGCGTCCCTGCACAGCAGAGCTCTGTGTGCCAGAGCCTGGCAGGCTCCATCCTCCTGCCCTGGGCTCTGCCCACAGCCCCCCAGCAATCCTCAGGGACCCCCCCACCAGCCCAGCCCAGCCCAGCACACACTGCCTCCCCCCACGCTGCCCTGTGCTCCCAAAATGCCACATCACAAAACTAAAACAGGCTGAAAATAAAGGCTAGCTTCATCCACAAGTCCTAGAGGAACACAGGCCTTTGGTTCTGATCTGGCACAAGGAAAAATATGTTTTCTTTTCTCTCAGGAACAATAAATTTGATTTCAGAAACATCGAAGCGAGTCCACATCTGAGCCTGCCCTGCCTGTCTGCCAGCAGATGGGCACAGAACTGCAGGACTCGAGTGTGCCACCAGGGTAATGTTCTTTCATATCCACAACAGAAGCTGTTAGCTTGATTGTTAATCTGTAAAGTGGTTTTTTTTTCCCTAGGAGAAAACAGGCAAATTACAGAGTCAGTCACCAGGAGATGTTCCCATGGATCTGATCGTACATATGTGAGAAAATGTACTGCAGAAGCTGAGAGCAGCAGGAGCTGGCTGCCCAGCACAATCAAAGCTGGGAGCACTGGCCCGAGGTGGGGGATTGCTCACACTCCAGGAAAGGTCACATCAGGCCAGAGAGAGGATGGTGCACGGCAGGTCAGGCAGCCAGGGAGGAGCAGCCCCTTTAATCACCCACCATGCTGCTCCCATCTTCTTCTCTGAGTGCAAACAGGAGCTCTGGGGAGTGGGAAGGATGGGAAGTTATCCTTCCTTTGCTTGACTGGCAGGCAGAAACCCACAGGGAGACATTTCCCCACTGCTGACAGAGCTGCACGCGCTGAGCACACAGCCCAGCTCCCCGGCTTCCTGCTCTGGGCACAACACATCCAGCACAGCCATGCCCAGGGAGCTCAGCAGGGACATTGGGGCTGGCTGGCTCCTGGGAGCAAGATCTGTTGTGGGTCCCAGCAAGGAAAGTGTGCAGCCCTGAGAGGTATTCGATTAAAATGTCCTGTTGGAGGGGGACAGCAGCAGAAGGGAAAAGGACCACAAACAGTCAGGGGCAGAGGATGCCAGGCCGTGTGAGCTGGGCAGAGCTCTGGCCTGGCAGGGCAGGAGGCACAGCCTGCCCTTGGCACAGTCAGTGCTTGCTGAGCCACAGAGGTGTGAGGACATGCCAGGAGTGCCCGAACCCAGGGCAGCACCCACGGGCTGTGGCTGCCCCAGCTGCAGGAAACAACTCCTTTTATTCACTCACGCCTCCATGTCCTGCCCAAACACAGCCCTGGCCTCTTTCCCACGTCCTCTGGCAGCAGTGAGCTCGGCTCCCCAAGCACAGTCTGAGGCTCATCCCAGTGACAACGAGCCAGGCCCTGAAAAATGGCAAAACCACCCTTTTCTCCTTCCTTGCTGGGTCACTCAGTCACAGGGAGGGGCTGTTAATTTCTTCATGGCTAATGAGTTCTCTATGTTCTGTCCCCAGGGACAAGTCTTTCACAAGGAAGATCCAAATTGTTGGACTGAGTCCAAAGGCGGGACATGAAGGAGGTGAAGGGTCTAAAGCACCTTAGGAGGAGCAGCTGAGGACACTTGGTTTGTCCAGCTGGAACAGAGCAGCCTGAGGTCAGACCTCACTGGGGGTGTGAGGAGAGGAGCTGCTCTCTGTGACACCTGGGTGTGTGAGGAGCTGCTCTCTGTGACACCTGGGTGTGTGAGGAGAGGAGCTGCTCTCTGTGACACCTGGCTGTGTGAGGAGAGGAGCTGCTCTCTGTGACACCTGGCTGTGTGAGGAGAGGAGCTGCTCTCTGTGACACCTGGCTGTGTGAGGAGAGGAGCTGCTCTCTGTGACACCTGGGTGTGTGAGGAGCTGCTGTCTGTGACACCTGGGTGTGTGAGGAGAGGAGCTGCTGTCTGTGACACCTGGCTGTGTGAGGAGAGGAGCTGCTCTCTGTGACACCTGGGTGTGCGAGGAGAGGAGCTGCTCTCTGTGACACCTGGGTGTGTGAGGAGCTGCTCTCTGTAACACCTGGGTGTGTGAGGAGCTGCTGTCTGTGACACCTGGGTGTGTGAGGAGAGGAGCTGCTCTCTGTGACACCTGGGTGTGTGAGGAGCTGCTCTCTGTGACACCTGGGTGTGTGAGGAGCTGCTCTCTGTAACACCTGGGTGTGTGAGGAGAGGAGCTGCTCTCTGTGACACCTGGGTGTGTGAGGAGAGGAGCTGCTCTCTGTGACACCTGGCTGTGTGAGGAGAGGAGCTGCTCTCTGTGACACCTGGCTGTGTGAGGAGAGGAGCTGCTCTCTGTGACACCTGGGTGTGTGAGGAGAGGAGCTGCTCTCTGTGACACCTGGGTGTGTGAGGAGCTGCTCTCTGTGACACCTGGGTCAGCCCTTCTCCTCTCCCACTGGTGAGGAGATAAATTTCCCACTGCAGGAAATCCCTGCAGTTTAGCAGCTGTTCCCCAGTACCTGTTTTGCCATATGGTTCCTGCCCCTATAACCAGGCTCCAGGATTTTGCACTTAGATTTCCAGTAAAATCATCTTCTGTATGAGCATTTACAAAATTTCCTATGGAAACAGTCCCAAGTCCAGCACAGGGCAGTAAAGTGCTGACTAGACACCATCAGTAAGGCTAGTAATGAAAATACAGTGCCCAGCTGAAAATGCAGCACGACAATATGAATATTTGGAAGGGCCCTGTTTCTTTCTCTTGTGCACCAGTTTCTCAAGGTTTTGGCTGGTGATGTGATGGTATTTGAAAAAAAATCTAAAATCATAGAATCACAGGCTGGTGTGGGTTGAAAAAGACCTTAAAACCCATCTCATTGAACCCCCTGCACAGGCAGGGACACCTTTCACTAGACCGGATTGCTCAGAGACAGAGAAAAAATAGCTGCTTTTTTTAAAATTTATTTTTTCTTATTTGAAAGAGTTCCTTTTTATAAATGCCAGACAATTGATTCCTTGTTTATTGCTGTGCTGTCATACATGTGTCTGTAGGTGTTCATTTGGAGATTTAGCACTTTCTCATCAGTGAGAACACTTCTCTGGGAGTGTGCTGCTATGATGAGTTAATTAAGTATTCATTGTAATAACACTGATATTAACAAACTTATTTTGTATTCATTTTCACGTGCATGTTCCTTATTTCCAAATGAGTGCTATCAGTGCTATTTTCATTGATCGTTGCAATCAGAGGTATAAAAATAAGCGCTCAGTAGGAGTGTGTAAAACCTGAGCTCCCACACCAGCTGCTCCCTCAGGGGGATTTGCCCCCAGCTTTCTCCTCACCGGGTCCCAGGCACGGCTGGGCAGCCACGGCTCTGCAGCCAGGCACAGCTCCAGGACACTCTGGGGCTCTTTTTAGGATTTAGGGCATCTGCTCTGAACTGGGGAGAGGCTTGAGATGGAGAACCATGGCAGAGGGGCCGGGGTGCTGCAGCTGGGGCTGTGGGGCTGGGGTTTGGTGCTCTCTGATGGGCAGAGCCCCCCCGGGACAGCCACAGCCCCACCACCTCTGTGCCCACAGAGGGGTCCCCATGCCCTGGTTTGTCTCACAGCACAGTCCCCATGGCACGTGCTGAGGGAAGGGCATTGCCCAGGGGAATCTGGAGAGTGTCCGTGCTGGGAACACCATCCCAGTGCTCCCACCAGGAACATCATCCCAGTGACAGCCCCAGGAACACCATCCCAGTGCTCCCACCAGGAACACCATCCCAGTGACAGCCCCAGGAACACCATCCCAGTGCTCCCACCAGGAACATCATCCCAGTGACAGCCCCAGGAACACCATCCCAATGCTCCCACCAGGAACACCATCCCAGTGACAGCCCCAGGAACACCATCCCAGTGCTCCCACCAGGAGCCCCATCCCAGTGACAGCCCCACGAGCACCATCCCAGTGACAGCCCCAGGAGCACCATCCCAATGCTCCCACCAGGAACACCATCCCAGTGACAGCCCCAGGAACACCATCCCAGTGACAGCCCCAGGAACACCATCCCAGTGACAGCTCCAGGAGCACCATTCCTGTGACCCCACCAGGAGCACCATCCCAGTGCTCCCACCAGGAACACCATCCCAGTGACAGCCCCAGGAACACCATCCCAGTGCTCCCACCAGGAACACCATCCCAGTGACAGCCCCAGGAACACCATCCCAGTGCTCCCACCAGGAACACCATCCCAGTGACAGCCCCAGGAACACCATCCCAGTGCTCCCACCAGGAACACCATCCCAGTGACAGCCCCAGGAACACCATCCCAGTGACAGCCCCAGGAACACCATTCCTGTGACCCCACCAGGAACACCATCCCAGTGACAGCCCCAGGAGCACCATCCCAATGCTCCCACCAGGAACACCATCCCAGTGACAGCCCCAGGAACACCATCCCAGTGCTCCCACCAGGAGCACCATCCCTGTGACAGCTCCAGGACACATCCAGCTCGGCTGAAGCGTCAATCCGACTCTCCCAGCCGGCCCAGCGCAGGACCCGGGCGTGCAGAGCCGTGCCGCAGCTGCAGCACCACTCCAGCCCTTGTGCCAGGGAATCCTCCCCGGCAGCCACGGGGAGGGACAAACAGAGCAACTGTGACCCTTTGTTAACAATGGATTAAACAAACAGAGCAATTAACACTTTGTTAACAGTGGGTTAAATAAACAGAGCAATTCACCCTTTGTTAACAATGGATTAAACAAACAGAGTAATTGACCCTTTATTAACAATGTATTAAACAAACAGAGCAATTAACCCTTTGTTAACAGCGGATTAAATAAACAGAGCAATTAACACTTTGTTAACAGTGGGTTAAACAAACAGCAATTGACCTTTTGTTAACAGCGCATTAAACAAAACAAGCAATTGACCCTTTATTAACAGCAGATTAAACAAACTGAGCAATTAACCCTTCGTTAACAGCGGATTAAATAAACAGAGCAATTAACCCTTTGTTAACAATGGATTAAACAAACAGCAATTAACCCTTTGTTAACAGAGCATTACACAAACAGAGCAATTGACACTTTATTAACAGCAGATTAAACAAACTGAGCAATTAACCCTTTATTAAAGGCGGATTAAACAAACAGAGCAATTGACCCTTTTTCAACAGCGGATTGATTCCCAGCACGGTGTCAGAGCCGATTTAACAGGAACAATAGACAGAGCCCAGAACTATCGCACAAGGATGCTAAAAGGCACAGTGAAGGTGATCTATTCAGAGATTCCAAAAGGACCCAACGCTAATAATTACAAAATTAATTCTTTCCACTAAAAATAAGCACACTGCTGGAACATGCAGTGAACATAATACAATGAGCGGCAGATGAAATTAGTGTTCTATCCAGTTAAATCTCAACAAGTGTTTCTGAGGTTGTGAGGGCATTTACTGAATTATCTCCGAATTTCTTATGCAAATCAGAGGTAGACCTGAATGCCTGATGCGGAGCTGTGTCTGCACCCAGCAGGCTCTCAGGAGGAGGAGAAAGGGCCGAGCCTCCCCAGGGTTTGGAAGGTCCCTGTGTCCCTGGGGAGGCAGCTGCCACCACTCCCTTCTGCACAGCCACCACCAGTGCGAGGCACCCCCTCTGCCAGGGAAGAGAAGTGTTGTAGGGTTAAAGCTTTCAGAAACGGTGCGTTTCTGAGTGCTCAGCTCTGGAGCTGCTCTAAATTCCAAGGCCTGTGTCCTTGGAAGGGTTCCCCGAGGGCTCATGGCACAGGCACAGTTAGTGCATCACTGCCCAGCCAAACCTTTATCCTCTTTGAGCAAACGCCTCGGGAACAGGGCTCAGATCCGGCAGGGCACAGCAGGGATTCCTCCCCAGGCATGTGCTCAGGTGGGTGAGAAACCCCCAGAGCCAGAGACCCCGGGAACTGGGCTTGTGGGGTCCCTGCCAGCACCGGCTGCACTTTGAGTTCTCAGCGCAGCCACATGTCAGGGTGTGAAGAACAGCTGTTAAATACAAGACATTTAATAGATGATTTTGCATGTTTTATCTTATGCAAGTTAGTGAGAGTGTTTGTTGTGTAACAGAGGTTGATGCAATGTGTGCATGGGCAGAGGCTGGAACTGAATGGCCCTTAAGGTCCTTCCAGGGCAAACCAGTCTGTGGTGTTAAAGTGTTCCTGCAAGCAGAGATAGGACAGGCTTCCTGCTAATAAAATCCCCTGTTAGCACAGAACACAGCGACTCATTCTCTCTGCTTGACCAAGTGAAATCCAGCAAACAGGAAAGTCTGGGCAGAGGATGTTCCCACTGTAACCATAGCAGTAAATTATCCCACCTGAGTTAGCATTTGGGATCATAAATCTCTTTCTCTTTGAGCATTGGAAACATGAAAACAAATCATCTATTCAAAAAATTAGATATATTACATTAGCAGAGTGTAATTGCATCACACATTACAATCTACAAAGCTCTCTGACTGTAATCTGCAAATTAATGACAGTTAAACATTTCAAGCTCAAATCTTTGCAAGCATCTTCAATTCCCCAGCTGCTGGGGGGATATCGTTGAGAAGGATCTCGTACTAAATTATGTATTCAGAGCATGAAGATGCACTGAAAGAGACAGAAATGTCCCCAGAAGGCACTTCTAGAAAGGAGTCATAAATTTAAATAGGAATCGAGAAAGCCTGTTTGAGCTGTAAATCGCAATTGTTTTCTAAACAAAAGTATTTTCGTATAAATATCAAAGTCTTTTTTTTTTTTTTTATTTCCATGGTACAAGTGAAGGATTTACTGAGATAAGCACCAAGTGAGTAACCCAGGGACAGTCAATACCTAAAGCAGATTTTACAGATACAGAGGAGGCATTGATGGATCAGCACTTAACAGCACCCAGCTCCAAAGAACCGCTGGGAAACTGCTCTAAGTGACAGTGCAAAGGCAGTGGGGAGAGGCAGGGGTGTGACAGCAGTGCAGGAGGAGCACAGGAACCTCGCCCAGCACCCTCGGGACAGCCCAGCTCCCAGCTGCAGCAGTGCCAGCCAGGCACCCATGGCCAGGAGTGGCAGCAGGCACTGGGCTGAAAAGGGCAGGATGGAACAGAGACCCCCGGGTTTCCCAGCGCGTGAGGGGCAAAGCTGCTGCAGCCCCGCAGCTCAGGCACTCCCCTCAGCCCTGCAGCACCCCCAGCTCTGCCAGGCACAGAACTGAGCACTGCAGGGCGTCCTGGAAAGGAGAGCTCCAGATCTGCAGAGACGTGGGAGCTGGAGCAGCTCTGCAGGAGGAGCGCCTGGGAGGGCTCTGGGGGCTGCAAAGAGCTCCAGGGAGAGCCCCCGGGAGCAACAGCGCTGGAAGGGCTCTCACAGAGCTGGACAGAGCAGGTTCTGACCCAAACCTGCCAAAAGGGCTCTCACAGAGCTGGACAGAGCAGGTTCTGACCCAAACCTGCCAAAAGGGCTCTCACAGAGCTGGACAGAGCAGGTTCTGACCCAAACCTGCCAAAAGGGCTCTCACAGAGCTGGACAGAGCAGGTTCTGACCCAAACCTGCCAGCAGGACACAGCACACTACCTGAACAGCCATGGCAGAGCAGGTTCTGACCCAAAGCTGCCAAGCTGTGGGGAGGATTCAGCCACCTCATGAAGGGACAGATCAGTGCAGTGTGTGCTCAGCACAGGAGCAGCATCAGTAATTAATTAAATGCAATAAAGGTGGTGACAGAGCTCCCAGCCCAGCCTCAGCAGCAGGAAATCACACTGGGGTGGGAGCTCATTGAGAGCTTTGGCCAGGTCCCCTGGCCTGGCTCTGGTGGGACAGGGGTGGGGACACACGAGAGAGGAGCCAGGAAGGCCCCCCCCAGCCCATGAAGGACACTGCTGTCCTCAAAACAAACCAGGAGCAAGGAGATGAGCAAAGGGATCTCAGCACCAGCATGGAGCAGTGTTCCTGCAGGCAGAGCTGCAGCAGCAAATCCCAGTGGCACAGGCTGCACAGAGCTCCAGGGGTGCCCCGTGTACCCCTGCTCTCAGCTCCTGTGTGCTCAACCCAGGCATCAAACATCCCCACAGTCCATGGCCTAAAACACTCAAACATCCCCACAGTCCATGCACTAAACACTCAGACATTCCACAGTCCATGCACTAAAGCACTCAAACATCTCCACAGCCCATGCACTAAACACTCAGACGTTCCCATAATCCATGCAATAAACACTCAAACATCCCCACAGTCCATGCAATAAGCACCCAAACATTGCCATAATCCACACAATAAACACTCAGACATCCCACAATCCATGCAATAAACACCCAGACATCCCCACAGTCCATGCACTAAACACTCAAACATCCCACAGTCCATGCACTAAACACTCAGACATCCCATAATCCATGCAATAAACACTCAAACATCCCCACAGTCCATGCAATAAACACTCAAACATCCCCACAGCCCATGCAGTAAACACTCAGACATTGCCATAATCCATGCAATAAACACTCAGACATTCTGTAATCCATGCAATAAACACTCAAACATCCCACAGTCCATGCACTAAACACTCAAACATCCCCTCAGTCCATGCAATAAACACTCAAACATCCCACAGTCCATGCACTAAACACTCAAACATCCCCTCAGTCCATGCAATAAACACCCAGACATCCCACAGTCCATGCAGTAAACACTCAGACATTGCCATAATCCACGCAATAAACACTCAGACATCCCATAATCCATGCAATAAACACCCAAACATCCCCTCAGTCCCTGCACAGCCCCAGGGAAGCTGCCGCAGTGGGACTGCACCCCCGGGCTGCAGGAGCCAGCCGAGCTGGGCTGTGTGGGCTCTCAGAGCTCCTGGCAGCCCGGGGCCCCTCCTGTGCCCTGCACCAGGAGCCCCTGCAAAGCAGAGAACAGGGAGAGGTAATGTGCACACAGCAGATTTCTGCAGATAAACAGGCAGAAACACAGGCAAAGCACAATATTTGGTTCATCTTCAAAGGTCCCTGCAAGAAGAGATGTAAAACTTTTCAGCAAAACAAGTTTTCTTGGGTAGCACATGCCAGAGGATTGTCATATGGGGCTGGGAAAAACGCCAGACGAGAAATGTGATTTCTGTCCCACTGTGGGCATGGAGCAGGGACAGACCTCGAGGCAGGAAACTGTCCAGGGAAAGGGCCCCTAGAAAGGTAGGTCAGTTAATTTGAGTACAGAGGACACTAAAATCTGCAGATAACTGAGTATTAAAACCATCTTTTCCCCAAGGAAATGCTAATATTTGTCAGACTGATCACTGTCCACATGATCGACTACAATAGCAGCAAATACAGCACAGCTTGCAGCATGAAAGAAGTTGATATTTTTATTAATTTATATAACATATATTATTTTAAATATTATATTTTTATTATAATTTATACATTATATTTTATTATTTTTACAAATTTATACAATATATTTTATTGTACATTATGACAGAAGCAAGAAACTCTTTTGGTTTTTAATTTCAAAATAATCTCTGGGTTTTAAGAGACTGAAACCTTCAGCTCCCAAAAAAGTTCTGTGCTTGTCACTGCAGAAGAAGCAGAACATGGCATTGCAGCTGAAGCGTCTGTTGCTCAAGAAACCAGAGAGTCCCAGGGTGCCAGGCTGGGAGGGCCCTCAGAGATCTCCTGGCCCAAGCCAGGTCTGGGTGGGATGGGCCAGCGCCTGCCCAGCTGCACCTGGAAAAGCCCAGCCAGATCCCTGCTGGGATCCGGCCCTGCTGGGATGGACGGGCACGGAACCACAGCTGGGGAACAGTGGGCAGGGGGCACTCCTGGGCTCTCCAGCCCTGGGTCCCTCTGAGAGCAGGGCCAGCGTCACAGTCCCTCCAAGTGACCACAGCTCCAGCGCTTCCAGCCTTCTCTTCTGCTGGAAAAGGAAGAAAACTCTGATTTTCCACAGGCAACTTTCATTGCCGCTTGGAAGATTTTTATTTTTTTTTAATTGCACAAGATGATTTCCTGAACTCCCCTCCTGAGATGGTTATTTGAGCATTTCTCCACTCCCTGCCTGCAGCGCTGGCGCTCTCCTCGCTGTAAGTTTGACTGCCAGTGGATGAGCCAGGCAGTGAGTGATGGCCAGGCGTGCAGGGAGCCTCTCCTGAGCCCCCAGGCTGCTCTTCCCACTCCTGGTGCCCTTGGCTGGGGGCTGCTGCCCTCCAGTCCCGCCTGTGCGGCTGAGAGGAGAGGGGACGAGCTGCAGGGACCAGCTGGATCCCGCTCACAGCAGAAATGTGGCAGGGCGGGCTGGGAATCCTGTGTGACCACGGGAGACTCGGAGCGAGCGAGCAGGGGAGCAGCACACACAGACAGACACACTGACACACTGACACACACACTGACACACAGACACACACTGACACACAGACAGACACACTGACATACACAGACACACAGACAGACACACTGACACACAGACTGACACACAGACAGACACACTGGCATACACAGACACACAGACTGACACACAGACACAGACACACACACACACTGACACACTGACACACACACTGACACACAGACACACACTGACACACAGACAGACACACTGACACACAGACACACTGACACACACACACAGACAGACACACTGACACACACACACTGACACACTGACACAGACACACTGACACACACAGACACACACAGACACACACACACACTGACACACACACACACAGACACACAGACAGACACACTGACACACACACACTGGCGCACACACACACAGACACACAGACACACACACTGACACACAGACAGACACACAGACTGACACACAGACACAGACAGACACACTGACACACACACTGACACACACACACAGACACACACACACAGAGACAGACACACAGACTGACACACACACACAGACAGACACAGTGACACACAGACACACACAGACACAGACAGACACAGTGGCACACAGACAGGCACACTGACACACACACTGACACTGACACACAGACAGACACACACACACAGACTGTCACACTGACACACAGACTGACACACAGACACAGACACACTGACACACAGACTGACACACTGACACACAGACACACAGACACACAGACAGACACACTGACACACACAGTGACACACAGACAGACACACTGACACACAGACACACTGACACACACACTAACACACAGACAGACAGACACACTGACACACACACTGACACACTGACACACACACTGACACACAGACACAGACAGACACACTGACACACACACACAGTGACACACAGACAGGCACACTGACACACACACACTGACAGACTCCTCCAATCCATTCCTGGCATTCTGAACTCCCCAGCCACCGCTCCTCACGCACATTTGTGGAGCTGGAGGAGAAGCCACGTGTCGTGGACAGCAGCAGGAGCACTTTACTCCTACCAGGGTGCAGATAAGATCAAAAACGTTCATTCCTGGAGGAGAAAGAAAAGCTTTTGGAAGAGATAATGAACCATTCATTTCTTTAATTTTATTTTACATATAATTATTTCGCTTGGCACATTTTTTTCAGTCGCTTCATAATTTTAAACTTTCTGCAGAGTAATTATGCATAGCAAGGGTTGCACCTCTATCTATAAAAAACATACTCTGCAAGCAGCATCAAAACAATATTTTCACAAAAATTCTATTATTGTTTGATATTTAGCGAAGTGTTTACCTTAAATCTAAATGAACTGTGCCCTTAAGCATATTAAAAATACCAAGTTTAAAATGTTAAATGCAGATGAGGCTCAGTAAGATTTGTTTTCTAATGTGTTTTTTAATGAGATTTCTGTGATTTTCATCTTTCTCTTTGTGAGGTTTTCACAGAAACTTGATTTTCTTTAATTTTGCTATTGGAAGAGGAAGAAATATTTTTATGAGAGAGAAGTGCTGGATGTCTTCACTGCCTCCAATGTTTCCCAGGAGCAGAGTGTGGGTGACAGCTGCTGGCAGTGGCAGGGGTGGTGTGGGCAGGGTTGAATCACAAATTCAGAGAAATGTTTAGGTTGGAAAAGACCTTTTAAGGCCATCCCCAGCACTGCCAGGGCCACCAGCAACCCGTGTCCCCATGTCCCCAAGTGCCACATCCACATGGCTTTTAAACCCTGCCAGGCAGGGGGACTCCAGCCCTGCCCTGGCAGCTGTGCCAAGGCTGGACAGCCACAATCTCTTCCCCTGAGGTTTTCCCTGGTGTCCAACCAAAACCTCCCAGTACAACCTGAGCCCCTTGCCCCTTGACCTGCTGCTTGTTACCCCTGCCAAGGCTGAGCCACCAAAATCGGAAGAGAAGGAGCTCTTTGGAAAGTGTTGCGGTGTCAGATGTGCTCCCCAGGGTCCCTCCTTGTGCCGTGGGGCAGAGGAGGTGCAGCTCTGTAGGACAGGGTGGCACTCCTCAGCAGATGGACTGAAATGGCAGTGGTTGGTCACTGAAGCCATTCTGACCAGCCCTGACACAGGTGTCCCTCCTGGGCCAGCACTCAGGGCCTGAGCTGGGCACAGTGTCCCAGCCTGCCCGGGCTGTCCCAGCCCTCTCCTCCCTCCTCCTGCCCAGCTCTGGGTCCAGGCCCCCTTCTCCTGCTGTGTCCTGTGGAGCTGCTCCAGCCCAGAAAACCCTCAGAGAGATGCTCATGTCCCTTTGGAGACCACGGCTCAGCAGGAACACTGAGCCTGGAGCTGATCCCCTGGAATCACACTGGGAGTGACCATCCCCAGGGCAGCTCGTGTCCTGCCCAGGGCAGTGTGTCCCTCTGTCCCTCCCAGAGCACAGTGCCCATCCCAGGGCAGTGTGTCAGTGTGTCCTGCGCAGGGCACACTGACCATCCCCAGGGCACTGTGTCCATGTGTCCCTCTGTCCTGCCCAGGGCACAGTGCCCATCCCAGGGCAGTGTGTTAGTGTGTCCTGCACAGGGCACACTGACCATCCCAGGGCACTGTGTCCATGTGTCCCTCTGTCCTGCCCAGGACACAGTGCCCATCCCAGGGCAGTGTGTTAGTGTGTCCTGCACAGGGCACAGTGCCCATCCCAGGGCACTGTGTCCATGTGTCCCTCTGTCCTGCGCAGGGCACACTGACCATCCCCAGGGCACTGTGTCCATGTGTCCCTGTGTCCTGCCCAGGGCACAGTGCCCATCCCAGGGCAGTGTGTCAGTGTGTCCCTCTGTCCTGCCCAGGACACAGCCCTCTGGGGCTCTTCTCATTGAGAAAATCCCCATCATGGCTTGGGAAGAGCAAAGCTCAGAGGAAGCTTGTGCTGGGTGTGCTCAACCACCACAGAGGATTTCTTTCTGTTTGTTTTTTTTATTTTATTTTATTTTTTCTGGAGAACCTGTTGGCTCTCCACTGACAGCCTGGAAATCTCTCCTAAGGAGCTCTGCTCTGGTTCCTTCAGTCACACTTGGAGCATGGCTGGAAGGAAAAACATACAAGTGAAAATTATCACCTTTGGAATGCCTGTGAAGTTCATTGAGAGTTCTGGCTTTGGCAGGGTGATGGTGCCACAATTCATTTAATCCATTTAGCCAGCTCAGTTATTAATTAACCGGTCTTGGGAAAGTCTAATGACAGGTTCATATTAACAGTAAAAGCACTCAATTCTCACAATGGCATAAAATGAAAATATAAAGGAGAATCAGAAGAGACATCACCCATGGGAAATCAGACCCCCCAGCAGAAACAAGAGCAGAATCTGTGCAAATGTTCAGAGGAAGATGTGAGACAGTTAAATATTTAAACCACATAATATTCATTATAAAAGCAAGTTCAATGATACATTAAAAGTCATTGGACAGAACAGAAAACACATCCAGTGGCAGTGGGAGGAAGAAGTTTCTGAGGAATTTCAGGCAGAATGTGGTTGCAGAAATACATCTCAGAGTGAATGCACACAGATCTGTGCCACTATTGCTCCTTCTCCTGCTGCCCCTGTACTGCAGGCACAGCTCTGCCTCCCTGGGGGACCCTGCTCAGAGCCCCAGGAGTGCAGGCTGTGGGAAAAACCATCACAGCATGACACAGCCACAGCAGCTCTGGCAGCACACGCATCTCCATAGCGTCCACCTGGGAGAGGCAGCAGCCTTTGGGTCACCAGGGGCTTCAAACTCAGCAGTTTTCATTTTGAAAAGAATTAAATTGTTGCTACAAAAAATAAAGGATGGGGGAGTGAACTGCATCAGTGTAAAAATCAAAATTTCTGAAAAACTCCATACAAAGAGAAGACTTCTTTCACTTCAGCTTTCAGATTGCAGTTTTTTGATGTCTCCTTCAAACCAAACCATCTGGCTTTTCCAAAACGTGTATTACCATGGGTAGTATTATTTTCAAGTTTAATTAGTTTAACTCCCTGAAGCCTCCCCTGCTCATTTTCCTGCTCAGCCCCTCATCCTGTCTTTTACCTGCTGGCTCTCAGCTCTGGGAAAAGGCTCCATCCAGCCCAGCATAAACAGCTGCTCCAGCAGGGAGCCTCTGGCCACGGGCAGTGAAAACCCAGTGCCCAGCCAGGGACAGCCAGGTTTGCAGAGCACACCCAGTGCCCAGCCAGGGACAGTCAGGTTTGCAGAGCTAACCCAGAGCACAGCCAGGGACAGTCAGGTTTGCAGAGCACACCCAGAGCACAGCCAGGGACAGCCAGGTTTGCAGTGCTAACCCACTGCCCAGCCAGGGACAGTCAGGTTTGCAGTGCTAACCCAGAGTACAGCCAGGGACAGTCAGGTTTGCAGTGCTAACCCAGAGTACAGCCAGGGACAGCCAGGTTTGCAGAGCTAACCCAGAGTACAGCCAGGGACAGTCAGGTTTGCAGTGCTAACCCAGAGTACAGCCAGGGACAGTCAGGTTTGCAGTGCTAACCCAGAGTACAGCCAGGGACAGCCAGGTTTGCAGAGCTAACCCAGAGTACAGCCAGGGACAGTCAGGTTTGCAGAGCACACCCAGAGTACAGCCAGGGACAGTCAGGTTTGCAGAGCTAAACAGAGTACAGCCAGGGACAGCCAGGTTTGCAGGGCGTGTGGTGCAAAGCCAGGTGAGATCTGTAGCATGCTGGCAGGCCAGGGAGGAGCAGGGGGCCCAGGGAGAGCTGCACCTGCTCCTCAGGGAGTGCTTCTCCATCCACTGCTCTGTACAAACGGGCTTCAGAGAACAGAGCAGCTGTTTTCTGAACAAAGGGCTTCTCCGTGTTCCCTGCTAGGATCTGCTCCCAACAGTGTGGAGAAATTGCAGCAGGGTGGTGTCTGCCAAACAAAGCACTTTGTGACCCGAGAGAGGAGAAGGATCAAATCCTTTCTGAACAGTTTTCATCCTGGAAAGGATTTTGTCTCCATGGATTCACTTCAGGTTCTATATGGACTCAGGAAAAGTTGTTTATGCATGTATGTAGGTCCCTAATGGTTTGTTTCATTAATTACCACCACTGTTTTCCCCCTCTGTGTTGGCCACTCCATCTCCCCACTGGTGCTGGCTCGGGCCCAGGGAATGACCCCTGCAGACCCCCGTGTCCTGGAGGCCAGGTCACCCCTGTGGCTGTACTCAGAGGCACGGAAATGGGGTGACAACTGTGTGTCCCCAGCAGGTGTGTCCCAGGATCTGCCAGGACTCCACAATGGTCTTTTCCTTTTAACTAAGAAAACCATTAAGGCTGTTTGCCTTGAGCTCTGGTTAATGGACTGCACGGATTATTTATTTATTTTTAAATGAACACACTTTATTTCCCCAAAGTGCCGCTGTTGACTTTCTCTAAGTGCTGCCATCTGGCTCCCCTGACTCAAAGGGAGAGAGAGGTAGTGTGGTAATAAATAAGAAACCAAACAAATAAACAAATAAAAAATCCTGATTCCTTGCAATTGGAGCGTCACCCAAACACTTGTAGGGTTGTGTTAAATTCTATAATTGTCTTGCTGATGATTTTGAAAGAAACAAGTGCTGTTGTGCTGACAGCCTGTAGCACTGATTGAAAATTACCACATCAATCTCCTCGACTGAGGGTCTCTCCCCACCATTCTTTCTGCACTGCTGGAGACTCCCCTCTCTGTGGGAGTGCCATTACCAGCTCAGGAATGTTCATCCTGGCTTTTATTTCCCTTTGCAGAGCAGCTCAAGGCTCACAACTGCAGCCTCACTTCACTTTCCTTTTTCTTTCTCCCCTTGCCCTTTCCAAGAGAGCATTTCCCAGACCCCTCACCAAAGCACCCCTCACCCTCCTGAACAGAGTGAGGCCATTCCCAGGGGCAGCAGGAATTGCTCAGCAGCCTGGGCAGCTCCTGCTCCTTGGCAGAGCCCTGGGGAGCCCCAGGGATGAGGGTGGGTCTGTCCCCAGGGCCCAGGATAGTCTGTCCCCAGGGATGAGGATGGCTTTGTCCCCAGGCTGGCCCAAGGCTGACAATGGCTCTGTCCCCAGGCTGGCCCAGGCTGAGGTCCTGCTTGCCCACCTTTCCCACCTCCTCTGCCAGAACACCAGCCCAGCTGTGCCAGGGCAGGATTCTCCCCTTCCCAGCTCAGCACAGAGGCAGGATTCTCCCCTTCTCAGGGCAGAGATGACGCCGGTGGTGAGGCAGGAGATGGCTGCAGAGCATCTGTCCAACACAAACACTCACAGGAGTCACGTGTGCCAACATTACACCCAGGAATTATTTCACTTTACAATGAAGGCTCACTGCCTCTTCCATCCCAGGGCAGGAGTCAGAAGTCATGGAAAATGTAGGCTACAGGCAAGGATAATTGTTGTAAATTGCCAGGAAATGCACAGATCCTTTGGGGAAGAGTGCAGCACAGGGAAGCTGGCAATCCATCACGCTCCTTCCAGCTGCAAAATTTTCGCCCATTTTTACTGCCTGTGCCAGTGACAGGTAATTTTGTGAGAGGTACCTGTGAAACCAATTAGGAGCACACAGGGCATGGGGACACAGCGAGTGACAGCGGTGCTGCTGACAGGCACTTCCTCTGGAGCAATCCCTGGGAGCAGCCTCGGGCACAAGGACACGGGGACAAAAGCACCATGGTACCCCTGTCTGGGAGCTGTGGGGACAAAAACACCATGGTACCCCTGTCTGGAAGCTGTGGGGGACAAAAGCCCCATCATCTTCCTCTCTGGGAGCTGAGGAGGACAAAAACACCATCATCTTCCTTTCTGGAAGCTGAGGAGGATGAAAGCACCATGCTCCCCCTGTCTGGGAGCTGTGGGAGATAAAAGCCCCGTGGTCCCCCTCTGCAAGAGCTGAGGGGACAAAAGCCCCATGGTCCCCTTCTCCGAGAGCTCAGAGGAATAAAAGCCCCATGGTCCCCCTCTCTGGGAGCTCAGAGGGATAAAAGCACCATCATCTTCCTCTCTGGGAACTGAGGGGACAAAAACCCCGTGGTCCCTGTCTCCAGGAGCTCAGAGGGATAAGAGCCCCGTGGTCCCCCTGTCTGGGAGCTGAGGGGACGAAAGCACCATCATCTCCCTCTCCAGGAGCTCAGAGGGATAGGAGCCCCGTGGTCCCCCTGTCGGGAGCTGTGGAAGCCAGGCTGCCCCGACGCTCAGTGCAGGGATGGGTGATGCACACACACCCCGTGCACAGCTCTGCCCCTGCTGCTCCCAGCCGTGCCGCTCCAGGGCTCCAGAGAGCCCCTGAGCAAAGGCACCTGCAGCTCCGGGGATGCAGGAAGGCTGCTGGGCAGCCTGCCCTGGGTGCAAAGGAGGGGGGACAGCCACAGCCAGGGCTGGGAAGGGTGGCAGGGGACCTGAGGGGCTCTGTGGCTGGTGGCACCGAGGTGTCCCCACACCTGCACTCCAGGCCTTTCCCCCGGTCCATGCAGCACAGCTGGCACAGCCCCTGTGCTCTGTGTCTCCCACACTCGTGCCAGCAGTGCCCAGGGAAGGGGGTGCTGCCAGGCCCCCCTGCTCTGCTCCCATGCCTTGTCCTCCCCCAGCCAGTGCCTGGTTTCCAGTGGTGGGAAATGCCCAGCTGCAGTGGGGGCTGGAGCTGGCTCTGCCCTGCCTGGCTCCTGCCCTGTGGAGCACCACACTCTCTGGGGTGCTAGCCTGAGCTGCTCTCTGATCAAGGACACTTCCTTCTGCAGGCCCCACGCCCCTGAAAAGCTTTCCAAGTTAATTGGTTGCCCACTGAGTATTGGTGTCTTTAATCGGACACAAATCTGTCTCCAGGAAAAGCCATTTCACGGTTGAGGACATTTCACAACAAGACCTAAACAAGGAAATCACTTAATTGATGGTACAAGCTGTATATCTAGCAAAGAGTTGTGTCTCAGGAGATACCAATAGTTTTTGTGTCTGAAGCAGTGCCCTAACAGCTGCCGAGACCCAGGACATTCTTTGGCTGCCCTGGGTGATCCGAGACCCTGGCAAGGGGCTCAGAGACCTTGGCATGGAGTCAAAGACACTGTGCCTTTGGTTTTAGTCCATAAAAAAAATTACCAACTTTGTGTGAAGATTTACAAGCCACAAGAGTTTGAGTAGAATGATAGTTAATTTGTCACAAAGTGAAAAAATAGAATTTTGGGGTTTTAGAATGGGGGTTCAAGAGGCAAGATGGAGGAATCTGGGCCTGTCCTGTCCTTCTCCTTCTTCTTGCCCTCCATCCTTTGTGTGATGGTGACACTTGTGGATTGGTTCAGAGTGGAGACAGGCTGTCTAACACAGGTGATAGGTATTGGAAAATTATTGTAAATAAAGTACAGGTAGTTCTTAAAATAAAATGTTTACACCACCCCAAGGGCAGGCAGTGTGTCACAGCCAGACCTGCAGGACAGATCTCAGCAGGTCAGAAAAAGAATGTAATAGATAAGGAAAAATAAACAACCTTGAAATGCAGAATTGACAAATCTCAACTTCTTCTTCGGTCAAGGGGCTAAAAAAAAAAGAGAAACTTTCTGATACCTCAAAGTCATGACAAGAACAAAACCCCAAGGAACAGCTGGCTGTTGGCTTAGAGGAAAGCTGTGCCAGCCCTCCATGGGAGCACAGCCTCTGCCCAGCACTCGGAGCTGCAGCACAGCCCTGGAGGCTGCTGCTCCCATAAATCCAGCCCCTCAACTCTGGCACTGCAAATAAAATAATGACAGCAAAAGTGAAATAAAAATTTCCCCATCACTTCACGTTTCTGTAGGGCAGGTAAGCAAAGCTTTACAGTTTGTCAGAAGCACCATAAAGTCCTCTTGAACCCACCTGGGAGTGCCACTTGCTAAATCATCAGCTGAGATTGCTCTGGAGCCTTCACTGTGCCACGGCACACTGCTCTGAGTCCTGTGGCCACAGCTGTGTGTTCAGGGGGGCCAGGATCACCCACCCCTAGATTTGCAGCCAGAGACACGGGGCAGACACTTCGATGTGCCCATTTAGGATGTGAGGGCACGGCTGCTTCCTCTAGTGATTGCACAAACAAGGGGGAGAAATCCTTCCCTGCTCTGCTGTGGTGGAAAGGGGTTGGCTGGGGCTCTTTGGCATTTCCAGTGCAGTGTTCTGGTATTTCCTCGTGATGAAATGAAGCCCAGCACAGTGGATTCAGCATTGCCTGTCCCAGTAGCCCCAGTGTGGAGGTGCTCCTGCAAACACTCGCCCCAGCTGCCTGAGCCCACTTTCCTTAAGGGAGATCCCAAGGATTCCTGTGAGGACTTTCTGTTTTCTTCTTTTTCCACTTGTGGCCATGAATTCCCCACACCTACTGCTTTTTCCCAGATTCTTAGAGATGCCCCAGGCACCAACAAGCTCAGCCCCCTGCATGCTCTGACTTTGGTGAGGAGAGAGGGCTGAGTTCACCTGGAACAGCTTTCCCTGTGTGTCCCGTGACAAAGGAGCTCTGAGTTCACCTGGAACAGCTTTTCCTGTGTGTCCCGTGACAAGGGAGCTCTGAGTTCACCTGGAACAGCTTTCCCTGTGTGCTCCCATCCAGAGTACAGTAAAAGCAGGGTAACTCCAACGTCTGGGAGAAATGACGCATGTGATTCCATTGATATCAGAAGGCTAATTAATTACTTTATTTTACTATATTAATCTACACTAAATTACACTATATAACACTGAATCTGCACAAGCACTCAACTCCACTCAATTGAACCTGGTGACTGTCTGCTGACCGACAGTCTGGACACATGCTTGGCCCTGACAGGCCAAGGAAACAAGACACCATCACTTTGGGTAAAACAACCTTTATATTGCATTCTACTTTGGCACAGCACAGGAGCAGCCAATGAGATAAGAATTGTTTTTTCTTTCTCTGAGGTTCCTCGTTGTGATTCCTAGAAAATATCCTTGGGAAGTTGTGCCTTTTTTTTCTCCGTGAAGAGAAATGCAGCCACAGATGGGAGACTGAGCATGTGGGCTGTGGGATGGGATGGGATGGGATGGGATGGGATGGGATGGGATGGGATGGGATGGGATGGGATGGGATGGGAAGGGAGGAGGCTGTGGGACAGGATGGGGGAGGCTGGACAGCTGGGCACAGAGCTGAGCCAGGCGCTGCTGCAGGGCTGCTCCTGCTGTGGGGCAGATCCCTTGGCAGGCAGAGGAATGTTCCTGCCTCAGGTTTTCTCTTAACTGCTTTCAGCTCTTCATCTCCTCCTGGTCTCAGGCAGTATTTGGAGGCTATTACAGCAAATCAAAGGGTAAAATCACCCTGCTCATCCTCCCTGCAAGGCCTTGGGTGTGGACAGACCAGAGCTGACCAAGCTCCTGCTCCAGAGGTGCCCGTGCTGCTCACCAGGAACCCATTTCCCACCACTTTGGTGAGGGGCAGTGAACCCCAGCACAGCCCTTTTGGAGGCTCCTGCACAAGGCACTGGGACTCTTCCCTCTGCTCCATGAGCCCAGGGATCCCTGGCCACAGGCAAACTGTTGGACCAACATCAACCCTCCTTGGGCAGGGAAATAAAAATCTTGTCTTCAGGCTTCCAGGACAAATTACAGCCATATTCTGACTTGCTGTACAGTAGCAGTGGCTTTTTGTCCTCACTTTTTATTGATTGTAAGGATTCATATTAAATGTAATAGTTGCAATAAGTCACCAATAGCCTATTCATCTTATATACAAAAATCTGCAAATAAAATGTAAATGTGTGATTTTGCTATTATTATTTCCATGTGAAAGAATCTGTCATATTCTTTTCATAGATTACATAGATTATTCCACATTTTCTCTTCCTTTTAATAGCTGTGCCATGCAATAAGCCGTGCTGGATTGTTTGCTCACTTACACATTTTGACATCACTTTTTAAATCAGTGTTTCTTAGAAATGCTTCTTCATGCTTTATAACCTCATCTACACAGCCTTATCTTTAAACAAAGTACAAGCCAGAGGTAAAACATACATGATCTTCACCTTTACAAGGAGATTAAACCCTGTGGCTATTTTTTAACCTTTTGGTTTTATGCTGTGCTCTTTTTCACCATAAACACTTGCTCAAGCACTGCAGTAATGAACCCATCTCTGGAGAGACAGGAGAAGGATTGCCCTGAGCCACACGTGGCCTTGCAGGAGGAGATGGGATTTTAAGCCCGAAGGACTGAAGGCATTTTTACTCCACGCTACAGAGGGAGAGATCCAGAGCTCTGCCACGGCCTCTGACATTCAGAGATGTGCTGGGCACACAGCACAGTCACACACAGAAATGCACTTTATCAGCCAGTTTCCATAGTCTCATCCTATCAACCCTCAGAGAGCCCCACTTAAATTGATTAAAAGCCTCTTGCCCATCAAAGCAAGAGGAGGAATAGGAGCAGGAGTCAGTCAGCAAAGGGCAATGTGACTCATTTCCAGCAGTCTCTGGTTCTGCTGTCCCCACAGCTGCAGTGAGGAGCTGCAGGGCCAGGCAGGGCAGGGCTGGGGTGCTGGGGAGCAGGAGAGCTCATGGACACCTGAGCTGGACAGAGGGACACCTCCCTGAGCTGCCAGCACCCCTGGGGATGCTCATGGCATGTGTCAGACCCCCAGGACAAGGCTGGCAGGAGCCCTGGGTGACCCAGCACAGGTAACCCAGGTGGGGAGGAGACCCAGGAACCCCTGGGAGTGGCTGCACTGGCCCTGCCACAGAGCAGCACTGGCACAGGGAGGTGGCACAGGCTGGGGACGGTCCCTTGTGACCTCTCACACCACCCTGGGGAGCCCCCACAGCCCAGGACATGGCGCAGCCCTGCCTGCCAGGCCAGCAGCTGTTCCCTGCTCCAAGAGCAGAGCAGGTGACCCTGTGTACCTCGTGTCACCTCCTGCACTTCTGCACTGCTCTGGGCCATGTCCCCAGCTCCCGGAGCAGGCTGCCCGTCTGGAGCACTGGGTGACACTCCAGGGGCACCTGCCTCGGGGTGCTGCTCCCTCGCAGGTGACAGCTCCATCCTGCACCACCGTCCTCAGAGGAGATCCTGAGCTGCTCCTCGAGGGGTTCAGGAGGCTCTGGGCATGCTGGTGTGAGATTTCTCACCACAAAAATGTTCAGAGCTTTTTCTCAGTTTCTCCATTCAGCAGGAAGTGATAACACATTTGGCATTAGAGTAGGATGGGATTGGACAGGAGGACAGAGGCTCTGTTCCAGGGAGTGTCCCTGCAGCTCAGCCCGGAGCAGTGAGGCCAGCCTGCCCCAGCAGCACATCCAGCATGAACCACTGGCTGCCAGACAGCCCTGGCTGTGCTGGGACTGGCCTCCTCAGGATTCCTGCCCCGGGCAGCCCTGGCAGGGCACCCAGGGTCCTGGCTGCACAGCCATGGATTTTTCCACCCATTATGGTCCATGGGATAATTGGGAGCCCCGAGGCTGCAGCGCCAGTGAGAGAGGACTGTGCAACCTTCACTGTCAGCCTGGACAGCCCCTGAGCAGCTCTGGGGAGTTCATCACGTGTGGGTTCAGGGAGCTGCCCTGAGTGACCTGCCTGCCCCGGGAGCACAGACCAGGAGGGATCTGTCTGGCAGCTGGGGAAACCACAGAATCCAAGAATGGTTTGGTTTGGAAAGAGCCTTAAACCCCACCCAGTGCCACCCTGCCATGGCAGGGACACCTCCCACTGTCTCAGGGTGTCCCAGTGTCCAGCCTGGCCTTGGGCACTGCCAGGGATCCAGGGGCAACCACAGCAAATCTGGGAATTCCAGCCCAGTCAGCAATTCCCAGTTCCCAATCTGCCACCCATCCCTGCCCTCTGGCAGTGGGAGCCATTCCCTGGCTCCTGTCCCTCCAAGCCTTGTCCCCAGCCCCTCTGCAGCTCTCCTGGAGCCCCTTCAGGCCCTGCCTGGGGCTCTGGGCTCTCCCCAACCAGACTTTCATTCAAAGTGCTTCGGTATGCTCAACTCTTTATCACTGCCTACCTCTTTGGTATTCATTTCAGAAATTGTCCTAATAATTGTGCAAGCAAATTATAAATATACTGAACATTTCGGTAAAAGCATTAATAGAGGGAATACCCTAATTTATTTTTAATTTGTCACTAAATCATATTACCCTGAACTGACTATGTCCAGAGGAAGCCTCAGTAAAAGCAAGCATGCAGGGGTTTGACCCACTGTTGACTCTAACCATTCCTCTGTTTTTTCACTTTGTAGTAAATACAAACAGCCCACTCATGATTAATAAAAATATCACCTGCAATAGAGTCAGTTTTCAATATGAAGGTCTTAAACATCAATTTATTCTCCTGTCTTCTGGGTACTTTTTCCAGTTAGTTGCCTTTGAAACACAGAGGAAGAAGGCCCTTTAAAGAGCAAATCATCACTCTTACCTCTGAGTATTGCTTCACTGTCACGTTGCTCCTCCAGGTGGGAGCATTTACCTGGGCAAGATCCCAGGGCAGGTGGGGTTGGTGCAGACAAGCTGGCAGTGGGGACAGTGGCACTGAGCTCACACGGGACATTTCAGGGATGGGGGGAGGCAGGGACAGCCCAGGCAGGCCATGGAAACAGGCATGGGCTGAAAGAGGACAGGGTGACATGGGAGATTGGGAACTGGGAATTGCTGGCTGGGCTGGAATTGCCAGAGCAGCTGTGGCTGCCCCTGGATCCCTGGCAGTGCCCAAGACCAGGCTGGACACTGGGGCTGGAGCAGCCTGGGACAGTGGGAGGTGTCCCTGCCATGGCAGGGGTGGAACAAGATGAGTTTTCAGGTCCCTTCCCTGCCGAAGCAGTCTGGGATTCTCTGGGCAGGGCCAGCAGAACAGGCAGGGCAGGGGCACAGGCAGGCTGGACACACCTGAACAGTAAATAACATTTGTGAGCAGTGTCAGGAGGAGATGGCTCATTTCAGGAGAGTGAAGTGCTTCAGGGGGGTGCAGAGAAATGCATAATTCCTGCAATAGCACAGCATTAACAGGTTATTAATTATTTAATAGGCACTGAGAGGTTCCTGTTGCTGTTCTTTTGGATTTGCATTACTTGGTCAGTAGCTGCAGGTTCACAGGGGTCCTGAGGTTGCTTTTAGGAGGATGGAGAAGGGAGGAAGGACTCACACTTTTCCTGTGAGGCAGCAGAAGGCTCCAGAAGCTGTGCAGAGCTCTCAGCGTGCTGCACGGCTCGGATGCAATTAAGGCAGGAATTGGCACAGATCTCCCGGGCTTTCCCGCACACCTTCCACCTCACCCGGGTTAAACTCTGCTCTCCTCCTGCCTGGTGCAAGGCACTGCTGCTCGCAGGGACAGCCGAGTGAAACGTCCCTGTCGGGTCCCAGCGCGGACGAGCAGTGCCAGGAACAGGACAGGGAGGTGCAGAACAGGACAGGGATGTGCAGAACAGGACAGGGATGTGCAGAACAGGACAGGGATGTGCAGAACAGGAGAGGGGATGTGCAGAACAGGACAGGGCTGTGCAGAACGGGACAGGGAGGTGCAGAACAGGACAGGGATGTGCAGAACAGGAGAGGGATGTGCAGAACAGGACAGGGGATGTGCAGAACAGGACAGGGGATGTGCAGAACGGGACAGGGGATGTGCAGAACGGGACAGGGAGGTGCAGAACAGGACAGGGATGTGCAGAACAGGAGAGGGAGGTGCAGAACAGGACAGGGATGTGCAGAACAGGAGAGGGATGTGCAGAACAGGACAGGGATGTGCAGAACAGGACAGGGCTGTGCAGAACAGGACGGGGGATGTGCAGAACAGGACGGGGGATGTGCAGAACAGGAGAGGGATGTGCAGAACGGGACAGGGAGGTGCAGAACAGGACAGGGATGTGCAGAACAGGAGAGGGAGGTGCAGAACAGGACAGGGATGTGCAGAACAGGAGAGGGAGGTGCAGAACAGGACAGGGCTGTGCAGAACAGGAGAGGGATGTGCAGAACAGGAGAGGGGATGTGCAGAACAGGAGAGGGATGTGCAGAACAGGACGGGGGATGTGCAGAACAGGACAGGGCTGTGCAGAACAGGAGAGGGATGTGCAGAACAGGACGGGGGATGTGCAGAACAGGACAGGGCTGTGCAGAACAGGAGAGGGATGTGCAGAACAGGAGAGGGGATGTGCAGAACAGGAGAGGGATGTGCAGAACAGGACAGGGCTGTGCAGAACAGGACAGGGATGTGCAGAACAGGACAGGGATGTGCAGAACAGGACAGGGGGTGTGCAGAACAGGAGAGGGGATGTGCAGAACAGGACAGGGTGTGAAGAACAGGAGAGGGATGTGCAGAACAGGAGAGGGATGTGCAGAACAGGACAGGGAGGTGCAGAACAGGAGAGGGGCTGTGCAGAACAGGACAGGGGATGTGCTCAGGCAGTGGCACTGCGGGACTTCTCCTTCCCAAGGAGCCTGTGCTTCACCCCATCCTCCAAAGCAGCACAGAACTGACCTTGCCACACTAAAATGGGCAGTCGAGGTATTTCTGTTCTTTGGCCTAGTGAATGGTTCAGCACAAAGGCTGTTTACAGACACTTTTTAAATTTAAATTTCCTTTTAAAAGGGTTTCTTTAACGCATGCTCAAGTGCTTAATTTGGGTTTCTCTTTCATCTTTTCTGCTCTCCACAATTTTCTCTAAATCCTCTGGGATTTAATTAGCAGCTGGGAAATGCCGGGAGCCTCCTGCCTCCCTGCAGTGTGCAGGAGTGACCTGGGGCTGTGCAGCCCCCATCTCTGGAATAACTCCTGAAGCTCTGTGGGGCAGGCCGGGGCTTCCAGTGAATATTACAGCCTGATTTTCCTCAACTTGCCAGGCTCAGGTGGAAATCCTACACACCAGAATCTGGCACCTACATCTGCTTAGTCAGATGGGCCTGTAGTGACAGATTTGGAAGCAATATTTACCTGTACAGATATAAACACTGAAATAAATACTGACTTATATCTTTCGTTAAGGGTGCTTGGAGACATTCTTGTCAAAACATTTTATTTCTTGAAGATATTTTCTGCTAATTCTTAGCAAGATTCATGTAAAGCTAACACAACTGAAGTGTTTCTGCTGTTTGATAAGTTTGTAATTAAATCCTGAACCTCCTCTGCTCCCTCAGTGGATTGCCAGGAGCGTGCCTTAGAGCATGAAGGCGTCTCTGGTGTGTGTCCAGGAGCAGAGCTGGGGCCTGGACGTGGCTGGGCTGCCACGCTTCCCATCAGCAATCACTGAAGGTCCCTGCCCATCTGGGGCAGAGGCTCTGCTAACACACAGCTGTGTGCAGCTGGGCCCCGGGGCTGGGCAGCACACAGCACAGGCTCACAGCCACACTTCATTGAGCCATGAGCACTACAGGTGGAAAACACCTCCTGGGTCTCGGTGGAACCAGCCTAATTAAGTTCACTTTTCTATTAGATCTCAGCGATAGCTGCACGGAATTGGGAAAAGCAATTAACTCCTTCAGAGGTCAGATGTGGTGGAGCTCCATGGACAGAGGCAGGGGGGTGAAGCAGCTCAGGTCAAACCCATCCGTGCCCAGCAGCACAAAGCCCCTCTGCTGCCCAGACACATTTTGAATAACTCCTTGTCCCTCAGCTAAAGGTGGGGATCAGGTGTGCAAAGGCCCCTGGTGCTGCTCCTGTAGCAGGTGGTCTCTCTGGGAAACTCATGTCAGATTTGGCAAAAACACAGTAACACCTGTCCCAGAAATTACCACTGGGTTCTGCAATCATTTTAGATGGCATCTGTGTAAAACCAGGCAATGATGCACGTAGCATGGAAGAGGATGTAGAGAGAGATTAAAGGTAAAGGCATAAAGATAAAAGGCATAGAGATAGATAAAAGGTTCAGAGGGTCCTGTAAGAGCTGACCAGGTCTCTCTGTGGGTGTCTGCACACGGTGAGAGGGAAGGAGGCAGATCAGCACAGGGCACACGAGATGGCCCAGACCATTACAGACCTGTCAGCCCCACCCCAGGAGAGGGAGCCAGGCAGGTGCTTGGAAGGGATCAGGAGACAGCTACAGAGTAAGATACAGTCTGGGCTGGTTTGACAGAATAATTACCTTCTTTTTGGACAGGATTCCAATTTTAAAAGTCTCACAGGGCACTCAAGGAAACTTCAGCAGTGCCCACCAGCTGGGCCAGCATCCAGGAGGGGTGTGGGAGCCTGGGGAAGCTCTGCAGGAGCCGGGATGCTGGGTTCAGCATCCAGGAGGGGTGTGGGAGCCTGGGGAAGCTCTGCAGGAGCCGGGATGCTGGGTTCAGCATCCAGGAGGGGTGTGGGAGCCTGGGGAAGCTCTGCAGGAGCCGGGATGCTGGGTTCAGCATCCAGGAGGGGTGTGGGAGCCTGGGGAAGCTCTGCAGGAGCCGGGATGCTGGGTTCAGCATCCAGGAGGGGTGTGGGAGCCGGGGGAAGCTCTGCAGGGGCAGGGATGCTGGGGGAGCCACAAACCAGTGTCCAAGGCACATCCTGGAAGAACTGCCTCTGGGAGAGAGAAGGGGAGATGGGACAGTCAGGGGACACCTCCCAGGGAAGCCAAAATGGGGGGAAAGGGAAATTTTCATAGAACCACAGAAAGCTGGAGTGGTTTGGGTTGGAAGGGACCTTAAAGCTCGTCCCTTTCCACCCCTGCCCTGGGCAGGAACACCTTCCACTGTTCCAGGTTTCTCCAAGCCCCATCCAGCCTGGCCAGGAGCACTCCCAGGGCTGGCAGTGCACAGCTGTGGGTGTGGAGGGGCCCAGGTCAGCCTGGCTGCTGCTGGAAGCTGAGGCACTGCTGGCAAGAGTGGACAGGCTCCACAGGAGTCACCAGGGATGTGACAAACTGATCACGGGCCTGGGACTTTGGAATGAGGACGAGATTGATTCTGCTGGTTTTGCTGCAGTTGTTTAACTCAGCCAGGAGTGTGCTGAAGGAGCTCCTGGGGCCTCTGCTGGGAGCAAAGCATCCCCAGTCCCCTCTGGCTCTGTAATGTGCAAATCCCTTAATCTGTGCGTGAAGCACAGGCAGTGAATCTGAGCAGCTACAAACCGAGCAGGAACCGAATTATTGTGCTTTAATTGAGAATGAGGAAAAGCATGGTTGTTAGCAGACTTAATCCTGACTTTGGGAAGGGCAATAGAGAGTGGCAAGATGAGACAACTGCTCTTCCCAAAACGGACAATTTGCAGGCATCTACACACAGGGGATGAGGGACACACCACAAAGAGAACCACTGGCACCTTCCTGGACCATGTCCCGTTCCTGTCTGTGGGAAACGAGGAGGAGAGAACTGTGGATTCATCAGAATGGTTTCAGATGAACCAAGGTGATCACCTGGTTCACGAGGGAGCCTGTGATGCCTGGACACGAGGGAAGGGAGCAAAGGGACCAGCACAGCTGAGCAGCAGCTCATTGGGACTGCTCACTCCCTGCCTGCACCCAAAGGCTCCTGGCAGCACCTGGAAAACTCTTGCCACTGGTGAGGTCTCCAACAGCCCCCTCTGCCTGAGGAGGTGGCTGGTGACGGCCAGGGACTGGCTCATCCCTGCCCTGGCTCATCCCTGCCCTGGCTCATCCCTGCCCTGGCTCATCCCTGCCCAGTGTGGGGGCACCACTGGAGCCATCCCCAAAGGCACGTGAGGGCTCCTGAGCTTCAGCTGTAAGTGACTAGCCAAAAGCTGCTGCTTTGAAACAGCGGAGAGAGGAACAGGTAAGAAATGGGATTAGAGTTTCAAATGGTGTATCTAGGAAAAAAAGTACCTACGTTTTTTAATTATTATTATTATTATTAATAAAAAAAAAACCCCAGACTGCAATATGCTCTTTATTTCTTGTGCCAGGGGCACTGTGTTGGCATCACAAGGGTTTCAGGCCCTTCCTGCCCATGAAGGGTTTGCCTGGACAAACTGATTGTACAGAGCCCAGAGGGATGCAGTGCAGCCCATGCACTGGTGATCCCAGCTTGGGAGGAGCCACCAGCAGCCAACAGCCCCAGGAAATGTCCTTCAGCTCTCGCACACACCTGTATTTCCAGGCTGCAAAGCTCCTGGCTCAGCCCTTACTCCTTTGTATTCCCAGCCAAGCTGGCAGTGAGTCAGGTGAGGCCAAAGGGAGCCCAGCCCCACCCGAGGGTGCCCAGTCCATCTGCTCTGTGGGCAGCCAGGGGAGCGTGGCAGGGTCTGGGCAGGCACAGCCCATCCCTGAGCCTCCTCCTGCCCATGGGGAGCAGATCCATCTGCTCTGTGGGCAGCCAGGGGAGCGTGGCAGGGTTCTGGGCAGCCACAGCCCATCCCTTGGTGCTGCCCAAGGTGAGGGGATCCATCTGCTCCATGGGGCCCTGTGGCACGGGTACACAGCAGGCCCTCTGCCCACCCCCTGCCCGGGCTGCCCACACTCCACGTGAGCCCTGAGCTGCAGGGGCTGTGCCCCAAAGTGCCCACTCACCCTTTCACACATCATCAGAGTTCAGCAGTCTGAGATCATTCCACTGGGAAAAGCAGGATCCCTTGCTTCCCAAAGAAGAAGTTGGGTGTAGGAGGTCTTTGGTGTTCTGGGAAGAGATGTTTTGGGAAGTGAAAATTCCTGGCAGCAAAGTATTTTCCAAGAAAAAGTGCTTTGTTTTCATGACATGTTTTTTTTATTCCATCCCCAAATATCTATTCCCTGCTCCAAAGCTGCACAGGGCAAGGCCCTGGTGAGGGCTCAGCTGGGCTCTCAGCCTGGATTTGGACAGGAGTGTCCCAGCCAAGCCCTGCCCAGGGGATGCAGCTTCCCAGACCGCCGGCTGATGAGCAGGCTTTTATCAGAGTACAGCTGAAAGCTCTGGATTTTGTTCTGCACGAAGGGGAAGCCAACACTTCCCATCCCTGCCCTTGGAAGAAAACAAGCAGTGCTGCACTTTGCTTCCCAGCAGTGCTGAGCAGAAACTCAGCCAGGAGAAATGCGAGTGCAGCGTGGGAAGCCTTGAGAGCAGAAAGTCTCCTTTCCTTCCTCCCTCCTCCCCACAGCAGGAAGTCTCCTCATCCTCACAGTGCTCTGCTGTGGGTGCAGCGTGGCAGGACCTCAATGGCACAGCTTTATGGTTTTCCACAGGACACTGATTTCCCAGTTCCCAGTGTCAAGGCAATCCTGTGGAATTACAATGTGAGCTCAGAAGTTTCCTGCTTGGATCTTTTACTTACCTAATAGAAACCCTTTCTGCAGGGAGTGTCCCGTCAGCTCCCGTCCTGCAGCACAGGGGGATGAAGGCTGGGTTCTGCTCTGACCTCATTACCTGGAAGGGCTTTGTGCCAGTGTTAGCCACACCAGAGCTCCGGGCAAGGACTCAGCAGGCAGCTGGAGGCACTGGGGCAAGGCCGTGCCCATCCCCTCCTCCATGCCCACTGCCTTCCCTCCCATTCCCAGGACACATAAGCCTCTCTGCAGAGCGGGATCTATTTCTGGCATGCTAATCAAGACACCTGTTAATCATGTCTAAGTACCACAATTAAGATCTGACCTGATAAGCAGCATGTATGGCAGGAGCCCAGTTCTCAGGTTTGTTTATTTTGCTTGAGGTGTGGGTGTCTGCTTCAGTTTTTGTTCATTTTCACAGAATCACAAAATGACAGAACGTGCTGAGGTGGATGGGACCCACAGGGATCCTGCAGTGCACCCAAGGACAGTTTCTGCAGTAGCCTGTCACCACTCATCCCTCGGTGTCCCAGTGGAGCACAGCATCCCTGACAGGACTGGCCAGCTCGCTGCTGCTGGCAGAAAGTTAATTAATCCTGTTTCACAGAGCTGGGCCACTGGAGCCTCAGTGAAGCGGCTGCAGAATTGCTATAACCAGAATTTCTTCTTATTACAGCCCTGGAGTAATGGAAATATAATTACTTCACTTGCAGCAAGCCTGGGTCCCCAGCAGCCCACCTGGAGAGCCTTTCATTCCAGCTGTGCTCCCGGGAGCAGGGGCAGCTCTGGCTCAGGGTTCTCTGACCCTCTGTGCTGTACTGCAGGTGGGCTGAGGCCACTCAGGCTGGTGGTTTTATCATGTACCAAATTTCAACCACACATTCCTCTGTGCTCAGGCTTCAGTGGGGCTCCAAACCCATCCCACAGTGTGTGGGTAGGGTCAGCACCTGCCTCCCACCCTTCCTGCCCAGGAGCTGCACCTTGTTCTCCACCAGCAGGCCTGGGAGGACCTGCCAGTGCTGTCTGTGACAGGCAGGTGACAGCAGCCTGTGAGAAAAACTGCTCACTTTGAGAATTTAATGAGGTTTATTAACCTTAACAAAAATACAACAAAAGGACTACATAAGGAAAAGCTGCAGCGCTGGGGACTGCCCCTCGTGCATACCACGTGGACAGTTCATCTTCAAGATGGATGCTCCATCTTTTATACCCCTTGGGGTTTTCTTGTAACTTGATTGGAGGTCAGGTGTTGCCATGCTGCACCCCCTAAGCACCAAGCTTTTCCATCCCCCACTGCCCCATGCAAGGGGCACATGTGCACACCTTGTACCTGTCCTGGATGGCCTGGCTGTCTGATGGCAACAGTACGGGGGGAAAAGGGAACCGTGGGGAGAACAGAGGGCATCTAAACTACAATAGCATGACTACACATCCCTACAGCTTCTGTTAATATTCACACAATATTCACAAGAGAGTTATCCCTTAATTGTGAGAGCCAATCATCTCGTTGTCCATCTGTACCAAGCCCCAGCCGGTGGCACAGAGCTGGCACACGCCTGGCAGGTGGGTACCCCCAGAGCTCCACAGCCCCCTGCTCAGACAGCAGTGCCCACACACCTCTGGGCACTCTCACTCCCTAATAATTGGCTTTTTGGGGCATTCACAAGGCAGAGAAAGCAAACCCCCACCTCCATCCAGCATTTCCTTTGGGCTGTGCTGCAGCAGCCCCTCTGAACACGCCTGGCCCTGCTTGGCAGGGCTGGGCACGGGCTGTGCCAGCCTCTGCTGCCACCACGGCGTCACCTTCCCATCCCTGGGCTCTGTGAGCTCCCCTGCCGTGGGGACAGGGCAGGGCCCAGGTGCTGAGCTCTGTGCCACGGCAGGGCTTTGGTCTGCCTCAGCTCTGCAGTGCTCCAGGGACAGCCACCCCTCCGTCCACCTCCTGCACGGCCGCAGGGACCAGCCCGCCGTGCCCCTGCAGCCCTCCCAGAGACCAGCACACCTGCGGGAGCCTGGCTGCACCCCTGGGCTCAGGCAGCTGTCCCAGAGCTGCCCAGGTGCACAGCAGGCCATGGATGCCTCATTTATTACCACCTGCGGATACAGCTGAGTTTTGTAAAAAAAATCGATGTATGTGGTAATCTAGGTGATACACGTGTAAATTCAAGTGACACATGTGATTTAAAATATTGAAGAGCCTCAGGGTAACAGGAAAATAAAACCCAAAACACCCCCCACCAGCATGAGCAGAAACAAACTGAAAAATCTAAGGTAAACAAAGAGAAAAGGAACATTATATTTTCAACCTTGTAAAGCACAAAGCATTAGTAAATAGATGCTTAAGGGTATAAAACAGTAAAAAGGTACAAAAAGCACAGAGGCAATGGTTTTTTTACAACAAAATAATTAATATTATTATTCTTCTGTTGGCCTCAGCTGAACTTTCAGAGATTCAGGCAAGCTCTCACATGCTACAGACAAACAGGACTGCAGCACTCCGTACTGCTGTTGCTCCCTTGTAGGCAATAAATACATCAACTTCCTTGAATTTCATCCCCACGTAATGAGCCAAACTGTTATGACAGCAAAACATATGCCTCTTGCATCTAAACACTTTCAATACCACCTGTTTTGGGATCCTTCTTCATTAAACGGGTTAGAAAGGAAATCAAACAGCTTTCTCCAGACAAAGTACCTCGGGGGGTGGGCAACAGTTTGGAAGTTCAGAACAAGCTGCATTTTATCATTCTGATGCTCCATGAGGTAAAAGGAGCAGGGAGGGCCAGGGGAGTCATCAGAGTGGGGAAGGGTCAGCAGGCAGCTGAAGGTGGCAGGATGGCACAGTCACAGAGGGGATTGGGCTGGGAGGAATCTCAGAGTTCAGCCTGTTCCAATCCTGTTCCAGCCCTGCCATGGCAGGGACACCTTCCACTGTCCCAGGCTGCTCCAAGCCTCATCCAACCTGGCCTTGGGCACTGCCAGGGATCCAGGGGCAGCCACAGCTGCTCTGGGCACCTGTGCCAGGGCCTGCCCACCCTGCCAGGGAAGGATTCCTGCCCAAGATCCCATCCAGCCCTGCCCTTTGGCAGTGGGAAGTTTGAGATCTCCAGACAGTTCTCAGCCAGGTTCCAGGTAAGTCTGAGAGTGGCTGCCCCCTTCTCCTTGCCCTGCCTGGCCCCAGGCTGGTGGGTCCTGCACAGCTCGGGGAGGGCTGGCAGGGCTCTGGGCACATCACTGCCCAGGGTCCCCTCCTGCACCCCTGGAGTGCTGAGGGATGGGCTGGAGAGCTGGGGTTACCCCTGGAGCTCTCCAACTCCAGGTGGGCACAGCGTGGCACTGTCCCTTTTCACCAGCCAGGGATGTGTGTCCTTGGGTGGCAGCTGGTGACAGCCTAGTGTTGCCTTTACCTTTTCAGCAGCCTCCCCTGCCCACAGGAGCCTGGTGCTGCCATTTGCCTTCCCAGAGGTGACCCCAGCATCTCCAGAGCAGCAGGATCATCTCAGCTCTCACCATGAGGAGAAACACAAGGGAAAGGAAAGTGCCAGACCAGGTGGCCCCAGGTGTGGCTTTACCTGGTCAGATAAGGCTTAGACATTAGGAAAGGAACCTGGAGCTTGTCTTTGTCCTCACAGTGCCCAAACACTGGTTTTATCACACACACTTCACTGAACTCCAGTCATCTTGCAAGTCATGTCAGCTTCCAGATCATTTGCTGAAGAGTTGCTACTGAGCCAGTCATTCTCCAGCCTTACCTTTCAGGTGATTATTTCCTATTCTATTCTATTCTATTCTATTCTATTCTATTCTATTCTATTCTATTCTATTCTATTCATTTCATTTCATTTCATTTCATTTCATTTCATTTCCAAAAAATAAATAACCTTCCATTCATCCCCACTTTTTCTTACCTTTTTTTTCAGTTAATCTCCTTGAAAACAGGCCAGAAAATTTCCTCCAGAGCCTCCTGAACCAAAGCAGAGCACATGGCTGAGGCAGGGCACACTGTTTCTCCAAATGGGTTAGAAAAATCAGATTATAGGAATTCATTACAAGAGAGCTGGAGAGGGACTTTGGGCAAGGGCCTGGAGTGACAAGACAAGGGAGAATGTCTTCCCACTTACAGAGGGAAGGGCTGGATGGGATATGGGAAGGAATTCTCCCCTGTCAGGGAGGTGAGACTCTGGCGCAGGTTGCCCAGAGTGGTCAGGGTGCAGCTGTTCAAAGAACCTTTGTTTTTGCAGGGGTTACAGAGTGACAGAATTTTGTTCAATTCAGTGCACCAGGATTAAGATTTCAGTCAGCAGAAAGTGAGGAAAGTGAGGGATTAGCCCAATTTGTGCCGTGATTAGCAGTTACAGGTGCCACAGGTGTTGCTTCCTGCACTCACTACGCCCCATTTCCTCTGAGTCCTTCCTGCCGTGCAGCATCAATTTCTCCTGGTGCAGAATCCTGAGCAGCTCCAATGGATCTCTGCTGGAGCTGCCTCCCTCCTCCTGAATTCCACTGCAGCAGAGGTTTCATGCTGCTTTTGCACAGTGTATCATGCCAGTGAGGAGTTTATTATCCATTCAGCTCATTTCAGCTGTCCTTAAAAATCACTGTAACCACTCCAGTGCTGATGGAGGGCAGCTCTGACACTCGCCTGGACCAGTTAAGTGAGTCAGTGGAATAGTTATTTCAGTGCTGAATATTTGATATCACTCCAGGACCCTGGAGTCCTGCTGATTTTTGCTGCAAGGACATGAAGATATCTGAAAGCAGCTGATGGAGACACTCGATCAGAGCCCACCCCCAGCCCAGCACTGGACACGTGGTGCTGGCAGCTCCGTGGGCAAGTCAGGGGCTGTGAGCATCCTTCCAGAGCCCTGCTGACATCAACTCAGACCTGCTCTCATGACTCTCCCCAGCTGACCTTCAGCAGCAGTCGGGGTAATGCAAAGTGTCCTGCTGTGACATTTTCTTGCAGATTTTTGTTGCTGTGTTTTCAGAGCACAATCCTGGTTGACACTCTCTGCCAAAGTGAGGTTGATACTCTACCACTGTTCTCTTTCTGCTGGTATTTAAGGCAAACCCCAGATCAGAATCATCACCCAAACGATCAAGCAGCTGCTACATCACCCACATTTGCCACATTTCTAGAGCGTGACAATGGCTGCAGAGTGTCAGTGCCTCAGAAACCTTCTCCCAGTGCCAGCAGGAATAAACAGTTCTCTGCTTTGGCCACAAAGCTGGAATATATCAAGAGGAATAGCACAGTGTCTGTTGTCTCACCCCCTGACTCTGGTTCAACCATCACTCCAAAGGAAGCATCATCTCTGAGCAGACATCTCTAACCACCCAACCCCAAAGCCTTTTACAAACAAGTTTTTCCAGCTGGGATCAGGAGCCCAAAGGGTCATTTGGGTGCTGCTTCCAGGGCCAGGAGGGATTCAGGCCCTGCAAAGCTCAAACAGCTTCTCCACTCAGTACTCCTTCTGCAGCGCAGGGTGGCCCAGCATGATGGCTCTGTGGAAAGGCCCTCCGAGATGGCCCAGGCCAGCTGCTCCCCAACACCCCCAGGAAATGCCCAGGACTCTCTGGATCTAGGCAGAGGGAAGCTAAGAAGCATTTTCAAAGATACTCCAGTGGAAAACCCAGGCTGTCCTCAGGCCCAAACCCGCCTGGCTCCCCAGCCCAGGTGCCTGCCCAGCGCACTCCTGCTGGCCTGTCTGGGACTGAGAAACCAGGCAAGGCCTGCCCTTCATTTTGCAGAGGCACCTCAGCCATGCAGAGGAGCCGGGGGCACCACAGGGCTGAAAGCTGGGGAGTTTAGCTGACAACAGAAGATACACCTGCATGATGTGGATCTGTTCTGCCATGGCTGCCAGTTTGTGCTGGTGCCACTGCCCCATCAGGGTGGCAGTGACAGACACAGATAACTCCCAAGTGCAGCAGATGTCTGAGATTGAGCAGTTTTTGTAGCAGGCTTCCCTTCCCAAATCTGCAGAGAGATTGGTTTAGAAAAGAGCAAAGCAGTCAGAGCTGCAAGGCTACTGCAGGCACAGCCCTGTGCTCTGCTCTGCTACTCATCCCCAGAGCTTCTGGCAGCCTGAAGGCAGGACTGAGATGGTCACCTCAGCACCAGGGACAGGACTTTGGGAGGGACCTCTTTGTTGAAGACAGGCTTTATAGTTACTTACATTTGCAGAGAGGTGTTTCTCCAGTTTTGTTTTCAAGGCTTTGCATGCAGAAATCCTGTGCAAGACCTCATCAACTAAAGGCAGGAGCCAGGGTCACTTCCTGAGCTCCCACCTGAAAGATGTGACAGTGTGTGCATCCTCTAGCCAGCTGTGCAAACCAAAGGATCTTCAGGGAAATGTCAGCCTTCCCACCAATTTTAGCCCCCTTCTTTCCCCAGACCTGGGGCTCCCTTGGCTCCGGTGTATCTCCTCCTGCCCTGCCACCTTCCCACATGGGACGGGTCCCAGGGCAGGCCCAGAGCAGTGACCCTTCCCAGGCACTGAGCCCCAGGCTGGGACATGCAAGTCAGGCTGGAGGCAGCTCTGTGCATGCCCTGCACTGGAGGGCAGGGACAGCTTGGGGCAGTGACAGCTTGGGGCAGTGACAGCCATGGGGCAGTGACAGCTTGGGGCAGTGACAGCCCAGGGCAGTGACAGCTTGGGGCAGTGACAGCTTGGGGCAGTGACAGCCCAGGGCAGTGACAGCCCAGGGCAGTGACAGCCATGGGGCAGTGACAGCCATGGGGCAGGGACAGCCCAGGGCAGTGACAGCCCAGGGCAGTGACAGCCATGGGGCAGGGACAGCCATGGGGCAGTGACAGCCCAGGGCAGTGACAGCCATGGGGCAGTGACAGCCATGGGGCAGGGACAGCCCAGGGCAGTGACAGCCCAGGGCAGTGACAGCCATGGGGCAGGGACAGCCCAGGGCAGTGACAGCCATGGGGCAGTGACAGCTTGGGGCAGTGACAGCCCAGGGCAGTGACAGCCATGGGGCAGGGACAGCCCAGGGGCAGTGACAGCCATGGGGCAGTGACAGCTTGGGGCAGTGACAGCCCGGGGCAGTGACAGCCATGGGGCAGGGACAGCCCAGGGGCAGTGACAGCCATGGGGCAGTGACAGCCATGGGGCAGTGACAGCCCGGGGCAGTGAGAGCTTGGGGCAGTGACAGTTCAGGGGCAGTGACAACCCAGGGCAGTGACAGTTCAGGGGCAGTGACAGCCCAGGGCAGTGACAGCCATGGGGCAGTGACAGCCCAGGGGCAGGGACAGCCCAGGGGCAGGGACAGTTCAGGGGCAGGGACAGTTCAGGGGCAGTGACAGCACAGGGGGAGTGACAGCTCAGGGGCAGTGACAGCCATGGGGCAGGGACAGCCCAGGGCAGTGACAGCTTGGGGCAGTGACAGCCATGGGGCAGTGACAGCTCAGGGGCAGTGACAGCCATGGGGCAGGGACAGCTCAGGGGCAGTGACAGCCCGGGGCAGTGACAGCCATGGGGCAGTGACAGCCCAGGGGCAGGGACAGCCCAGGGGCAGTGACAGCTCAGGGCAGTGACAGCCATGGGGCAGGGACAGCCCAGGGCAGTGACAGTTCAGGGGCAGTGACAGCCCAGGGCAGTGACAGCTTGGGGCAGTGACAGCCATGGGGCAGGGACAGCTCAGGGGCAGTGACAGCCATGGGCAGTGACAGCTTGGGGCAGTGACAGCCCAGGGCAGTGACAGCTTGGGGCAGTGACAGCCCAGGGGCAGTGACAGCCCAGGGGCAGTGGCAGCTCAGGAGGAGGCAATCCTGCCATGCTCCCTTGTGGAGCTGGCAGATGCTCCACAGCCCAAGGCCTCACAGACAGGGAGCACTCGAGGGGCAAGCTCAGTATTTGGGATGTCTGCAGATTGTGAGATGGAAACCAAGATAAAGCCCTGACCTATGCATGTGACACCGAGTTAAGGATGCCATGATTTATTCCATCCGCTCTTGCTTCCTTTAGCTTGGCTGGTTGGTTGGTTTTCCCAGGCATTAACAGGATCATCTGAAGACTGAAAAGAAATCTGAAAATCCATTAAAAAGCCCTTCAAGGCAGTGTGAAATGCTTCAGCAACTCTGCCTCAAGTTTCCAGCACGAGCTGGTGAACAGGCAGGCAAGGTGCAGAGTTGTCATGCACTGATATCTACACATTAAATTACTCATCTTAATTGGTATCTAAAGCTTTGCAATATTTGTTAATTTTATAAGACTATTCTTTTTTTTCCTTCATGGAAGCAAACAGCATTGAAATATTAGAAAAGGAAATAAACAAAAAGATATGTTATGCTCCTTGTTGTAAGAATATTCACTGGAGACACACAAAGTTTTAATGTTAATGTCTCTGCATCACTACTCCCTGCATGCTAAAATAGGTTTGGAAATGCTTGAAAGGTTAAAGCTTTCACAAATGATGAAACCAGACCATTTTGGAGCTATAAATCCTGCTCATCTGGGAGAGTTGTTCTTGTGTAAAACCTCATGTTTTCTTGAGAGACTGAGCTGAATATTTATGCTTAGCACATCAAACACAAGGAAGGCACAGAGCTTCACTTGTCTGTGGTGGGTATTTAAGAGTTTACTGTTGATAATAAAATCTAGAAATTATAATTAGTCATTTATCCAGACTGGAGTGCCCAGTTGTTCATCACTTACCTTTCCAGCACAGCACTGGTGCTGGCTCACCGGCTGTCCTGGAGCCACAAATTTGTAATCAGCTGTTAGCAATTGTCATTTCACCATGCCCTGGTGGCTCCAGGGGCCCTTTCCTGGTGCAGCAGCTGCCTCAGACCCCTGGGCAGGGGCAGGGCTGACCCTGGGCAGGGGCAGGGCTGACCCACACCCGGGGGCTCAGCGTGCTGCCAGCTGAGCAGGTTTGCTCACAGCTCAGGCACCTGCACCCACACCACCACTCACCTCGCACCAGGACACAAATGACCTGGTCCTGAGCAAAGCGAGGTGAGCAGGGGGCCCATGGGTGGGGCACAAGAATCCTGAGGAGTGAGTGAGGAGGTGTTTGGGATGGCCCCGGTGCCAGGCGTGGTGAGATGCAGCCCCCTGTCTCTGAGGAGGGCTTGGGGCTGTGCCCGTGGTGCTCAGCAAGTGGCATGGTGGCATTTGGCATGAAAACACCTGCTGGGGCAGCCTCTCTGGGGTAGCAGACATGCAGAGACAGAGCACAGGGACATGCTCAGGGGGCTCTGCCAGTGCCAGCTCTGCACAGCCAGCAGGAGCACAGGAGCTGCACAGGGGCTGCACAGGAGCTGCAACAGTGCAGCTCTGCCCTCCCTGCTGTCCAGGCAGCCAGCAGCACTCCAGGTGTTGCACAGCTGCTGCAGCTCCTGTCTGGCTCCTCCTGGCACACCAGCCCCGGCTGGGCCCACAGTCAGCCCAGCAAACAAGAAATCCAAAGTATGGGGAGGATCTGGTTCTCAGGCTGGGCTGAAACGCCTGGCAAAGGGAAAAAGGAGTCATGTGGAGCTGCAAACCCCTCCTGGCACTGGGTGTGTGCAGAGGGCAGGGAGGAGAGCTGGCAAGGGGTCACACCTGACCCTCCTGCATCCCTGCAGCCTCAGAGACTCATCCCTCCCCCAACACCCTGAGCTGTGCTCTGCAGCCCCCAGAAACATCCACACTGCCATGCAGCACGGTGCAAAGCAGCCGTGGCAGCATCCCCAGGAGTTCTGCAGACCTCTCTGCCACTATCTGCAATGCAATCCCACCTGCCCTGTCATTCACAAGTCCTGGGTTTTGTTTTCCAGGTTATACCAACACCTCAGTGCTCACAGAAGCAATTCTGTAGCAACCTACTCTTGTCAAAATACATTTTGTCGAGTTTTCATTTCTTCTTAAATAAATAGCTTCCCCATGCAGTGAAATAAAATCCTGAGAGAAAAAATAAGAAAACAAATAAACAAAAAAAATCCCATCTTCTCCACAAACATCTCCACCAACCACCAACTATTTGTGGCTCTTTTGATTCTGATATGCCAGAGCAGGATCTATGGATTTATCGATTTGGTTGTTGCACTGGGATTTGTAAACATTTTCTTGGCTCCAAGCAGGTTTTCAGTGTGTCCCTGGGACTTACTTGTCGCTTTCCAAAACCAAAGGAAAATAATGGAAGCCTTAGTTTGGAATGTTTAACCTGTCATGTACCACCGTGTTCCTCTGCCAGTTGGGGTGTCCTGACCCCACAGTTTGGGAGGACACAACAGCACATGTCCCTCCTTGGATCTTCACATCCTGCCTCCCATTCAGCCAAACAGAACACCAGCAGAATATACCCATGAAGAAGCACCTGCACCCCAAAATCACCTCACCCTGAGCCCAAATGCCTCCTGTCAAAACTGTGTTCAAGCACCTGCAGGTAAATTGTGCTGCTGGCTCACCCTGAGCAGCTTGTCTTCATTTGAAGCAAACAATATTCTGGAACCACATCTCACTGCTGCATGTAAACCTGGGTGGACAACTTTAAAGGCAGCAGAAACCCAGCGCTGTCACCCCAAGATGGAGAATGAAGCCTCACACCACAGCTCTGAACAATCCCTTCTCCCTGCAGAAGATGAGTGGAGAAGCATTCTCTCTGGAGGAAGGTGAAGGTTTGGCTGTGTGGGAAACCCAAACACCTCATCTGCGATGGGATCCCTGCTCAGCCCGAGCTGTCAGACTGCCTCCACCTCCCCTCCACCATGAGCATCCCAACATCACTAAAAATAGACACTAGTGGTTAGGTTTTATGCAAATGACAGCTGGAATAAGACAGGGTTTAAACATAGAACTTTAGATTTCCCAAAGGAGAGGAAAATGATTGAAAGGATCCTGTTTCCCCAGTCAGGGCACCCCTGCAAATCTGGGCCTTATCCCATGTGTTACTTAATTTTATGGCCTTTATAGCAGGTGTCTTCTGCTGTCACCCAGTCACAGCAGAGTCTGTGTCCTTCCAGCACCCCACATGCTGCATTCTTGCTTTTGTGTGCATCTCTAGGAGTTGAACAATTGAGTTATTATGATTTTATACCAAAAGACTCTGAACTGAGATGCTGCTTTACTTGAACAATGTGTGTATCACAGCTGGGAGAAGCAGGCTCAGCCACCAGAGCAGTAACAGCTGCAGATCCCAGCCCCAGTGAGCCAGCTGCATCCTCCTGTCACTCCTGCTTTCCAGGGATCAGCCCAGACCTCTCAGCATGGCAGGGGCCCACCCCTGGCCAGCAGCAGGGGCTGCTGTGGGGTCAGGTGGGAGCCCCCCTGCCCAGGGACACCCTGGTGCTCCCCCAGTGCCTGCAGCCTCCCCCAGAGCCTGGTGAGCCTCCTGTGCAGCCCCAGCACATCTGGGCTGCTGGGGACACCCTCGCTGCCCCAGGGGACCTCTGCCCCCACAAACAGCTGTGAAAACCAGCCAAAGGAAAGGGAAAACGTCACCAAAGTGACAAATCACACAATGTCTGCACAGGAGAAATCAGTCCAGCTGTGACCTAAGGTCAGGGAGCTCAATTGCACCCATTAACACAGGGCTGTCACCTCGGCCTCTTCCCTGTGTCAGAACACCAGATATTTTGCTTCATGTAATGAACTGTGCCCACCCTTCTGTGTCTCATTCCTCAGCTCCATCTCCTGAGCCGTGGCCAGCCTGGAGCCAGCTCAGCCTTGCCTCCAAGCTCACAAAACCATTGCCAGCACCATCCACTGTTTCCCTCTGGCCTCCTGCAGAGGATGCTGAGTGGATAAAGACTAATCTGCTTTGGACCTTGCAGCATGCAGGAGCACGTGGAGTCCTTCTCCCCAGATTTTGAGTCTTCCTTCTCCTCTAGCCCCAGCAAGGCAGAGTTTCTCTGAGTTGACCCCCTGGGCAGAGCCAGGTCCCCCAGCTCGTGATGAGGATGTGCTGATGTAATGCCAGGGGCACAAACTGCTGGGGAGCTGTTTTGATGGGGAGGAAAGCAGCAGCAGAGCTGGTATGAATCACTGCCAATTGCTAGGATATCTAAAATTACACAAAACATCTACACATAATCTGGAGAATCACAGGCTGAGTACCAGGCAGTTTCCTCCCTGCTGCCAGCAAGTTACAGATGAGCTGATTTGGTTTTATCCTTTCCAAGCAAAATATATTATGATTGCTCTGCCTGGGTTGTCACAGCAAAAGCTTCTCCAGGCTGTGACCACCAGCCTGGGTGCAGGAGGCAGAGGTGTCTGTCACAGGGTTCTTCCTCTGCATTCACTCCTTTTCTTTGGGCCACCCTCATGGTGGGCTTTATCACACCCTGGTGAGATAAAAATGTCTTTGCTGAGCATTCAGGTGCCTTTTGGAACATGTGTTTCTGGGGTCTATTGCAGACAGACTCTCTTCTCTGATCTGGTGAACTCACCCATCACTTACCTTTCCAGCACAGCACTGGTGCTGGGTCACGGGCTGTCCTGGAGCCACAACTTTGTAATCAGCTGTTACCATTTGTGATTTCACCACAAACTGCCCTCACTGGTAAAGACACCCTCATACCTGAACAGAAATGCAGATTTTTCATATTGGCATTCACAGCTGTTCCCTGGGCAGTGCCCAGCCCATTTGCCAAAGAATTTCAGGTTAGGGCCATCATAATTTGCCCCACCAACAGAAACAATTCCACAATAATGAAGAAGAAGAACCTGTTTAATAAAATAGCACCTCTTTGCCAAGGAGACGAATCACCATTATTTAACATGCAAACTCAATTACACCATGGAAATAGCAAAGCTTCTGACTGCAGTGTTGTTAAAAAGTGTTTTCACATACCATGTGAAGTAGCTGCAAAAGCAGATTGTGAGTTTTTAGAAACATGATTCTTAGCAGATGAAATCTCAGCCAGTAGTAGTCAAGAGCCAAGAAGTAGGAGCATTATCACCATCAACCCTAATTTAGGAAAACATGCTTGAAAAAACTGCTCCAGCCAAATGTGTATAACATTTGGCTCCGACTGAAATCTCACCTAAACCAATATGTCACAGGCAAGGCAGGGTGGAACTGGAGATCCTTGGTCTGAAAACGACTGGGCTGGAGCTGCTCTCAGGCTGGCAGCCACCCGCAGGGCTCCAGGAGGGAGATGGGCTGAGCTGGGCTGAAATGAGCTGGGCTGAGCTGGGCTGGGCTGGGCTGGGCTGGGCTGAGCTGGGCTGGGCTGGGCTGGGCTGGGCTGAGCTGAGCTGAGCTGAGCTGAGCTGAGCTGGGCTGGGCTGGGCTGGGCTGAGCTGAGCTGAGCTGAGCTGAGCTGGGCTGAGCTGGGCTGGGCTGGGCTGGGCTGAGCTGGGCTGAGCTGAGCTGGGCTGGGCTGAGCTGGGCTGGGCTGAGCTGAGCTGAGCTGAGCTGAGCTGAGCTGAGCTGAGCTGGGCTGGGCTGGGCTGGGCTGGGCTGAGCTGAGCTGGGCTGAGCTGAGCTGGGCTGGGCTGGGCTGGGCTGAGCTGAGCTGAGCTGAGCTGAGCTGGGCTGAGCTGGGCTGGGCTGGGCTGGGCTGAGCTGGGCTGAGCTGAGCTGGGCTGGGCTGAGCTGAGCTGAGCTGAGCTGAGCTGAGCAGGGCTGGGCTGGGCTGGGCTGGGCTGGGCTGGGCTGAGCTGGGCTGAGCTGAGCTGGGATGGGCTGGGCTGAGCTGAGCTGAGCTGGGCTGAGCTGAGCTGGGCTGAGCTGAGCTGAGCTGAGCTGAGCTGGGTTAAGGTGGACTGAGCTGGGCTGGGCTGAGCCGGGCTAAGCTGAGCTGAGCTGAGCTGGGCTGAGCTGAGCTGAGCTGAGCTGGGTTAAGCTGGACTGAGCTGGGCTGGGCTGAGCTGAGCTGAGCTGGGTTAAGCTGGACTGAGCTGGGCTGGGCTGAGCTGAGCTGAGCTGGGTTAAGCTGGACTGAGCTGGGCTGGGCTGAGCTGAGCTGAGCTGAGGGCCGCGTGGGCCATGCAGGGCTCAGTTCCGCTCCAGGGCTCTGGGCAGGCTGAGGGCTCTGGCCCTGCTCTGCCCCCCAGCCTAGGAAGGGCTCTGCTCCCAAAGCTCCTGCTCTGCTGCAGTCCTCCAGCCCAGCTCTGTGTCCTGCACCCTGGGAAGAGGCTGCCTTAGCTCAGGCTCTCCCATGGCTCCTTCTGGCTTCCAGCTCCAGCTCTGAGAGCTTCCCGCAGCTTTCATAGCTCCAGGACAAATTTAGATTTTTTTCATACTTTGCCACATTGCAGAGCAATTAAACATTAAACATCAGCAGTATGGCAAAGGCAAATCTACAGCTTCTGTCTTGGGGACAGACAGCATTTCCCCACCATTCCAAGATGTTTGGTCATACGTGGCTCCTTCCCAGGAAAACAGGTCTCTGCTTCAGGTCACAGTGAGCAGGTCTGTGGGTTTCTCCCTGGGTAATCCCAGCAGCATGCTCAGGCTGCTGGAATCTCCCTCCCCTGAGCGCTGGCACTTGGAAGCAGTGGGCTTGATGGAAAACACGTGGAGTTTCCCATTCCCTGCCACATTCCCTGTGTGCCCACGGGGCTGCTCTGCTCTGCCCAGAGCAAGGCAAGCACAGCTGGGTGTGCTACAGCCAGCAGCCACCCTGGGCAGGGAGGCATCCAGCAGGACAAGGCTGACAGGAGGGCAGGATGGATGGGATTCTGGAAAGAAATCCTTCCCTGGCAGGGTGGGCAGGCCCTGGCACAGGTGCCTAGAGCAGCTGGGGCTGCCCCTGGATCCCTGGCAGTGCCCAGGGCCAGGCTGGAGCACCCTGGGATGGTGGAAGGTGTCCCTGCCCTGGTAGAGGGGTGGAAGGAGAAGAGCTTTAAGGTCCCTTCCAACCCAACCATTCCATCACTCTGGGCAGTACCTGGCTGGGGCAGGCTCTGCAGACACCTCTCTGCTCCTGCCACTGCTGAAGCTTTCCTTGTGCAATGTGCAGAGAAACACTGCCTGAGCCTGAGCCTGAGCCTGAGCCTGAGCCTGAGCCCCAGCCCCAGCCCCAGCCCCAGCCCCAGCCCCAGCCCCAGCCCAGTCCCGGCTCAGTCCCGGCTCAGTCCCAGCTCAGTCCCGGCCCAGCTCTCTCTTCACACCCCAGAGCTGCTGCTGCTCCATCTGACTGCCCCAAGGAGAGACACAAGAATTAACATGGCCATGGGGTCAGGGCCAAAGTTACTCAAGGCAATAAAATAATTTTATGTCACAAAACTGTTTATGGAAATTCTTACCAACAAATATGCATGAGAATCACACACATATGGGGATCAGAGAATTTCAAACTTCACCTCCACCAGAACCATGAGCTAGTTACGTCAGTCTTTCATGTTTGGTTCTGCCTACCATTTTTGATTTAAAAATACATCATATCCATGTAGCTCAAAAGAACTGACAAATCAGGGCAGGAAGCAGGTTCTAAAGTGTTAATACATAGGGATCTCTTTGTGACATATAATTATCAATTTGTGCAGTGACTGCATAATTAATATGTGGTCTCATCTCATTCTCTTTTAAATGTATTCCCACACTGCCTAGAAGTTGTTGGCTAATGAATTAAACAGTTTGATGTTGATGAATCACAATTTTGCCTATCAATATTAAAATATTGCCAGAGGTATGTTTTCAGTTTGGGTCATGAAAGTTTAAATTGTAATACTGTAAGAAATGCAGCATCCTCTGTTCCCAAGCTTTGCTGCAAAATCAAAAGAGTCCAAGTTTTGTTTTCAGATTTGAGGGGTTTGAACTATCTTTATTTGCTTTCTTCCATTGAAGAAATGACAGATACATAAGGTATCTTACAAAACTTCAGACTTATCAATAATAGCATCTAAAACAGAGAAATCCAGTTACTCGGGAAACCTCAACTCAAAACTAGCTTGTTCCTTGGACTATGATTAATGTGGTAAGTGAGACCAGATGGTGAACACTTTGAGAAGCCTCCATGCTCTGAAGAAGTGTTAATTACCTCCAGAGCTGCAGCAAGGGATAATGGGGAAGAGCAGAGCCCAGCCCTGCTCCAAAGGGATGGGGAGCAAAGGGTGCCTTGGCAAGGGATGGGATATTGGGAATTGGGAATCCTTCCCTGGCAGGGTGGGCAGGCCCTGGCACAGGTGCCCAGAGCAGCTGCGGCTGCCCCTGGATCCCTGGCAGTGCCCAAGGCCAGGCTGGACTCTGGGGCTGGAGCACCTGGGACAGTGGGAGGGGGTGGGACAGGAGGGTGAGTAAGGTCACTGTCAAACCAAACCATGATTCTGCAAAAAGCATCCCCACTCCAGCGTGGGGGAGCAGAGCCCTGCACATCTGCTCAACTCCCAGCAGTGGTCACCTGCAGGGACAGGATCCACAGCAGCCACCCCTCCTGCACTGCCCTGCCATGTCCCTGCTGTCTCTTTGCTCTAGTGCCTAATAAAGACATTTCTTGCACACCCACAAGTCACACAAGCTCACACAGAGCTTCTGAGGCTCTGTGGAGGGTGAAATGCCCAGGTAAAATCCACACGAGGCACAGGGCTGTGCTCAGAGCCCTTGGGAGGGAGGGGCAGGGCTGCACTGCAGAGCTCTGGGATAACAATTGTAGGATTGCAGCTGGCTGGACTCAGAGCAAGAGCCACCTTCAGGGTAGGGGTGAAGGCAAGAAATCCATGGCAGCCAGGGAAACTGGCTCCCTGGAGATCTCAGCAGGGTCAGGCTGCAAGGGAAGGTGGAGGAGTGGGAATAGCTGATGGTAGCTGGGGTGAAAAAAAGATGATGTAGGAGAGCTGAGATTCCCTTCTTGTTCTGTGGCCACTGGGGCACAGACCTGGCTGAGGGTCGATATTCCACAAGACCAGGTCCCCCAAAAGGCTTGTGGATCTGTGCCTCATTTCATGGGATAAAGAAAAAAGAAAACGAGCCCCAAGACAAGGTAAAGGATGTTGGGAGCATCGTCTCTGCCTCTCGGAGCAGCACTGACGCTGTGTCAGATGGAAACTTCCCAGAGGTACAAAATGAACAGCCCAAAAGTGAGCCCAAGGTAAAGCAGATTGCAATTGCACAGCAGTGAGATTTTGCTGTTTCACTATGGATTTCCTGCAGGGGAAAAGAAACATGGAACACAACAGCCTCGTGAGTTAGCACCAATAAACCACGGGCAATAACCATGAGCTCTGAGGACTCGGCTGCCCCACAGCCCGAGCTCTGGCGGTGCCGCGTGCCCGGGGCACGTCCAGGCGCAGCTCAGACACCGACTGCTCGTGCAGATCCATCAGCTGACAGCCCACAGCCAGCCCCAGGGAGCCAGCAGGCCTCTTGCAATGGTGTAAGACAGAAAGCGAAGAGTTACTTGGGTTATTTTACAAGCAAAAAGAATGAGTCTTAGAAGCAAGTGTGATGAGAGCTCTGCTGCTTCGGTAATTTCACAGCTGAAAAGGTCACCTTGCAGAAAAGCCAGTTCTTTTAAAAACTCCTTCAGAGGTGAGTCTGGAGCGAGTGCCCAAGGAAAGTGGTTGTTAATGTACACTTAACCTCTGCACAGCTGAGAGGTAATACCTGAGAGCAGCTGCACCAGCAGCAGCCTTAAAAACATGAATTCAGCTCCACAAAATGTCACTTCAAACTGGAACAGTCCCATCAGCACTGCTGGGGCTGCACAACTGGCCCAAAAGCTGTAAAAGGAGAAGCTCTCCAGGAAGGCTGGATGTTTTGCAAGGGCAAGCAAGTGGCGGAACAAGGGGAATTAGCTCTAAGCTGAAAGAGAGGTGATTTAGATGGGATATTGGGAAGAAATTCTTCCCTGGGAGGGTGGGGAAGCCCTGGCACAGTGTGCCCAGGGACGTGTGGCAGCCCCATCTCTGGAAGTGCCCAAGGCCAGGTTGGACAGGATTTGAAGCAGCCTGGTGTAGTGGAAGGTGTCCCTGCCAGGGCTGGGTGGGGAGTAGGATGAGCTGTCAGGTCCCTTCCAACCCAAACTCTCCTGTGATTTGGAAGTCTTGGTTTCCCAAACCTGGTTCTCTATCTCCTGACACCGTAAGGCAGAGAAAGCTCCCTGCTTGCACCTCCCAACACCCAGAGGAGCTGAGGCTCCTCAGCACAAGTGTGTGTGGTGTTTTCTTCCTGATTCCAGCACCAGCCCAGCCCTGCACGATGCTCTGCTGCCTCCACTTCCCCCACGAAATGAGGAGTTCAGAAGGCAGAGAGGATGGCAATGATCTCTACAGCTTCTGCATATCACGAAACACCAACAACTCCAAGGAAAATCAGAGCCCCAGGGCCACGTCAGCCCTGCACGCTGGCACCAGAGGGCTCTGGGGCAGGGACACTGCAGCCCCGGGCACTGCTGATGGGAGCTGCTGCAGGGCCACCCTCGGGGCAGGAGAGAGAACCCGTGCCAGGGCTGGGAGAGGCAGGAGAGAGCACCCGTGCCAGGATCAGGAGAGAACACTTGTGCCAGGGCTGGGAGAGGCAGGAGAGAGCACCCATGCCAGGATCAGGATAGAACACCCGTGCCAGGATCAGGAGAGAAGACCCATGCCAGGATCAGGAGAGAAGACCCGTGCCAGGATCAGGAGAGAAGACCCGTGCCAGGGCCAGGGGAGGCTGCTCCAGCCTCCAGCTCGGCGCTGCTGTCAGGGACACCCTCGGAGCCCAGCTCCCAAGGCAGAGACCATTTTGTGCTGGGAGCAGCAGCAGGAGAGCTGCATCTCTGGACAAGCAGAGGGAGGAAATGCTGGTGCCTCATGCACTGGAGAGCCTTCATCATGGGCACCCCAGCTGTGACCCTGCCAGTCCTGCTCCCTAGCAGGTCAGGAGCTCTCCAAAGCCCTAGAGCTAAGATTTCCCACATAATTCATCACACAAGGAATTTTACCAGTCATGGATCAGTGCTGACTGAACAGTTTGTCCTGTTTCAGCTATCATTCAAAGAAATCATCAGTACTACTCTTATTGATCACTTCACCCAAGGAGAGAGGGGAATGGTGAAAAGCAAAGTACAGATTTCTCTACTGATGTTTCATAGGGTCTCAGAATCATTAATTTTGGAAAAATGCCTCTAAGGTCACCAAGTCCAACCATCAACACAGCACCACCATCATGTTCACCACCAAACCATGTCCTCAAATTTGAGTCCCAATGGCTCTGAACCCCACAGAAATAACATCTCAGCCATCCATCCAATCCTCAGGCTATCCTGCCTGAGTTTGTCAGCTTTTATCCCTCACTGACTGGCTTTTCTAGACTTTATTTTTGCTGGACTAAAAGAGCTGTTAGAAGCTGTTTGTATTTCTGGCTGCCAGCTCGGCAAACCTCTCCAAGGCTCTGACAACTGAGCCAAGTCTTTTCCTGGGAATAGGGGAAGCATGAGCTCCAAATAATAGACTTCATATGCTAAACTTAATCTTCAGTGACACCTGTGCAAACAAAATGCTTTTGAAGGCATTGCTGAAGTATAATTGACCAGCCACATGAGCAGAAACCCCTGGAGATGCAGGAGACAGCTCAGCCTGCTGCTCCCACAGTGTCAGGGCTGCAGGAGGAAAAAGGAGCTCAGACAGGTTCTGTGTCACTCAAACAGGTTCTGTGTCACTCAGACATCGGGACACTCCTCACAGGAAATAAATGTCTCTAAAGAATGTCCTTCTAGCACCCTGATCAAGGGGTGATCCACAGCCAACAAATGAGGGACCAGAACCTGAGCATGAGGGCTGCACGAGGATGGTGCAGCAGCATCAGCCCTCTGTAGAACCAAGGGGACAGGATTGCATGGAAGGCCCTGCCAGGGAAATTCCCAACTCTTCTCACGCCAGTTTGGGCCTGGAAGCTGCCAGACAAACCCCACCAGTCCCAGGGTGCCCCCAGTGGGGCTCACAACTCACAAGAGCATCACTCCAGCACAGGAGGCATCTGTCCCTCCCTGGTTCCCAGGCACTTACCAAGAAAGTGCAGCGTGGCCAATTATTTTGTGGCTGTGGCTGTGTGAAACACTGTCTAATTGACAAATTGACCAGAAAAACAAGCAAGGAAATTTCCCCCTCCCCACACCTCCAAGCACCAGCTTGAGCTCTCCTGCAGCAGGGAGAGGAGCCTTTGAACAGGGACTGAAGTGTCACCTGGACCCGGGAGAAATCTTAATTGGATATAAGAAAAGATTTTGTATATTCAGCGTAAAGGAGACTAAGCCACTTAGAAAAGGATCAAACAAATCCTCTGAAGTGGGTTGGTATCGTTTGATCAGCACTCGGGGCCTTGAAAGCCAGCAGAGATTTCCCCTTTGGCTGGGGAGGGAGGTGAGGCAGGGACACAGAGGGACACAGCAGGGACACAGAGGGACACAGAGGGACACAGCAGGGACACAGAGGGACATGGCAGGGACACAGAGGGACACGGCAGGGACACAGAGGGACACAGAGGGACATGGCAGGGACACAACAGGGACGCAGAGAGACACAGCAAGGACATGGCAGGGACACAGAGGGACACAGAGGGACACGGCAGCTCTGGAGTGAGGGGACAGCATCATTGCCACGGCAGGAGATGCCAGCCTCTCTGCAAACCCTCCAGCAAAGGGTCCCTGGGCTGGGACAGCACAGATGCCATGCTGGGGGGGCTGTTGTCACTGCTGTCACTGGAGTCACTGGTGTCACTGCTCTCACTTGGTGTCACTGGTGTCACTGGTGTCACTGATGTCACCGCTGTCACTGCAGTCACTGGTGTCACTGGTGTCACTGCAGTCACTGCTGTCACTGGTGTCACTGCTGTCACTGCTCTCACCTGGTGTCACTGCTGTCACTGGTGTCACTGGAGTCACTGGTGTCACTGCTGTCACTTGGTGTCACTGCTCTCACTGATGTCACTGCTGTCGCTGGTATCACTGCTGTCACTGCAGTCACTGCAGTCACTGCTGTCACTGCTCTCACTGCTGTCACCAGTGTCACTGCTGTCACTGTAGTCACTGGTGTCACTGCTCTCACTGTTGTCACTGCTGTCACTGATGTTACTGCTGTCACTGATGTCACTGCAGTCACTGCTGTCACTGGAGCCACTGGTGTCACTGCTGTCACTGGTGTCACCAGCCAGGGCACTGCTCCTCCCTTTCCTGACCCAGATGAAGGAGGAGGAGGAGGAGCCCTGCTCTGCCTGTGCAGAAGGCAGTGAGTGCTCTCCTGAGCCAGAGGCAGTTTTTGGTGGGCACCATCTGCTCAGGCCCTGGTGGGAGACACCACAGAGCATCCCTGCCTGGCAGCCCAGCTGCACGGACAGACACAGCCTTGCCCCACAGGGCTCAGCCTGTTTATTGATTTCCTTTCATCCAGGCAGGGTTTGCAGCCTGGCAGCTCAGCACAGCTTGTTCCAGGAGTGCCCAGTCCCTGCCCAGAGCCAGGCCCTCTCCAGGCTCAGCACTGGTTGCCCAGATGGCCAGAGAGTGACAGGGCTTTGTGAACTCCCACACCAGCACAGGGCATCCCTTGGACAGGGCAGGGCTCACTGCTGTGCTCCAGCCCAGCATCCCTGTGGGAACAACCTGCAGAGCCACGTTCTGTGCCAGCCACACTCTCCTCACCATCATCCCTCCAGGAGCTGCTGGCAGGGCCAGAGCAGTGAGAGGGGACCCAGAGCAGAGCTCAGACCAGCAGGGCAGCGCTGGTGACCTTGCTGTGGGACACAGCCACCCTCCCTGGCCCACAGGACCCTCCCACAGACCCCTAAGGCCCTTTGTCCATGGCAAAGGCTGCCTGGGCAGGCTCGCAGGGCTCAGCAGAGATTTCCCACCCAACCTGTGCTCTCCCCTGTGCCAAGGTCCCAATAAAGCAGCTAATTTCCCAGAAATCTCCAGCTTGTGTGTCTGTGCAGGACATGTGCCATTATGGTGACAGATCCATCTGGAGGCTTCCCCAAGAGACAGAGGAAAAGGCTTTTTCCTCATTCTAACAGCAACGAGACACTGGCACAGGAGCTACCAAAGCAATGCCAGGCAACCAAATCAAGTGGAGCCCAGTTAGTTATTACTCTTTAAAACAAACTGCAAAGTTTCTTTTTAATTGAGATAGAACTTCATCTTCAATTTCATCAAAACAGGTGTCCTCACATCACAGCAAAGGCCACTTCTAGAGGTGAACAGGGCTGCTCTGGGAGGATGGAGGCCAGGGCTCACCTCTGCATTGGAGCACAGAGTAAAGCAGGTGACAAGTGTCAGATCTGCACTCAGAGATGTTTCAAAAAAAAAAAAAAACAAACAGGATTTTGGCCACCCTGAGATGTCTGTTTGCCCAGGCTGGGCCAGTGCTGTACTCTGTCAGTGAGCCAGGGTGGACAAATGGACAAAGGGACCTGAGGCTCAAGTCCTTTTTGGCTCAGAGGTGGGACCTGCAAGGCACCAGCAGCACCAGAAAAATCCCCACAGTAAGGTTTAAGCAGGGTCTTGGCACAGGCAGGGAGCTGCTCCTTCTGCCCCTTTTATTTTATTCCTTTCCCCATCCTGATCATTCCACAGTCACTCCATGCAAACAGCCCCACCAGCATGCCCAGAGCAGGGCAGGGGGAGCACAGCTCCCCACAGGCCAGTCCATAAATTAATTTATCCTCCCTTACCTTGGGACCCAAGCTGTGCTGCTTCCCTGTGCTCTCGACAGACGTGGGGAGCACTGATCCATGCCAGTTTGGTGCAGTCTGATCACAGGTTTTACATCAACAGGAGTGGAAAGTTTTAAAGGATTTGCAAAGCATTGGTTCAGTGGCTTTGTCTGCTTCTTACATGTTCTCTGCTTTGCATTTGTTTTCCAATCAAAAAACCTTCAACAAAAACAGGGTGAAACACCCTCAAATGACAAATTACTTTTCTAAGCTCTTAGTCTTTACTTAAGTCAATGTAAATCAGATAGTGAATATGATTATTCATACACTTAAAATGTGCTGTATTTTAAATCTTTTTTTCACTGAAATGCCAACAAGAAGGGGAAAAAAGTGACATCTCAAAGAGCTGTGCCCCCGGTACAGCTGTCTCACCAGCCTCTGAAACAAATTTCAGTTTTTGTTTGTTTATTCCATGAGTACAAACTTGCATTAATGTTTACAAAATACTTCCAGTGAAGGGTGTGTGGATCACAAAGCTGCTGTGGACTGCAGGGAATTGTCCTTCCAAGGAATGCTGGGGCCACGCAGCTGGAGAGTCCCCAAGGGCCAGTGGGGTTGTTATCTCCAAGGGGAGTCAGAGGACAAGCCCCAGAGGAGCGGGTGACAGCAGGGACAGCCCTCACCTGCAGCAGCAGGAGCAGTGCAGGAATGCATGCAGCAGCCCGGATCTGCAGGGAGGTGTCTGGCAGGGTACAGTCACTTTCCCTGCCTGAAAATCCTCATCGTTTCCAACAGCAGCAGAGTTTGCTCAGTAATGAACTGAAGGACAATTAGCTGGACTCATCCAGTGAAACCCAAGACACCTCAGAGGAAGTGTTATGGCTTGCCATAGAAACACATCCCGGGAATTTGTCACACTCGAGGGTGAGGGGCAGGGCGAGGGCCGGGGTCGCTGCTGTTCCATGAGCGTTTCACCCCTGAGCTAAGAGCAGCAGCTGTGATTAGTCCAGTTACAGCAGCACCAGCATTTACACTGCACACTAGCTAACCACCATTTAAAAGCCATTAAGAACACAGCTGAAGTCTCCCCGGGTGGATGCCCTGGTGTTTCTGGAAGCAGGAGCTCCTGGAGCTGGGCCCCCAGGACTGGGGGTGCTGAGCCCCTCCTGCACTGCCTCTCCAGTCACACTGGGATGGACTGGGGGTCACAGCGGGGCCCCAGCGCTCAGCAGAGCTCCTCATTAGCATCAGCAAGTCTTTCATTAAAGGCAGTTAAACCAAGCCAGACAAACTCTGGCAGCAGGGGTTGCTGTGCCCCAGGGCAGGGCACTGCCCCAGCTCAGAGCTGACCCTGGGCTGAGCCCTCCTGGGGGGCAGGAGCCCGCAGGGCTCTCCTGGCAACAGCAGCTTTAAAAGTGATGAGATACTCGGTACTTCATCTGGGGAGCTGAAGAGTCCAAACCAGCTGAGCCATTGTGAAATTCTGGGGAAGAAGCTCAGGGAACGGGAGCACCCTGGAAGCAATGGCCAGAGGTGCCGGCTGGCCCAGGGCCATGCCCCCATCCCGTGCTGGCTTTGCTGGGATCAGAAGTGACCTCACATGGCCCTGCTGTCCTGGGACACTGCTGGGAGCTCTGGTGTGAGGGCAGACCCTTCCAGCTCCCTGGATCTGCTCCTGAGAGCAGAGAGGGACAGAGCAGGGGTGTCTCCTTCTCACTGCACACCCCCTGGCACTCGGGGCGAGGCTGGGACAGCACAGGGAGCCAGGGTGGCCCTGGCTGGCAGCAGTGCCCTGCTCTGTGCCTTTACCCACCCCTGATGGTGGAGAGCAGCCACACAGCCCCTGTGAGCAGCAGGAGCTCCCCCGGTGCTGCAGGGCCATCTCACCCCTGAGCTCACGGCTGCACTCAGGAGGAGCTCCCCTTGCTCTGGAACCTTCAAAATGCAGCACATTCACAGTTTTGGCCCCGCTGCCTCGGCAGCAGCTTTTCAAAGGACACACTTTGTGCAAAACAACTTGTCACATCCCAGCAGAGCCTTCAGAGGCGCCCAGAGGAGCCTGCTCCAGTCCCAGCTCCAGCTGCCAGCCTGGCTCTGGGCTACCCACAAACACAGGGGCAAATTCAAATGTTGGCTTTTAAGAAATTCGTACTGTCTTGTACCATTGATATCAAAGCAACTGGATGCAAATGTGATACTCTGTACATATTTTCTTGTAGAAAACAACTCCAAAGGGATGACTAAATTACTTCTCATTTCAGCTTGGGTTTATGATTTTCTCAAATATCACATGGATGCATTTGCCTGTCTTTTTTTTCACCCTTCCAAGGTCAGGAAACTTCCTTAGCCTAAGTTTATGGGCAAACAGCCAAGAATGCAGCATTTTCAGTGTTTTACAGCAAAATATCCATAACAAACAGCAGGACTGCCCGGAGTGTCTGAGCAGAACTAGAAGCAGAATACTGAAGCGATTCATCACAATCAGTTTGCAGCTCAGAACATTTGATGCAAGGCCTTGTGAGGCTGCGGACCAGTGGATAACCCAGGCACTGCTTGCCCACAGCCCTGCACCCAGGGATGCCCCAGGTGCTCCCTCTGCACTCACCTGCCCTGACACTGGCTCCTGGAAACCTGAGATGTATTTCTTGGACTCGAACGCAGCAGGAAGGGTCGGAGCTGTGCAGAGTAACAGCTCCAGCAGACATGGCCTGGCTTGTCCCTGTGTTGGAACACTGAAATAAACCGGTGACATCCTCAGGAATGACGAGCACTGGGTGCTGAGCCAGCCCCAGCAGACATGGCCTGGCTTGTCCCTGTATTGGAACACTGAAATAAACCGGTGACATCCTCAGGAGCGATGAGCACTGGGTGCTGAGCCGGCCCCAGCAGCCATGGCCCAGCTTGTCCCTGTGTTGGAACACTGAAATAAACCGGTGACATCCTCAGGAATGACGAGCACTGGGTGCTGAGCCAGCCCCAGCAGCCGCGTGCATCCCCTGCCCGGGTCCTGCTGCTCAGGCTGTCCAGGCACCAGCCAGGATCCACAGAGCCCCTGAGTGACACTGGCAGGGCAGGTGACACTTGCAGCACCCACAGGGCTTGCTCTCTCCCATCCAGCGCCGTTTTTGCCAGCTCTGAGTCTCCTCTCCCCAGGAAAGGAGCACCTCACGCCACTTAATGGAACTACCAAAGGAAAGCCTCGCACAGACAAGCCTTTCGGAGGTGATTTGTTTCCTTAACACATTTGGAGGGGGAAAATATATTTGAAATCACTTTGGTATTGGCAAGAACAACAGTGGGAAATGTGTGAGAATTCAGGAAGTTCCAGCCAGAAAAGGGACAGGAGAAAAAGCAAGATCTTTAACAAAATACAAAACCAAAACAAAAATAAACAAAAAGCTCTCATAACAACAACAGAAACCTAAAGCAACGTAAAATCAAAATACCCCCCAAAAACCAAAACAAAATCTAGCCAACCAAAACGCACCAGCACCCTAAGGGCAGTGCTAAAATACACATTCTTCCGCATGCAAATCTTCCCTTTTCACCACTTCATTGATTCTGAATAGGGGTAAAGGCAAATGACACTAAGATTAACTTTAAAGCAAAGGCAGAGATACTAGATAGCGAAAAGTAAACAAACTTTCTCTTTTTTTTGGCGGGGGGTGGGGAGGGGAAACAGAGAAACAAATAGATGAGGTGAAATGAGCTGGTATCCCCTGGGCACCGGGCACACCCCGAGACGCGGAGCCAGCAATTAATCACCCCGCTAATCACCCCGCACTGCTCGGGCCGGGATGCCCTGGCAGGGCACGGGGCACCGAGACCCCCCAGCCCTCCCCCCTGCCCCGACACGCCAGCCCGTGCCCCGCTCCTCGGGCTTTGCTGCGCTCCGGGCACCCAGCTGTGCGCAGCTGCAAAGGAAGGGCTGTCGCGCACCCAGTGGGACAAAGATAATGAAGATTTAATGTAAAACCATGTTAAATGTGCTGCGGATTCCCTTCCCCTCCCCTTGTTTTCTTCCTTCAAAGCATCGGTACATGCTTGGGAACTAGAAAGGTTTGCCTGGATCACATCAGGGCTGGGTTTTATTATTTCACGATGCAAAGATGAAATCCAACAGGGAAAAAAAAAAAAAAAACAGCAATAACATCCAAAAAAAAATTTCTTACTGCATCCCTAGTTCCTCTAAATTAAAAAAATAATAAAATTAAAAAAATTGCCAACATAGAAACCTCTGCTCAGCTCTGTTCCACTCCTTTCTTAAATGACCTTGTGGTTTTTCATTTTGTTTAGGACTTGTGGGGGTTTGGGCTTTCCAAAGGCCCCCTCCAGCCCAGCCTGCAGAGGAGAGGAAGGGCAGAAGCAGGCAGGGTCCTGGGGCTGGGGGTGCCCTGCCAGCACAAGGTCCTGGCAGAGCTGGAGATGTGCCAGCCTGAGATTCTTCCTGAGGCACTGGCCCAGGAGGGAGTTTGTTAACCGAGGAACCCTGGGCAGCTGCACTGTGAGCCTGCTGAGTGGCAGCAAACCTCCTGCTGGATGGAGCACCCACTCAGCACCAGCTGCTGTGGTCCATCCACCTCGGCCAGTGCTGCTGTGAATGGCAAATTTCAGGAATTACAGGGATTAAATTATAGGTATTACAAATCAAATCAATTATCAAATTACAGGGATTTTATCCTAAGTCGCTGACCCTTGCTCCATGTCACAAATTCACTTTATGTGAAGCAGAAGGAAGAACGGCAGATGCCTTTGGAGCAGATTCCCACAGACCCTGCCGAGGACAGTGGGCTATCAGAACCAGCGCAGAGAGGCTGGGGCAGAGCAGCCCCTCCCAGCCTGGCAGCCACAAAGGGGCACAGCACAGCCAGCAGGGGTGGCTTCTGGGCACGGCTTGTGTGCAGCCACCAGGCCAGCACAGCCCAGTGCAGCTCAGCCAGCCCCCAAAAACAATCTCCATTGAGAGGGACAAACCCAGAGCCCAGCAGCCATCAGCCTAGTGAAATGCAAAGCTGTGTTTCGTGTCAAGTACATACAGGCAACGTATGTATCTGTGATTGTGATATGTGTGGAAACCGACCATGGGACAGTTATAAAGGCAATTCTAATAAATAACTGAGGAAGTAAAGCATGGAAGAAGGCCTTTGGACCTATCCTTTGTTTGCAATTAACCTCTATAAGTCTTAAGTTAATTTAGGAGCATTGGAATTAAAGCTTTAAGGATGTTGCTGTTTGACAGGAACTTTCTGCTTGTAGCTAAACCCTAAAGAGTTTTGCAATAATAACCTTTTGAAGTATAATTTTAGAATATTGCTTGTAGTAAGGATCTTTGAAACTATAGCTTTAGAATGTATCAAAAGGAAACATGCTAATCTCAATGCCTTAACAAAACAGTGAAAAGCAGCTTGAGAAAGGAAGATGAACATCAACTCAAGGACTGATAGTTTCCACCAAGGGAAGCTGGACATCACTGGTATGAGATTTATAGTCCTTGCAATTAAAAGGTGAACTCACATCTGGAATCTGGACCTCACCAGCTGGGAGACTTCTTTCTTCCTTCAGAAGCTGGACCCCACCATCTAGGGATACTGCTTTCTGGGATACATCCTGAGAAAAACTAAATCACAATAGTGTATAGAATTGTGACATAAAAATTGAGAATTGAAATTTCTGAGAAAGGTTATGAGTACCCCTATAAATATCTGTAAGCCCCAACTATTGGGGTGCAGTTGGAGGGAAACCTCCCCCACTGTACCCAGTGCTATATTGCTCATATTTTTCCATATTAATTAATAAATTTATTGCTGCTTGAATATTGGCCTAGTCAAGCTCCTCATTTATAACAGCCTGCAGAAGTCCAGCAGCTGGGAGACAGCAGTGTGGGGACAAGTCCAACGGCAGAATGCCACAATTGTAACTGAGGCCTAATTGTGTTATAAAAGAGGCTCCAGGATCCACACCCAGCCCTTGAAGGGTTTCCTTATGCTTGTAGTCACCACTGGCATCTTCTAAACCAGCCCAAGGTGACATATTGCAACTGAAAGAATTAAATGCAAAGAGGGCAGCGTGTGCCTGGTGCACAGAATCATGGAATGGTTTGGGCTGGAGACCTCTGGGAACACCTGGGCAAAGGGGACTTGTTTTACTGTTCCATAAATGTTTGTCTGTGCACATCTGACTTACACAGAGAAAACTCCCGTTCCTTGAGCAGCTGAACTTCCCTCTTCCACACAATTCCACAAAAGGGCTTGCCAGTGTGATTTAGGACTCTTTTCCCCCAGATGCCCCTCAAGGAAGCTTTGCAGATGGCAGAGTGGGACAAGAGGCTTCATCCGCCAATGTGTCCTTCTTCTGTGTGCTGGCAAAAAAGGTGATTGGAAGGAGCAAAGGTGAGTGCAATGGGCTACAAATGTGAGTGAGAGCCCTCCAGCTCATTTGGTTTCCTTCCAAAATCAGAAGACGTCTATTTAGAGAGAACCACTTTGTCTTACCACAGAATCTCAGGAAATGTCCTTGGAGCCCCTCACCTAAAAACGTTATGTGCCATTCTCAGCAGTCTGCCCTGAGAGAACTTTCCAAGTGCACAACAGGCCCTGGGAGTGAGCAGCCCAGCCCCACGCCAGCAGCTCCCAGGCTCTCCCCAAGGCCACCTGCCCTGCAAACCCTGCGTGTGCCTCCCCATCCTTCAGAGACACCGATGGCTCCTGTGCTCTGTGATCATACCCCATGTACACACCTTCTTCTTCAAAACACATCTGAGGCTGCCAGCAGGTTTGGTACCACTCCCTCCCGGAATCTTATTTCTGGATTATATTTAATGTGAATATTGTTCATTGGTTAACACATCGTATTCCCCACCTTGTTTCTCACCCCTGGTTCTCCTGATTAGTTGAACATGGTATCCTCCCTTGAGCCCAGGTCCTATACACAAGTCATTGTCTGCCCTCAGTTCAGTGTCCTGGATCCCAGAAGAGGGGAAGATGTGCCATCCAATAAAGTTAATAATGCTGTTTTGTTTCATGCTGTGCCGTCACTGGTAGCTGGGATTTAGCGGAGATCGGGGGCGGGGGACTGTCGTCCCCCTGTCACCACCCAGCCGGGACCCAGCGGCAGCAGAGCCCCCGCGCACAGGAGCAGCCTGTGCTCCGTCCGACGGGCAGGAGCCTGCCGGGGCCAGGGGGCTGCCCGCGGCGAGACAGGGAACGCCGGCACTCCCGCACCCCCTGCCCAGCCCCGCACTGCTGCATCCATCCTGCATCCAGCCTGCATCCACCCTGCATCCACCCTGCATCCACCCTGCATCCACCCTGCACCCATCCTGCACCCACCCTGCACCCACCCTGCACCCACCCTGCATCCACCCTGCACCCACCCTGCATCCATCCTGCACCCACCCTGCACCCATCCTGCATCCATCCTGCACCCACCCTGCACCTGCACCCATCCTGCATCCACCCTGCACCCACCCTGCATCCATCCTGCACCCACCCTGCACCCATCCTGCATCCATCCTGCACCCACCCTGCACCTGCACCCATCCTGCATCCACCCTGCACCCACCCTGCATCCATCCTGCACCCACCCTGCACCCACCCTGCACCCACCCTGCATCCACCCTGCACCCACCCTGCATCCATCCTGCATCCACCCTGCACCCACCCTGCATCCACCCTGCATCCACCCTGCACCCACCCTGCATCCATCCTGCATCCATCCTGCACCCACCCTGCACCCACCCTGCATCCATCCTGCATCCACCCTGCACCCACCCTGCACCCACCCTGCATCCACCCTGCACCCACCCTGCATCCATCCTGCATCCACCCTGCACCCACCCTGCATCCATCCTGCATCCATCCTGCATCCACCCTGCACCCACCCTGCATCCATCCTGCACCCACCCTGCATCCACCCTGCACCCATCCTGCACCCACCCTGCATCCACCCTGCACCCACCCTGCATCCACCCTGCACCCACCCTGCATCCACCCTGCACCCACCCTGCACCCACCCTGCATCCATCCTGCATCCACCCTGCACCCACCCTGCATCCACCCTGCACCCACCCTGCACCCACCCTGCATCCATCCTGCATCCACCCTGCATCCACCCTGCACCCACCCTGCATCCATCCTGCATCCACCCTGCATCCATCCTGCACCCACCCTGCATCCACCCTGCACCCATCCTGCACCCACCCTGCACCCACCCTGCATCCACCCTGCATCCACCCTGCACCCACCCTGCATCCATCCTGCACCCAGCCTGCATCCACCCTGCACCCACCCTGCATCCATCCTGCATCCATCCTGCATCCACCCTGCACCCATCCTGCATCCACCCTGCATCCACCCTGCACCCACCCTGCACCCACCCTGCATCCACCCTGCACCCACCCTGCACCCACCCTGCATCCATCCTGCACCCAGCCTGCATCCATCCTGCATCCACCCTGCATCCACCCTGCATCCATCCTGCATCCATCCTGCATCCATCCTGCATCCATCCTGCATCCACCCTGCACCCACCCTGCACCCACCCTGCACCCACCCTGCACCCACCCTGCATCCACCCTGCACCCACCCTGCATCCATCCTGCATCCACCCTGCACCCACCCTGCACCCACCCTGCATCCATCCTGCACCCAGCCTGCACCCACCCTGCATCCATCCTGCACCCAGCCTGCATCCATCCTGCATCCACCCTGCATCCACCCTGCACCCAGCCTGCATCCATCCTGCATCCACCCTGCATCCACCCTGCACCCACCCTGCATCCATCCTGCACCCACCCTGCATCCATCCTGCATCCATCCTGCATCCACCCTGCACCCAGCCTGCATCCACCCTGCATCCACCCTGCACCCATCCTGCATCCACCCTGCACCCAGCCTGCATCCATCCTGCACCCACCCTGCATCCATCCTGCACCCATCCTCCTCAGCACTCCTGCACCCTCCCTGCCCAACACTTCCAGAGCAGCAGCCCGGACCTGGCACACCCTGACTGCAGGAGCAGAGCTTCCTCTCTCCACTGACATAGTCACTAGGTCTTATTTGAGCATCTACATTCAGATCTCTGATCAATAAAGGCTGGGGAAAAACCATACAATTTACCATTAACTACAGCAACTGGAATTAGAAATAAGTTTTTTACAATGAAGGTGGAGATGCCCTGGCACAGGGTGCCCAGAGAGGCTTTGGGCTCCCCATCCCTGGCAGTGCCCAAGGCCAGGCTGGACAGAGCTTGGAGCAGCCTGGGACAGTGGGAGGTGTCCCTGCCATGGCAGGGGTGGGATGAGATGAGCTCTAAGGTCCCTTCCAACCCAAACCCTTCTGTGATTCCATGAACACAAGCTTTGCCATCAGCTGCAATCGATGGTGAACCAGGAGGTCCCCTCTGAACCCCAGCCCTCTCCTCCCTGCACTGCTCAGGACAGCCTTTGCCTTAGGGAGAGGGAAGCAAGTCTCAAGGCTGCTAGGAATTTGGATACAGGGCAGGTACTTCCATCACCACAGACCAGGCACACCGTGTGCCTCTGGCAATGTCAGTGCACGATTAATAACCTTCCTCTGTGTCCAAATGAGAAACAGAATCCCAGCTCTCCTATATTGCAGGAATTTTTTTAAGCTCAGTTTATTGCAACCTGTCAAGATGCTCTTTGCAATTTGTACCCTGCTGCATCACTCCAAAGCACAACCAGCAGCCTCTCAGCCAAGCTCAACCAGTTATTTGTTCAGTTAATGTGAGGGAGTAATGGGGACAGAAAGGACACTTGTGCACCACATTTATCTACTACATCAGCAAAAATACACAGACAGATCTCAACCCTGTTCAAGAAGCAGTACTGAGACTGCACACAGCTCCAGAGAGAAGTTTATCCAGCACAAGTAACCATGCAGCATGTTCTCAAATAGCAGTGTTCCCCTATGCTTCTGCAGCACCATTTTCCACCTGACACCTCTTATTGCAGTGTCAGGTACAGTCACTGTGTAAGGAGTTCAAAACCCCCCAGCACTCTGCTGGCCCAGCCCTGTGGAGCATCCCATGGGGAATGTCACCACCCCAAGAGCCACAGCTCCCCAGCTGCCCCCCTCCTCTGCTCCTGTGAATTATTTGGTGACCTGCTGAGCCCCGACCTTCAGGTCAGCCCGAGCCCAGGTTTGGATGGGTTACAGTAAGAAGCCTCCTGGAAAAGCTACAACTGACTCTTTTCTTTCACAAATGGCTTTTATTGTAACTACTAAATAAATGTTCTCTAAGGGTTTGCCTTCCACCTTCTCACTTCCTGCAAGGGGTTTCAACTCTACAAAAACACTAGGCAAATATACTTGACTTTAAATTTTCTCTGGTTTCAATGCACAACAAACAAGACAATTGTCCTCAGCCCCTGCCCCGAAGGAGAGGCCATCCTGGCCAGGCTCTAGCACGGCAACTTTCTCTTCTCTCAGCTGCCCTTTCATCCCAGCAAAGCAGGCAAGCACTGCCTGTCACTGGTGTGGGCTCACCCTGCTGCCACACCCGGAGCAGCTTCACCTCAAACTCCAGGAGCAGCCCCCGCTCCCTCCCTGCTTCCCCAGCCCTGCCCAGCCCAGCTGGGCAGCCCGGGCTGCTGGGCTGTTCTGGCTGGTTCCAGCACCCTCACCTGCCCTGCTCCATGGCCCTGGGCAGGGCACAGCAGCATGGAACACTTGGAGAGAAAGGAGAGGCTGTTTGGCACTGGCAGGTAACTCCAGTGCCCCCTGAGCTCGCCCTGGCACTGCCAGCTCCCCAAGGCAGTGCCATCCCCTCCTCTGCAGGGTTTGGGTGAACCCCCCTTGCCTCGCTCCACACTGAATCCCAGAATCATGAACTGCCTGGGAGGGACCCCAGGGGTCCCTGCCCTGGTCCCTGCTCGGAGCAGGGCCAGCCCTGGGCTCAGGCCACGTCACTCAGGGCTCTACCCCCTTGGCTCCCGCAGACCTCCATGGATAGAGGTGCCACACGCTGCCCTCCCTGCCGAGGGCGAGGCTTCTCCCAACATCCAGCCTGAGCCGCTTGGCCAGCAGCTGGAGAGGCAGCAGGACCAGGGTCCTGCCTCTCCCCTGCCTCTTCAGCAGCCCTGGCACAAAATGCTGAGGCACAAAAAATCGTTCATCTCCCTAATGTTCAGGGAAGGTTCCAGCCCAACAGTGAATTACCCACATTGTCCCTCTGAGACAGTGACAGGACATCAGCCCAGATACAGATTAGATCCCATCCATTTCAAATTTCAGTAGGGTTGTAGGTCTTTAAGAGTCAGAACATTTTTCAGGGATGAACACTCCTAAATGATGAAGATGAATATGAGGCCACTTTGAATGAATGAGTGTTTCTGAGCACTGCAATTACTGCCCCTCAGCAGCAGGAGCTCAGATGTAGTGGTGCATATTGCAACCTGAAATCATTCTGCAGGACTGTGCTATTTCCAGTGCAACTGGGAAAAGGACTGCTGTGCCTTTAGGCAGGCAGCAGTGTGGTGGCATCCTCCTTATCTCACCCAGCTTTTCCTGACTGGTAGCCAGGGAAAGTCTCTTTTAGGAGACTGACAATGTCATCCTATGTCATGTTCCAATGCCCAGCCAGCCCTGCTCCAGTCCTGTGCACACACAGAGTTTATGGAAAAAAATTACAGAAAACCGTGCTCCTTTAAAGGGTGACCCACCACCAAACACTTTTTTCCACTGGCCTCAAAACTCCTCACGTGTCTGTGCCAGGGGACACCTGGGGGTGCTCCCTTGCCTGTGCCTGTGCCCGTCCTGGGCACCATACAAGCAAGCACACTCCACTGCGCAGATTCCCAGGGGTTTTTATCCAAATCTGACTCAGAACTGCAGTGCATTTTGCCCCATGAAAACCAAATTTCCAGTTAACATCAAACAGACATATGGAACTTACCCTGACAATTAATTAAAAGGATACAGAAAGGAATCAGCAAGGGGAAAGTAGCTCTGCTCTGTGCATGGAAGCCTGAAATTAGAGCTGCTGAATGAGGGGCATAACATGACAGTAATGTGGGATGAGATTCCAGGCATGGACGTGTCTGTGCAGCTGGAACCTGGAGCACGTGGGTGTCACAAGGGCTGGGGCAGCTGCACAGCTGAGTGCAGGATGCCAGAAGGAAGCAGCAGCCTCTGCTATCCCTGCACCCCCAGACCTGGGCCAGGTGTGCTCTGCCAGCGGCTTTGCAGACCCCAGTGCCACCTGCTTGCTCCAGGAAAGGTCACTTGTCCTGGGGAGTCCTGTTCACTGGGGAGTCACTGAGAGGGGATGGCTCTGTGGATCAACACCCACTGAGCATTTTATTGAAGGGTAGTTTATCTGGGGCTCAGCCTCTTTCAGAATTTAAACCCCATTTGCTCTGCACAGCAAGGAAAGGGAAGAGCAATACCTGCTGTTACTATGATCCACAAGAAACCCAGGCTGTGTGCAGCACCAGAAGCATCACTGCTCAGGCTTCGTGAGGAAAAGAGCAGTGATCCAATCCTGATCAAAGCCTTGGCTTTTCCCCTTGAAGTGCCCACTCAGCATGGCATTCCCTGCACTGGATGAGTCATGGAGCATCTGCCCCAGGGTCTGTGGGGCCACACCAGCACTGGATTTTTCACACGGGCACAAGCCTTGGGTGCCAAGCTTGGGGTCTCCTTGCATTGCCATGGGGTGAATCCTGCCTCTGTGGCATCAGAGGAGGAAGCACAGGAGGGGACCTGATGGGTGAGGTCCTGGCTCAGCTCAGCCTCTTCTCCATGGACTGTTGTGTCCGGGGGGGGTGTTGATGTCTCTGTTGCCACAGACAAGCCATGGGCAAGTCACTGAGCCAGCTGCCCCAGCTGAGGTCCAGCAGGACAGGGGCCAGCAGTGGGAGCAGCCTCCACAAGGAGCAGTGGCACCAGGACAGCCCCATCTGGGCAGCCCCAGTCCTGCTGATGACACACTCACCAGAGCTGTGATCTGCTCTCCTGAAGTTATGTTAAGGCTGGCTGATTCACTGAGAAAGCTCTAATTATATCTGTGAGCCAGATGGAATGCTGACAAGGGAGAAAAGGAAAAAAAATCCCAAAACCCCCTTTGGTCTTGTTAGAGGAGCACGGCAAGGCTGTGTGGATGGAGGGACTGGGGCAGCATGAGAGTCCCAGGCCAGTCCCCAGCTGCCCCCCACCCCAGGCCATCCTGCTAGGGCTGACACTGCCCCAGGGGCCCTGGCACGCTGTGCTCTGTGCTTTGCCTGCCCCATGGCACTCCTGGCACACGGTGCTGGAGCAGCCTGCAGTGCTGTCACCCCACAGCCCGGGCTGTCCTCCTGGCACAGGGAGAGGGCTCTGGGGCAAAGCCCCAGGGCTGTCCCCAGGGGCACACGGGGCTCCCTCTGCCCAAAGCCCGTGCCACTGCCCAGCACCAAGGGGCAAAGCCAGGCAGCTCCCTGGTGGCACAGCTGCCTGACCCAGCTGGTCACCCCAGGCCAGCAGCACCAAGGGATGGGAGCTGGGGCTGCAGCCAGCACAGCTCACTGCCCAGAGACACAGGAATCACCCACATCACTCTGCAGGGCCCAGCCCGACCCCACACAGCTCAGCTGGGCACCTGGAGCCGGGCACCATGGGCTCCCTATATGGGCACAGACCCCGGGCACCATGGGCTCCCTATATGGGCACAGACCCCGGGCACCATGGGGTTCCTATATGGGCACAGACCCCGGGCACCATGGGGTTCCTATATGGGCACAGACCCTGGGCACCATGGGCTCCCTGTGTGGGCACAGACCCTGGGCACCATGGAGTCTCTCTGGATCAACCAACCTGCCAGGCACAACCCCGTGGATCAACCAACATGCCCATGCCGTTGTAGTAAAACATTTATTTGTTCAGGTGATTGAAGCTACCGTGTTTACAGCTCGTGACCTCACCACTGGCGACATGGAACATGACTGGGACTGCAGCTGTTGCCACCAGACTTTCCGTCATCATTTTTAGCTATAAAAAACTTGGACACCAGAAAAAACAGGTATTTCAGAGTTGAGGTGGCAGATGGGAGATGGGAGACCTGTGAGGGGGAAGACAGTTTATCGAGGCGGCCGACCCTGACGGCCCCGCGGCCTCGGCCGCAGCTTCAAGTAAAGGTTTCGGAGGGAGAGTGCGGAGCCAAACGTCAGTCCTCGGAGAGGTGGAACCGGATTGTTTTCTGCCGAGTAACAACATCGGTGGCAGCCTTTTCGGGGAGTGCAGAAGGGCTGGTGTCCTGCGGAGAGGCCCCGGCTTCTGCACAAAGAGACAGAACAGAGACAGTGAGGGGACGAGGAGCAGCATCAGCCCTTCCCATGGGCAAGGCCACGCTGGTGTGGGACCACAGCAGGAGCTGCCGTGGGGCCAGCCTGGGCACAGCACCCACCGACAGTCCCAGAACTGCTGCACTGGGCAGCTGGGCACTGCACCAAGGTTCCAGAACTGTCACAGAGCCAGCCTGGGCAGGAAGCAGCAGCAGACCCTGCCCTTGGCCCTGGCACACACTGTCTTGGTGCTGTGTGCCCTGCAGGGACTGGGGCAGCAAAGCATGGCAGCTAACAGGAGACAGGGCTGGCAGGAGACTGGGCTGGCAGGAGACTGGGCTAACAAGAAACAGGGATAACAGGAGACTGGGCTAACAGGAGACTGGTGTGACTGGGCTAACAAGAAACAGGACTAACAGTACCCAATGTCCCCACCCAGACCACTGCCACAAGTCTTGTCACCATCAGGGAGTGCAGGCACAGCACTACTGTGCACACCTACGGCACTGAAGTGCACAGCCAGCAAACCCAGTGCATGCACCTTTTGCTGGGCTGGTGTCACAGCTGGGGCTGTGGGTGCTGGGCTGGGCACTGCTGCTGCTCCACGCCTGGCAAAGGCGTGTTCCATGGGGTCTGTGCCTCTGTGACAGCCAGAGCACAGCCACTGCCCAGAGCACAGCCACTGCCCAGGGCACAGCCACTGCCCAGGACACAGCCACTGCCCAGAGCACAGCCACTGTGCAGAGTAGAGCCACCGCCCAGGGCACAACCACTGCCCAGGGCACAGCCACTGTGCAGAGCACAGCCACCGCCCAGGGCACAGCCACTGCCCAGAGCACAGCCACTGCCCAGGGCACAGCCACTGCCCGGGACACAGCCACTGCCCAGAGCACAGCCACTGTGCAGAGCAGAGCCACCGCCCAGGGCACAGCCACTGCCCAGAGCACAGCCACTGTGCAGAGCACAGCCACTGCCCAGGGCACAGCCACTGCCCAGGGCACAGCCACTGTGCAGAGCACAGCCACTGCCCAGGGCCCAGCCACTGCCCAGGGCACAGCCACTGCCCAGAGCACAGCCACTGCCCAGAGCACAGCCACTGCCCAGGGCACAGCCACTGCCCGGGACACAGCCACCGCCCAGGGCACAGCCACTGCCCAGGGCACAGCCACTGCCCGGGGCACAGCCACTGCCCAGGACACAGCCACTGTGCAGAGCACAGCCACTGCCCAGGGCACAGCCACTGCCCAGGACACAGCCACTGCCCAGGGCACAGCCACTGTGCAGAGCACAGCCACTGCCCAGGGACAGAGCACAGCCACTGCCCAGAGCACAGCCACTGTGCAGAGCTCAGCCACTGCCCAGGGCACAGCCACTGCCCAGGACACAGCCACTGCCCAGGGCACAGCCACTGCCCGGGGCACAGCCACTGTGCAGAGCACAGCCACTGCCCAGGGCACAGCCACTGTGCAGAGCACAGCCACTGCCCAGAGCACAACCACTGCCCAGAGCACAGCCACTGCCCAGAGCACAACCACTGCCCAGAGCACAGCCACTGCCCAGAGCACAGCCACTGCCCAGAGCCCAGCCACTGCCCAGAGCACAGCCACTGCCCAGAGCACAGCCACTGCCCAGGGCACAGCCACTGCCCAGGGACAGAGCACAGCCACTGCCCAGAGCACAGCCACTGTGCAGAGCTCAGCCACTGCCCAGGGCACAGCCACTGCCCAGGACACAGCCACTGCCCAGGGCACAGCCACTGCCCGGGGCACAGCCACTGTGCAGAGCACAGCCACTGTGCAGAGCACAGCCACTGCCCAGAGCACAGCCACTGCCCAGGGCACAGCCACTGTGCAGAGCACAGCCACTGCCCAGAGCACAACCACTGCCCAGAGCACAGCCACTGCTCGGGGCCCAGCCACTGCCCAGAGCACAGCCACTGTGCAGAGCACAGCCACTGCCCAGGGCACAGCCACTGCCCAGGGACAGGGCACAGCTGCTCCTGCCCAGAGCTGGTTTTCCTGGCACTCCATGCCCACTGCCACACCACACCTGGCACTGAAGGGTGGACAAGCTGCTGCTGAGCAGCTTGGCTGGCACAGCCAGACCCCTCTGCAGTGCCTGATGTCCCCAGGGGCAACTGCACAGTCACAGGGGCTGCAGCACCACAGAACAGTGGCCAAGGATTGGTGCTTGGCCTGCAGGGAGTCCCAGCTGTGCTGAGGGGCCACGGTGGGTGACAGCCATGGTGGGTGACAATCCAGCACGGCGTGGTCTGGCAGCACAGGCTCTGCCCCAGGCCCAGCACCCAACACACAGCTGGGCACACAGGGACTCATTTGCAAAGGGGAAACAGGAGAACCACGTTATTTGTAAGCAGGACCCACAGACTGGTCAGTTTGCTGCTTTCAAACCAGAACTCTGACCAACATTAACATTACAGCCAGGAGAAGGCACCGTGCAACTCCGTGGCTGCTGCCAGTGCAGCTTTTGGGCAGCAGCACCTGGAGCAGGGAGGTGGATGTTCCCGAGTGACCACAGGGCTGACAGGTGTGGCCATGCTGCGAGTGGCACTGCTCAGGTTCCAGTGCCCCGCTGACACTGCTCCCCCTTGGCTGATGGGCAGAGAAGTGATCCTGGTGGCAGCTGTGGGCATTACTCCTGGTTTGAAGCCATTCCCAAGGAAGCAGCGTGCCCCCTCTGAGCTGGGTGCCCACCATGGCTTCGGGCACGGTCTGGCCGTGGCATACAGAGGGCACACACTCTGCCCAGCCCTGTGCACCCACCAGGGTTCTGTGCCACTCCTCCAGTCTGGGATGCTCCCAGAGCAATGCCCAGCAGGGCCCGTGGTCCCTGGCAGGCAGGAGCCCCCGTGCTGCTGGCACCCAGGCTCCAGCAGCAGGGCTGGGAGCAGCTTGAGCCAGGAGCTCTCGGGCGGGCAGCGTGTCCTGGCCGTGCAGGGTGCCCCGAGCTGTGTCCCCTCCCCTGCACAGCACACACGCTGTGCTCTGCAGCTCCCTCTGCATGGCCACACAGCCAGCGGGCACAGGGCAGGGCTGGCACGGGGACACGCTGCAGGAACAGAGCCAGGCTGGCAGCAGAGAGGAGCAGCAGCACGCACCCAGGGCAAGGACACGCCTGGACACGGCAGGAAGGCAGCACAGACACAGACAGAACAACAGCCAGCTCCTGCCCAGCACAGACACACAGACACAGCACAACAGCCAGCTCCTGCCCAGACACACAGACACAGCACAACAGCCAGCTCCTGCCCAGCACAGACACACAGACACACAGACACGGCACAACAGCCAGCTCCTGCCCAGCACAGACACACAGACACACAGCTCCTGCCCAGAACAGACACACAGACACACAGACATGGCACAACAGCTAGCTCCTGCCCAGCACAGACACACAGACAGAACAACACCCAGCTCCTGGCCAGCCAGACACACAGACACAGACAGAACAACAGCCAGCTCCTGCCCAGACACACAGACACAGCACAACAGCCAGCTCCTGCCCAGCACAGACACACAGACACACAGACACGGCACAACAGCCAGCTCCTGCCCAGCACAGACACACAGACACAGAGGCTTCTCACCCTTTGAATCAAGCCTGGATAAAACCAATGTCCCACTGCACAGTTATTCCAGTGGGCACAGATGATTCCATGCCCAGGGCATTCCCAAGGGATGAATGATCCTGTCAGCCAGGGAGAGAAGCTGGCACGAGAGGAACCCCTGGCTGCCCAGATCCCCTTTCCTGCACTATCAGCAGAGAATAAACCAAACACAGGGCCATCTGGTCCCTGTACACTGCTTGACACAGAGGCACCATGGACAGAACATCAGCTGCAGTGCTTAGAAAATTATTCCTTTGAGTGAAAAGTTACAAATATAAAAATAAACTCCCTTAAACCACAAGACACCATTAGTATTTTAGCACTTTCACAAAACACCACACAGATTTAGGTCCAGTTTTAGACAACATATAAAAGCATTGTCATTTGATGTGTTTAAAATGCATGATTAAACCAAACCACTCCACAGCAAACCTCTGACACTCTCCCTGTACCCCAGGGTGGGGGGAAGGTGCCTCTGCCAGCACAGTCCCCCACTGGGGCTCAGACCTTCTCATCAGACGGCCAGACCCTGCACAGACCAGCCCTGTCCCCACAGCTTGTTATGTAACAGCTCCCTTCTGTTCCTGCAGTGCTCATGGGTTCCCAGAGCAATCCAAGGAGGAATTTATTGTATTTTTTTTAACTTTTCCGGCAGGAAGCAGGTTTTCTCATTTTGAGACTTTGTTTCCTATTTGGTCTCTGCATTTCCTGAGGGAAGCAAAAAGCGTTTCTAAAAAAGAAGCAGCCTCTTCCTTTTAGGTCCTTTACACCACCTCGTTGACTTTGTTCTTCTGTGACAGGCAATAAAATCACTCAGAGCAACCCACACTGGCCAACAGCACCAGCCCCTCACTGCAGAGTCCTGGGACACAGATGGGTGCCAGGGACTGTTCCCCACTGTGAGATGTTCCCCCACAACCGCCCTGGGTGGAGCCAGGCTGGCCTCAGGCACCTGCCCAAGTTACTGTGCCCACAAGAACAAGCATACAGGGTATGCAATTTAACTAATCTCTCACTTTTATGGCCACAAAGCCCATCTTGAACCTGTTATTTGGCATCTGAGAATGCACAATGCTCAAATATTCAGAGTTAAGCTGTCTCTAATTGGAATATGATGACCATATGAGTTTAATTAATATTAACTGCAGGCTTCCCTTTACAGTGAGCAGAGCAGCTGCCATTCACACAACAAAATTTGTACCTGCTGTCCCCTGCTGCTGTGGGGTTCTGTGCCTACAGAGTGGCCCAAAATCACTCTATCCCACAGGCACAGCAATTAGGAGCAGCTTAAAGGTGAGACCATCATTTCCAGGCCCTCAGTGCACCCAGGGACTGAAAAGAACTGGACCAAACCATAAAGTTCTGAGGAAATATGGCCCAGGAGTCTAGGACAGCGGGAGATGGCCATCATCACCTGACCAGCCGACGTGCTGAATGGCTGTGACCCTGCCAGCTGCAGCCCTGCCTGCCCAGCTGCAGCCCTGCCTGCCCAGCTTCCCACCTGCCTGCCCACCTGCCTGCCCACTTTCCTGCCCATCTGCCTGCCCACCTTCCTGCCCATCTGCCTGCCCTCCTGCTTGCCCACCTTCCTGCCCACCTGCCCTCCTGCCTGCCCACCTGCCTTCCCATTTTCCTGCCCACCTGCCTTCCCATTTTCCTGCCCACCTGCCTTCCCACCCGCTTGCCCTCCTGCCTGCCCACCTGCCCACCCACCTTCCTGCCTACCTGCCTGCCCTCCTGCCCTCCTGCCTGCCCACCTGGCCGCCTGCTGGCCCCGCTCAGGGCTCTGCTCAGCTGTGCCCAGCACCCCGAGGTGCCAGCCCCGCTCCCTCCCCAGGGCTGCAGGTCAGGGCTCTGCCTGCACGGCGGGATCTGGGTGCTCTGGGACGGGGTCAGGCACCTCTCAGGAGGAGCCACTGTGGGACCACACTGCTCCAGCAGCCCCGGACAGCCAGAGCCAGCACTAGGGAATGGCCCCACAGCCTGGTGCTCCTCGTGCTCCTCCCTGCCCCACGGTGGGAGCTCTGCAGCACCAAGGCCCGGCCCGGCTCCGGCAGGGCAGTCACCGCGAGGCTGGCTGGCGTACCGAGTGAATATTTTATTTTACACAACATAACAACACAGCGTTGTTGCTCCTGTACAGCATCTGCCTAAAAACAAAGGCAACACCATTGTCACGGAAAAGAAATGTACAGTCTGACCGGTTTAAAAAATATCATTTTACTGATTGATCCAGAAGTGGTTATTTGTTAGCTTGGAGGAAATTGCATTTCCTTTATAAAAGGCTTTTTCTGTGAAAACTCTCTCTTTTGTTTTCTGCTACTGCAGAACCAGGAAGCCAGTCCTAGAGCAGGGAAGGCACTGGTGCTGTTTCGTGCTTTTTTTCGCCCCTTAATCTTTTTTTCCTTTTTTTTTTTTTTAATTATCTCTGAATGTTGCCTTCGGTTTTGATATTAAATAAAACCAAACGAAAACTAAATAAACCCCCGTGTGCACTGGGTGGCTTATACAGAACCCCGCATGAACAAGCCATTAATCAGCGAGACAGCAGTGGACATCCAAATCCAATTCCCTGGGAAAGGGAGTTTCACACAATGTTTGGTGGTTTTAGTTAAAATAAAAATTCAAAAAAAAAAAAAAAGAAAAAAGAAAAAAAAAAAGCAGGTCACACAGTGCTTTCCAATATCCACTCAGAACTGGAGAAAGTTGCTTTTCCGCTATCGGCCCCGGCGCAGTCTGCCTGGACTAGCATCCCGTTCATGGACAGGCTCCGTTTGGAGCGCAGGCCGCCGGCGCCGGCGCCGCGGGGCTCCAGCAGCTCGCCGCCCAGCGACCGCCGGCGCTTGGCTCGGGACGCGTCGGCCGGCAGCGTGAGGAACTTACTTGGCTTTGATTGTGCTCTTTTGTACGTGGGGGCCGCCTCGGGGGGGCGGCTGGCTAGCTGCAGGGCCGTGGAGTTATTCCTGTTCGAGTTCTGGGGCTCGGTGCTGCCGCCAGCCTCGCCCTGCGGCTCGCTGCCGGGCTTTGGCCCCGACTTTCGCTTCTGCTTCTGCGACAGGGAAGTGCTGGAAGTCCAGGCGGGAGGCAAAGCGGAGGTAGTGGTGGCTGAGTCCTGGCTGGAACCGGCGTCCGGTGACTGTGTCACACCATCGCTGGCAGCCTTGCAGCACTGGATGCCCTCCTCGTGCCCGAGAGCCTGCTTGGACAGGGACTGCGACAGCACCCCGCTGCAGCCCTGGATCTGAGCCCCGTTCGTTTGCGAGTACACGTTGCTGACTTTGGTGGCCTTCTGCTGCCCGTTGTTGTTACACACCTTGTAGCGGATCATGAGGATGATGATGAACACGAGCACGGACGCCACAATGATCCCACCAATGATGATAATCATGGTCCCACCCAGGAACTGGGACTGCATGAAGTGGCAGCGCACATAATCCTGCTCGGTGGTGAACTGTGTGCAGCCCACAACTCTGGTGGCCGTCAGCGAGGTGATCCCGTCATCGTAGATGGCCAGCACGCACAGGTCGTACATCGTCCCCGCAGCCAGGTTGTTGACCAGAAAGGTTTTGCTCGTGGGAGGTATCATTCTGGGAGAGAAGGAAACCAGTGTGAATGAACCTGGCGGACACACCGGCACCTTCCCACCCCGTGGGGCAGCCCAGGCCATGCTGGGCACCACCACGGCTTGTCTGTCCACTGTCCCCGTGGGGCTGATCTCCATCCCCCAGCAGCTCCTCCCTGTCCTTCCATGTAGCAGCAGTCACTGCCAAGGCCCCTGGCACAGCTCAGCATGGCAGAGCCTCCCATTAGAACCACCACACTAAAAATGCAGAACGAGAGGATCACAGAATGGCCTGGGTTGGAAGCAACAGTTAAAGACCATCTAGGTCACCCTCCTGACATGGGCAGGGACACCTTCCAACAGACAAGGTTGCTCCAGGCCCTCTCCAGATTGGCCTTGGACACTTCCATGGATGGGGCAGCCACAACTTCTCTGAGGAACCTGTGCCAGGGTCTCACTGCCCTCACAGGGAAGAATTTTTTTCAGTTACCTGATCTACATCTACCCTCTTTCACTTTAAAGCTAGCACCCCTTGTGCTAGTAATGGATAAAGAAATTCACAGAAGAAATGACCAAGCAAAGCCAGTGCTGAAGGGTACAACAGCCACATCTGGCAGCACAGAGGCCCCCTGTACTTCCCCAGCATGGGCATCACCAGAAAGTGCTGTGAGGAACATGGTCACAGACATTGTCCTCCCTGTGCTTTCACAAAGCTGAGCACATTAGGAACCATTTAATCCATCTACCTTCGCAACCTTCTCAGACCAGTTCAGAGGATTAGAGGCCCACTTGAATTATCTAAAAATAACACTGTTATAAGTAATTTTCCCATTTGTGAGTAGAAATGGCACGAGTCCTTCCTGAGGCTCCCACCATGAGCTGCCGGGGTTGGGCTCTGCTCAGCTGGCATGGTACAGGAACTCCAGCAGAGGGGCTGCGCAGGCCAGGGCCACACGCCAGCACCAAGCACCCAGCACGGTCCCACATGGGCAGGCTGGGGCTGCCTTACCTGTAAACAAGGGAGTCATCGTAAGTACCATTGTACTGGATTTGAAACATACGTATCCCAGGTATATTCCTCTGAAAATTGAATTTCAGCAGAGCCGTGGAGGACGTCGCTTCCGCGACAACCACCTTCTTATCCTGGCTGACTTTAGTATCCCCGTTGCTACTGCTCGCATTGGAGCCCGACTTGGTGGATGTGGAGATATCCGAGGAGCCTGGGTCAGGCTCGTGGATGTGGTTTGTGCTGTTCAGCAAGTGAGGGAGTTTGATGATGTGCAGGTCCACCGTCTGCGTGGCCTCCCCCGCTGGGTTGGAAGCAATGCAGGTGAAGGAGCCCGTGTCCTTCACCGTGGTGATAAGGATGTCGAGCGTCCCGTTGTCGTACACCGTGGACCTGGTCGCGTTGGAAATCAGTTTGCCCTCGGGTGAAATCCAATGGATTGCTGGCTCGGGGTCGCCCCGGGCCTTGCAGCGCAGGGCTGCCCGCTGCCCCTCCAGCACCCGCAGCTCGTGGGTGTGCCGGGTGATGAGCGGGGGCTCGCACAGGAACTCCTCCTCAGGGATCGACCAGAAGTACCGGCCAGACAGCAGGGTAGGAGAGGCACAGGTCTCCAGGTCATCCTCCCTGGAAAGGCGCCTCAGCCACAAAAGCTCGCAGTTGCAATGCAAAGGGTTCCCACCAAAGCTCAGCGCAAATGTCGAGGGGCTGATAATTCCTGAGGTTGCCAGCACCTGAGCGCGCTGGAAGAGCGGATCAGGCGGCAGCTTCTGCAGTTTGTTGGATGTGACGTCCAGCCTGGTCATCTTGTGGAGGTGGGAGAAGGTCCCCTTAGGAATATGGTCAATCATGTTGTGGTCAAGACTGAGAGTGTGCAAACTGACCATTTTCTCCACGGCATCCCAAGGGATGGTTTCCAGATTGTTGTAAGACAAATCCAATTCCTCGAGAGCTAAAACATCATCGAAAGCTGTGGAAGAAATTAAAGTCAGCTGATTGTTGTTCAGTATCAAGTGGTGGAGATTGGAGAGCCCACTGAACATGTCATTAGTGATCTTAGTCAATCGGTTGCTGTTCAAATGCAGAGCCCGCAAATTGCGCAGGTCGGCAAAAGCGTGAGGTGTGATAAAACTGATTGTATTCCGGGACAGCGTCAGGTCCACCAGGCTGGTCATGTTGGCAAAGTCTTTCCTTTTAATGTTTGTAACAAAGTTGTCTGCCAGGCGCAGCTCCACAGTCCTCCTGTCAATGTTGGGAGGAACAAACAAGAGCCCTTTCTTGGCACAGAGGGTGGCGAGGTTCGGAGACAAGATCTGACAGACACAGCGCTTGGGGCAGATCTGAGCTCGCACCACTACGCCAATGAACAGCAGAAACAAAAGCAGTTTTTCCATTGTAGAACAGATTCAAGAGCCTGCAAGGGAGAGCAAACAACGGTTAGTCTCTGTGAGATAAGATGGACATAATAAAAAAAAGCCAAGACAGACAGTCTGTGGTTAAACCATGGAACATGGAACCAAAGTTCAGGTAGCAGCGAGTCACCCTCCCTGTGTTACCTGGCTCCTCTCCATCCCCCCACCCTGACACAAGAGTGCCTGCCAGGAGTACTGCTGAGAGTCAGGGATGTTTGCAGCTCCATGAATACACACTGCATGCAAATGACAAAGTGATTGGGAAGCCGCCCCTCGGGCCCTCCTGCTAGAGCCCATCCTGCTGCCCAGCACACCTCCACATCCCAGCAGAGCCCACGACCTCCCAGGCTGTTGGCCATAGTGACAAATGTTCAGGTACAGAAAATGAAGAGTGGTTCATGTGTGCTTCACTAGCTAAGCTGAAACTCTCAGTGGCCTTGAAATCACAGCAGCTCAATGGGTTTACAGCCATCTCCACTGAACATTTAAGCTCTTAATGCTATTTTCAGAATAAACTCAGAAGGAGCTAAATTTATGTCATTCAAACCCCAAAAATGCAAATAAAACAAAATGAAACAAAAAAAATTCAAAACAAAACAAAACAAAAACCCAAGAAAAGCCCCCACAACAGAGATCTAAATAAAAATGGATCTTGGGCTAATTTTAGCTGATCACAGCTTTCCGGCTCCCCCTGGAAAGCCCAGCGGTTCAATCAGCTTTATCGCTTACGCTGCCAGGCCCGCTCCTCGTGGCAAGTGGGAGCAGGGCCGCCAGCAGCAGTGCCCACGCAGCTCAGCGAGATCACCCTCAGGGACTGCGCCGAAGGCTTCCCAGCACGGGCAGGGGGAGGGCTGGGGTGCTCCTCCCTGGAACGGGTGGGAGCACGGTCCGTGGAGAAGCACCCACGTGTCTGAGGGAACCTGTGCCAGTGTGAGCAGTGGTGCTCAGAGGGGCTCCACACTGAGACTGAAGCACTCCTCTCCCTTTGGGACCGGCACAATTATACGTGTTCAGATCAGATTACTCAGACCCATTACCACCCCAGAGATGCATTAACGAAGCTCAGCTAAAATACAGTTTCACAGCTAGCCAGAACCAGAACTCTTGAATCGTCATTGATATTTAAAGACATTTAACGTCAGAACAACAATTATTGCTCCTGTCGTCCGATCTATCCGTAAACCAAACCAAATCTGTGGTGCCGTGCAAGCAGAGGCAGCAAAATGATTGGTGAAAATACCAGCCCTAAACCCTGCTTTTCAGCAGAATCAATGTACTTTCTCCTGATACTTCTGGGGACTGCTAAGTATTCAGGACTACTCCAACTTTTGAGTTCCCACTAGAAAAATAAAAGCCTGCTACTGCAGTCCAAAGCACAGCCTGCTGCTGTGGGCAGTGCTGGGAGCTGCTCCCACAACCAGCATAACCAGCGCCATTCCTGCTGCCATGACTTGTGGCAGAAAGCAAAGTGCCATGGCAGTATTCAGATATGTTCTGTGGACTCACTTTCATGACTGCCCTGCAAATCAGGGTGGCCCTGCAGGTGACAAGGACCTGGAGGAGAATGGCAATGCCAAGCAGTGAAGGCAACTGCCTGCTGCAGCCCCCAGACCCCACTGGTGTCACCCACCAGCCACCTCCCAAACCAGCAGCTGCACTTCATGGCCATGTCACCTGTCCTTTCCAGGTGGGACTTTGCTCCTTTAATGTACATCTGGTAAGGACTAGACTGGAGTGGGCTCAGCAGCTCAGGGCACCTGCAGCACAGCCACTGGGGTCCCTGGACAGCCTTGGCTGGGAACACCACGCTCATTTAAATTTGCTGACTTAAGGCTGCCAGTTTAGATTCATGGCTCTGATTAAAGTCATGTGCCTGGATCCAGCCTAGTCCATTGCTACAGCTACCCAGGACTAACACAAGTTTGTGCCCAAATCAGCAAGTTCATGAGTTTGGAAATGCTATTCCAAGATGAAATGACTTAAGCAACAGCTGGAACAACAAGGTCACCACAAAGTTACCTACCAGCAGAGGTGGGTTTTTTGGATGTTAGGAGAGTTTTGGATATTGTCTCAGGTCGAATGCCCAGCGTATGACCAGAGCTGGATGCAACACCATCAGTGAACATCAGGCTCAAGGGGCTGCAGTAAATGGGGCAAGACCTGCCCCCCTGGCAAGGCCAGTCGCCAGCACTGTGCCCCATGACTTGGGTTTAGGGACAGTCCTCTCCTGTGTCTCCCAGTGACCTAGGCAGGGAGCTAAGTGCACCCCACATACATCAGCCACTGACACTGAACTAGGAGGAGGGACTGCGCCCTCAGAGCACGGGGTGCTTAAAGAGAGGTCCTGGTGATCAGAGTGCTGAGCACCCACCAGCCCTGACTGCAATGAAGACCAGTGAGGATTTGGCACCTGGATGCCTCAGCTGATGGAAACAGCAAAGCCACACCTGGATCTACATGAGGAAGCTGGTGCCCCAGGCTGTGCAGGGATGAAGACAGCCCATCCTTCCCAGCCTGGGCATCAACCCTTGCTGCAGGGAAACATTTCACCTCTTTGCTGAAAAAACACAGAGCATTTCCTCCCAGAGTGCTCGGTGCAGCAGCCTTCTGGCTGTGCCCCACCACTGAGACATTCTACACAGCACCACCAACTGCAGGAGCTGGCGGCTTAGGAGGACAGCCATCTCCAAAAACCACACCTGCTGAAAGTCAGCCTGGACATGTGTCCCCTCCTCTCCCAGCATACCTCATCCCCCACACAGATAATTTGCAGAGATAGCAGCGCTGACACGGCTTAGAGTCATTGCAGAAAACACCTTTTTGACTAATGAAAGCAATATGTTATTCTCATTATTTGCTTGAACAACAAAACAGAAAGGAAACTGCATTCATATATAAAACAAATGCCAGCTTCCTGGGAAGGTGGGCACTGCTCATTTACTGCTCGGTGCCTGCAATAGGACAAGGGTAGTCAGCTCTTCATGTGACATTTGTGATTCACAAAAAAAGCCTCTCACATATACTGCTCTTTACATCCATTCTGTTGCTACGTTTGATCACTTTGAGTTATTCATCTGTCTATAAAACCTAAGTTCGAGTTGCTGTGGGCTGCATGGCTTATGGTCACACAGAGTGGGAACTCCAAAGAGCCAGGAACCTGTGAGCCCCAGCACACTGGGGGGCTGGGAGCCCCCCACTGTTCCCCCCTCGGTTGGAGGGGACGGACGGGAGTCCCCAGACCACTGCTCCTGTCTCTGAGCAGAGGAAGACTTTTCCTGCCCCCATTTTTCAGGTATGGAGCAGGTCTGACAGTGGTTGGGCAGGGCCAGGGCTCATGGAGGCAGGGACCCCTCCAGCACTGTCACCCCTGCCCACCTTCCCCTGGCCACTCTCAGGTGGGATGTCCCCACACAGTGGGTGACACTTCCATGGTCCTTCCCCTGCCAGCTGTTTCCCACAGGTCTTCTGGCCTTCACACCACCTCCAGCCCAGCTCTGGAACACACACCTCCATTCCAGCCCAGCTCTGGAACACAGAACTCCATTCCAGCTCTGGAAAACATACCTCCATTCCAGCCCATCTCTGGAACACAGAACTCCATTCCAGCTCTGGAAAACATACCTCCATTCCAGCCCATCTCTGGAACACACACCTCCATTCCAGCTCTGGAACACACACCTCCATTCCAGCCCAGCTCTGGAACACAGAACTCCATTCCAGCTCTGGAAAACATACCTCCATTCCAGCCCATCTCTGGAACACAGAACTCCATTCCAGCTCTGGAAAACATACCTCCATTCCAGCCCATCTCTGGAACACACACCTCCATTCCAGCCCAGCCCATCTGTGGAACACAGACCTCTGCTGCAGCCCAGCCCAGCTCCCTCCCCATGGAGCATGCCCTCTCACAGCCAGACACGCTCTGGCCCCAGCCCTGGCAGCTGCAGAACAGCCATCCCTGCACATGGATGTTGTGGAGGAGCCCTGGGCTGGCATGGGACCCAGCCCACACACGAGCAGGGTGTAGGGACAGTCGGGGCACTCCCCAGCTCCAGCACCACACGTGGCTCTGTGAGACCCACTAGAGGGTTTCCCCACTTCCAGAGGAGCCACCTGCTCCTGGGTGACAGCCCCAACAGCCCCTGGTGCACCCTGGGGCACACCCAGACCCTCTGGCCAGCACCTCCTCAGGGCAGACTCCCACCCCAACCCTGTGACAGGTGCTGGGAATGGCCAGAGTAAGCCCAGCCCGGTGGGCACAGCTGTTCTGAGTCCCTGCCAGCACTGCCAGGGCCAGCAGCAGGCACAGCCTGGCACCCAGTTAGCTGCAGCCCCTGGGAATAACTACCCACCTGTTGTAGCAGCAGACAGAGGTCAGGGAAAGGGCTAATGAATTTGAAATTCCTGCCTGGAATGGATCCAAGGAACCCAGGACTGAAAAGCCACGTAATGTGATGGCTCCTTGTGCCCAACACACTGCATGCTGGGGGTTTGCCTCCTCCTTTTTGGGATATGAAGTGCAGCATCTGCCAGTGTGCCCAGTGCTCCAAAGGGTCATTTACATATTGTGGATCACACAACACGTGGGAGCAGAAGAATCCATAAGACAGCCATTAATTAGCAAACAACTTCCACTACATCCAGTTCCTGTTTGGATGGCCAGCCTGGCAGGGATGCCCAGCGTGCACACGGAGCTGCTGGAGCCAGCTGCCAGCTCAGGGCCTGCCTCAGACATCATCTGTCACTGCTGAGGCCGTGACAGAGCTACTGGCTGCCCTTCCCACCCATCCAGGATTGCTGTGAAGGAATCCACCCAGGATTCTCAGAGTCTTTGCAAATTCAGCTTCGTGATGGAGGAAAAAATAGTCTGGAAGCTGATGATGTTCATCTTCTGGGGATGGAGGAAGGGAAATCACAGAACCAGCCACCACAGGCACCCCGTAGCCAGAATTTGGTGTGCAAAAGGAGATTCTGGGATCTGCGGCGTTCCAGCTGCTGGGACCAGTGAATTGGAGAACAAGGAGATTCTGTTTCACAAAGGTCAGTGGTTTGTAAACAGGTCAGAGGGTTTTGATGAATTAGAAACAAAGTACCTGAGAAAAAAAACATTTGAATCAAAGTACCTGACCCAGAGGTTTGCTCTGGGGGCTGTGCTAGCCCCCCAGTGCTGAGCTGGCCAGGATCACCATCCAGGAGCACCAGCCAGGACCACAACACAACCACGTTTGGCACTTGCTGTAGGACTGGACAGGTGAATCCACATGGGGAGCCATGAGACTGGGAAATCTGTACCCTGGTCCCAGTTAAAGGGCTTCAAACAGCCATGAACCCCTCAGAGCTCTGGGAATCTCAGAAGCAGGAGCAAGGGGCCCAAAGTGAAGGCCAGGGGCAGTGCTGCCACCTGATATAGGGATAATGCCTCTCTTGACATAACATATGTTCCTTCCTCAAAAGCTCAATTTCTGGATTTTTGCTTGGTTTCCCCTGTCTTCTACACAATAAACAGCTTCAGCACTTGCCCTTGCAATACACAGCTTAAAAACATGTCTATAAAGTTCAGAAATCGAGGAGGAAAAAGAGAATATCCTTTTTTAAAAAGCACTTTATTTTAGAATTGCTCCACATTGTCTGCAGCAGACAGCACTAACAATGCCAAGTGCTCGGAAAGGTAAAAACCCCACGGGGTTCCTGCAGCAGTGCACATGTCACAGCTGGAGTGCTTCCAGCAGAAGCAGGGACATGGGCACACTGTAGGCATCGTCCCTTCCCTGCTGCTGACACAGCACCCCTGTCCTGCATGTCCACAGGGATGCTGGAGCCTCCCCAGGAGGCACGGGCAGGGGCAGGATGCTGCACTCAGGGAGTGAGTGCCCAACACGGCCCTGGGCCTGCCCTGGCCTCCAGCACTGCTTGCTGCTGGCTGCTGGCAGCTGCCCTGGGACAGAGACCCGGGGCCAGCACAGCCAGGGCAGCACAGCCATGGCATTCCCAGGGATTTCACTCCTCTCCCTTCTCATTCTGCTTCCTGCCATGCCCCACAGGTGTGCCAGTGAGCGGCTCTGAGCACACAGCACTCCCAGCACTGCTGTCTGACAGTGGCAGACAAGGGGCCCTTGGGGTGCACCCTTCCAGCATGCTCCCAATGTGCCTCCTGCCCCTGCCAGTGTGCCTCCTGCCCCTGCCAGTGTGCCTCCTGCCCCTGCCAGTGTGCCTCCTGCCCCTGCCAGTGTGCCTTCTGCCCCTGCCAGTGTGCCTTCTGCCCCTGCCAGTGTGCCTCCTACCCCTGCCAGTGTGCCTCCTGCCCCTGCCAGTGTGCCTTCTGCCCCTGCTAGTGTGCCTCCTACCCCTGACAGTGTGCCTTCTGCCCCTCAGCACTCCTCCTGCCCCTTCCATCACTCCTCCTGCCCCTCAGCACTCCTCCTGCCCCTCAGCACTCCTCCTGCCCCTTCCATCACTCCTCCTGCCCCTCAGCACTCCTCCTGCCCCTTCCATCACTCCTCCTGCCCCTCAGCACTCCTCCTGCCCCTCAGCACTCCTCCTGCCCCTTCCATCACTCCTCCTGCCCCTCAGCACTCCTCCTGCCCCTCAGCACTCCTCCTGCCCCTTCCAGCACTCCTCCTGCCCCTCAGCCCTCCTGCTCACCCGCTGCAGGCACAGCCCCGGGCCCACAGCCGCCCGTGAGGGCTCCTGCCCACACCCAAGGCCGAGGGAGCAGAGCACAGGCGCTCCCACAGCGCGGGGCTGCACTGCAGGCAGCTCACCAAGGCTGTGGCAGCACAGACGAGAGCCCAGAGTGATCCACGGGATGAGTCAAGCAGCAGAGCACGACTGCAGCTCGGTGAGGTATTAATAGCTGTGCCGTGAGGAGACACCGGAGGATGCCACGGCCCGGGCTGGGGGCACCTCCTGCTGCTGCTCCGTGGATGGGGAGAGGGCCTGAGCCAAGCACTGGGCCAAACACTGAACCAAACACTGAGCCAAGCACAACACACAGCAGCACCTGAGAAACCTCCTGTGATAAAGGACGCATGGAGAGATCACCTCCCATTCCTGAGGGACAGCTCAGCACTCCCATCTCGCCCACTGTCACGCCCAGCGAGCTGATGGAGCTGTGAAACCACCTGGAGCTTTGCAGGCACAGCCAGGAGCCCAGCTGGGCTCTTTCCATGGCATCCCCTGCTCCTTGGGGCAGAAGGTCTCAGCAGTGCATCTCCTAGCCCAGCAGCAGCGAGCACCAGCCTCCCAAGGCACCTCTGCCCCCTGTACAAGCACCACATACCGCTGGCACCGTCTGTCACCACTCAGGACTGTCCTTGTGCCCTGATGGCCACCAGCACCCAGGGCCACTGGTCCATGTGCCAGCCAGCCAGGCTCTGTGGACACCACAGGTACAGACAGACAGACAGGCTGCTCCACTTCCCTGGCCCCCTCTATAAAATGTGCATCAGGAATTCCATCCTCTTCCTTTCTTCCAGCCCCCAGGAATCATGCCTGCAGTGGTATGGAACACAGGGAAAGCAGCACAGCCCCACTGCCTGCACCCAAGAGCTCCCAACCTGGCTGCAGCCCCCTCCCAAACCCCAGCCTAGGGCTGCCAGTGCCAGAGACAGCTTCCAACCTCATCCCCTGAGCCCACCAGCCCTGCACCCCACAGCCCCTGTGCAGTGCAGGAGTCAGGGCCAGAGCTCTGCACAGGGGGATGTCACCGAAAAGCATCTTAGGTGCAGTGGTACACACACTCTGTGTTTTAAGGTCAGAACACCAGGACATTTAAGGACCCTCCAACCCACCCAAGCCATTCCATGACTCTATACAAAGCTTTCCAGCTCCTGAGGAGTTTCTGTACCAAATATTACACAGATATGCCAAGCACTGACACCAACATCAGCATCAGCCATGCAGCTTCCATGAATAATTGTTTAAACAAGGCAGCTTTTAACTTACCCAAACATTTGTATTGAATTGGGGTATTGTGGCATTTTAAAAACTGTTTTTGCGACATCAAAACACAACACAAAGGAAGGGAGGAGAAGAGATTTTCTCTGCCACTCCTCTACCCCTCTGTTCCACAGCCATACATTCCCAGGTGCTATGGGAAGGTGAGGTAGCCATGGTGGCCCTGCACGCCCCAACCCAAACCCTCCAGCCACAGGTCTCGCTCAGAGGGACATGTGGAGAGCACTCGTGTGGGTAAAGAGGCACCTCAGGATCAGCACCACCCCGGTGCAGTCCCTGGCACTCTGCAGGCTGCCCCAGCAGAGGCTCCCAGGGCACGGGGTGGCAGGGCACCAGCCATGTCCTGCCACGAGCAGAAGGTGCACCAAGCTCAGGGTGCACACCCCAACTGCTGCTAACTGCTGCAGGACACCAGCAGTGCCAGCTGTGCCAGTCACAGCAGCCCATCAACCACTCCTGTCCTGGCACAGGCTGCTCTCCCTGCACAGTGTCCTGCACACTGTCCCTTCACACTGTCACCTGCACACTGTCCTGCACACTGTCCCTGCAGCCCCTCCTGCCCAAGCACCCCAACAGCAGCACTCCACGTGCTGGCAAGCCTTACAACAAGGAAATCTGGGATTCTCATCTTATTGTGAAATACCCACTGGTGCCTGGCGAGTGCCATCTGCCAGGGCTGCCCATGGAAGGCACCACCAGGAGGGTGGGAAGGACAGCAGGTGCTCCAGGGTCCACACAGCCAAGCCATTCCCCGGCTGTGACCCTCCATCCTCACGGAGCAGTGACCAGTGCTCGAGGCCTCAGCACCGCGAGGCTGAGTGGTGCTGAGCTTCACCCACCCCCAGCTCTCCAGCCTGTTCCAGTCCCTGGGATGCCATCCCTTCCCTCCAGGTGCTGACCACACCACACAGCTCTGTGCAGCTGCCAGAGGTGCTGAGGTGACCAAGGGGGGCACAGGAGAGGGACTCCAGAAATGGTGAGCAGACAGGCCCCAGGACACACAGGTGGACACACAACCTCCCACACACCCCAAACTCCCTGGGACTCTCCATCCCTGACTCCACCCTACAGCAGCACAGGATACCCAGCACTGGCCACTTCTAACTTGCTGCTGTGATAAATATGTAATAATGGAAAAATGAGGTAATTGATGCCACATCCCCAGAAATGTTCAAGGCGAGATTGGGAAGGACTTGGAGCAACCTGGTCTAGTGGAAAGTGTCCTTGCCCATGCCAGAGGCATGGAACAAGATGGACTTTAAGGGCTCCTTGCCAACCAAACCATTCTGGGATTCCATGAGTCTACGAATAAAATTATTCTTAAGGTTTCCTTTGCCAACAAATGCCACCATTTTAAAGCACAAACACTCTCATTCCCCAATGGGCACTGGGCAAGGGATGAGGGTGAACGGGGAGCCAGGTACTGGCCAGGGCACTGTGGCCAAACCCAGCATGCCCACCAAACACACACACTTTAACTGGGGGGAATCAGAAGCAGAGGAACCAGCACTGTGAAGGGTGACACTGTCAGCATGACACACCAGAGAAAACGGGGGATTAACCATAAGCAGATTTCCAAGCCTGAACAGTCTGCAGGTTTTATCAAGCACTGTAAAAATAACTTATTTCTTCCATGGCTTTGCTTCTGCACAGCCCACCAAATTAAATGAAAAGTAAACTAACAGCGATTTACTCCAGATGGACATTTATTATCTGCGTAACAATATCTTGCAATCGTCACAGCATTAACTGAGGCCAATTCTTTTCTTAGTCGCTGTACTCTTACATAAACATATAGTAAATTAAACAATCTAAAACCAGGCATTTATTAGGGTTGTCTCTACACTTGCCTGAACATCACTTGAGGACGTGAGTCATAAAACAAGCTGGATTTTGAGTTCTAAAGTTTAATTTAATGTCAAGGAGTACTGGGTACAAACCGCAGATTGCTCTCATGGAAGAACACCTATTTAGTATTTAGGTCTGGCTTGTTAACTGGTAAATCAAACAGATGTGGCCAAATTAGCTACTGAGATGATCTAAGATGTGCCATGTCTACAGCAGCCCTGACACTTCAAAGGCAAACCCAGGGAATCTCAAGGAGATAAAACATTTCCATCACAATAACGGGTGACACGCGCCGGCAGGATACATGTAATAAAGGAAGGACAACAAGAGATGAAATGGAAATTTGTTTTGCAGAAGCCAAGAATAGAACATGATTTATATGCACTTATTTTAATTTATTTCAGGCTGAATGCAATTTATCTAAAGTCATCAAAAATTAATAGGCCATACAGAAAGTAGTAGTAATAAATCCAAACTTGGGGCACACAGCAAGCACATCTCTTTTCAATTGCTATTAGCACTTCACTATCTAATTAATCCAGCGCGTTATCTCGTCTGGAAAGCCAGGCAATCCAGCCTGGCAGGACAGGCACTGACTGTGTGGCCCAGGCATGCTGTGAAACATTAAAAGGCCAAAGCTGAGACCAGCCCAGAGAAGGAGCCCAGCTGAACCCACTGCCCTGGGACCGGGCACCCTAAAGCTGCTGCTGCAGCCCCCAGTGTCCAGCAGGGCAGTGCCACAGCCAGAGCACCATGTGCCCAGCAGGGAGCTCCCCAAGGGTGAGCAGAGCACTGTGTGCCCAGCAGGGAGCTCCCCAAGGGTGAGCAGAGCATCATGTGCCCAGCAGGGAGCTCCCCAAGGTGAGCAGAGCACTGTGTGCCCAGCAGGGAGCTCCCCAAGGTGAGCAGAGCACTGTGTGCCCAGCAGGGAGCTCCCCAAGGTGACCAGAGAACTGTGTGCCCAGCAGGGAGCTCCCCAAGGTGAGCAGAGCACTGTGTGCCCAGCAGGGAGCTCCCCAAGGTGAGCAGAGCACTGTGTGCCCAGCAGGGAGCTCCCCAAGGGTGAGCAGAGCATCATGTGCCCAGCAGGGAGCTCCCCAAGGTGAGCAGAGCACTGTGTGCCCAGCAGGGAGCTCCCCAAGGTGAGCAGAGCACTGTGTGCCCAGCAGGGAGCTCCCCAAGGTGAGCAGAGCACTGTGTGCCCAGCAGGGAGCTCCCCAAGGGTGAGCAGAGCATCATGTGCCCAGCAGGGAGCTCCCCAAGGTGAGCAGAGCACTGTGTGCCCAGCAGGGAGCTCCCCAAGGTGAGCAGAGCACTGTGTGCCCAGCAGGGAGCTCCCCAAGGTGACCAGAGCACTGTGTGCCCAGCAGGGAGCTCCCCAAGGTGAGCAGAGCACTGTGTGCCCAGCAGGGAGCTCCCCAAGGGTGACCAGAGCACTGTGTGCCCAGCAGGGAGCTCCCCAAGGGTGACCAGAGCACTGTGTGCCCAGCAGGGAGCTCCCCAAGGGTGAGCAGAGCACTGTGTGCCCAGCAGGGAGCACCCCAAGGTGAGCAGAGCACTGTGTGCCCAGCAGGGAGCTCCCCAAGGGTGAGCAGAGCACTGTGTGCCCAGCAGGGAGCTCCCCAAGGTGACCAGATCATCATGTGCCCAGCAGGGAGCTCCCCAAGGGTGACCAGAGCACTGTGTGCCCAGCAGGGAGCTCCCCAAAGAGTGACCAGAGCACCGTGTGCCCAGCAGGGAGCTCCCCAAGGGGTGACATGAGGTGACACTGCCCCAGGAGGTGAGCCCCTGCCAGAGGCTCTCACCCAACCCGGAGTACATTCCAAGCACTTCCACCACCACCCACAGCTTGTGTCCAGCACCAAGAGCACCAGGAGCAGGGCAAGGGCAGGGCCAGGGCAGTGCCATCCCTGGCCCAGCCTGTTCCCAGGGGCTGGCAATGCAGACAGGGCAGGAGGAGCCCTGCCCCAGCACCCTGCTCTGTGGGGACACTGGAGGGGAGGCAGGAGCAGTAGCTGCCTCCTCTCGGCTGGAGGCTGTGACAGAAACAGGGGTCAGACCCCAGCAAAGAGCCAGCACGGAGCAGAACCCCCTCCCTCTCCCTGCACGTTCTGCATGTCTGTGCTGAAGGGGCTCAGACCCCAGCACAGGCAGGCACAGGGCTCTGGGCAGTCCCCCCAGCTGCCACAGCAACTCAGGGCAGAATCTGACCACAGAGCCAGCCTGGAACATCTGCTCAGCACATGCACGGAGCTCAGTGACCACAGAGCTGCAGCAGGAACCCGACAGACCTCAGTCCCTATTTAGATCCAAAGGAAATCAATGGGCATACCAAAGGAATATTTTCCTTTACCAAGAATGACAGTTTAAGTGAAATACTGGGACTCATATTTTTCAAAACTTCAGATACATCTGTCAGGGTTGGGCAATTTCGCCTAAAAGGGAAACTTTCAATGTGCCATAAGGGAGAAACTATTTTTGCAATCTTCCCTTTGGCTCAAAATCTGCTGCTGGGATTTTTCAGGAGGCAGCACTCCACACACTTGAAAAATCTGACGGCTCTAAAATACATATTTATGGTTTCCTGATATAGGGAATAAGAACAGAAGAAAGTAATGATAAGCTGCAGGAAATGTTACAGAGCCTGGCAGCAGGACAGACAGCAAACTGGGATCAGCAGCGGAGTCGGGGGAGGACAGGAGTAAAGGGAGGTGGCAGTGGAGCCCAGACACTGCCCCAGGGATGCTGGCCAAGGACAGACAGGCTCAGGCACAGGGCTGCTCAGCTGCACACACATGGATGTGCCCAGACACCGGGATGCTCCAGCACAGGGATGCAGGGATGTTTGGGCACAAGACGCTCAGTTGCAGGGGTGCTCAGGGTTTGTGGGGATCCCCAGCACAGCCCCGTGCAGCAGCCCTGGCCCCCAGGCTGCCATGACCCAGAGCCCAGCCCTGTGCAGCAGCCTGGCTCAGGTGGGGCCCAGCTGCCTCAGGTGAGGCACACCACAACTCACTGCATCTCCACTGGGCTCCACGCTCAGGGAGCTGGCCCTCTCAGAAAGAGGGAAAAGCACATTTGGGAGCACAAGGTAACACACACCTCTGCTGCACAATCAGGAGATGACAGTCTGTGCCCTGGGCTCCCCTCAGCTCCCTCCAGAACTGCGGCCTGACTGCTGAGAGGCAGCAGAGCCATCACACCAAAGGGCTTAAGGATCTGCTCTGGAGAGGCCTCCATGCACAGGGAAACAGGTAAGGAAAGCTGTTGGGCAGGATGGAGACAGGAGAACCTCAGGAGCCTGTGAAATGCACAGCCTGGCCCTGGAAGGAGGGTTGGTGAGTCAAGATCAGCAGCATCCATCTGGCCATGATCAGGGACAGGGACTGGTCATTTGCTGGGTCAGCACCCATCACTGCACCATCACAGGGGCACATCCCACAGCTGTGCAGCTGGCACCTCCCAGGCTGGGGGCACCAGAGGCTGGTGCAGGTGGCAGAGGCTGTGGGTTGTGGGACTGCCACGGAACCAGTGTCCAGGAGCAGCATCTGTCACACAGCCTCTGACGGCATCAGCCATCAAACGTGCCAGGACAGGGGGAGAGAGAGGCTGAGCATGGCCCTGCTGTCCCAGCAACACATCCAACAGCAGCAGAAGGACAGGAGATCTCACTGCTTTGTTGCCCAGGTCTGCAGGAAGAGCCTGTGGTGGCAACGATGAGGGAGGGGAGTGGGAGGAGAGCAGAGCCAGTGGGAGAGGGATCCAGCCCAGGAGGAGCAGATGGCACAATTCCCCTTGGACCAAATCATATTTAATTTTTCTATCAATTTTCATTAGCCTTTTCCCATGCCTCTGGTTCATCTTCAGCATTTCAGGATTTGTTAAAAATAAACCATTACTGTCTCAGGGAGCTCCTCGGCCAATTATTTTAATACTCCTGGGTACCAGTTATCCAGCTCTGCCACTGTTAAACTGCCTTACTTAAACTGACACTTTTTAACCTTTTTCTTAGCTCCTGTAGCAGTAGAAAACAGCTGCCACGAGTTTGCATTTCGCTACTCCTTTGCAAATGGCAAACAGAAATAATCACAGAAAACTTCTATATCACCCCAGTGCATGTCCCACTTTGCCTTGTGAGGTCCAGCCCTGTAACAGGCTTATGTGTGTATCTCAGGTGTAGTCCCCCTCCTGCACCTGGCACCTGACCCAAGGATACTGAACGTGTTAATTAGAAAACTTCCACCAATCTCAGAAGACAGATATTTTGGCACAAAAAAGACCCTCAGTGTGCAGATGCATTTTTGTGCAGTGGAGCAAAGAATTAAACCCCTTGGGCATAGGAAGAATTTCTTCATGGAAAGGGAGTGCCCATCCCTGGAGGTGTCCCAGGAATTCCTGAGGTGGCACTCAGAGCTCTGGGCTGGGGACAGGGTGGGACTCGAGGCTCTTGGCAAGCTCCTGCAGCCCTGATGGCTGTGTAATTCAGTGCTCTGGCAGGAGCGTGGGCTGTGAGGGGGTGGTGAAAGGGCAGCTGCAGCAGAAACTCGGCCCCTGCAGCCCCCCTGCCCCCTCAGCCCAGTGCTGCTGGCTCCCAGCAGGTGCTTCCGACCCACAGCTTTAAACAAGGTGCCACCAGGACACTAATGAGCAAGTGCCTCATTATTTCATCTGTTAATTAGCCACTTCTCCACCCCCTGTCACCTCACATTACTAAGCCCTGCTGTCAGGGCCACTGGGGTAATGCTGGCCCTGGTGTCTGCCGTTGTTAGGATGGAAGCTGTGGCCAGAGAGCACAGCTCAGAGATGAGCTACTGACATTAATGAACCACAGCTCCCGGACTTGCAGACCATGGATTAGTGGAGGACAGCATCACTGACACCAGAAGTTGAAGCACGACTGTTTGTGACCTCACCTACATCAGAATGACAGTTCTGAAAAGTCTGTGAACATGCTGACCAGAGGTGGTGTGAACTGCTCAGGCCAGGGCTGACAGAATAGCACTGTGTCCTTTCCTCTGCTTCCAAAAGATGCATCAAACACCTTGTGGGACAGAAAAAGTAATAGTAGCAAATAAAACAGGTTTCCCTTCAGCTGGACAAGATCACAACCACTTTACACTGATTTCTGGAGAAAGAAAAGACAGCCACTTCCAGAACTTCTAGCCTAGAGAAATTATTCTGAAAGGTAATTTTCCTCCTCTACATCTCAGTGCATGAAGCAGATACCATCAGATCTGCCACATGCAATCCCATCAGTTTGCAGGATTTATCTCCTTTGTCTGTGCCAGAAAATTTAATGGGTCTCTTGGTCCTAATGTTCTTCACTCAGCAAAGAGTCTGAGCGTTTCAGATAAGAGACATACTTAAGGCTTTGGCAAAGAAATTTAGAGTTTAATTGCTGCTTCAAAATTTGATCAATCGTGCTGCTATGGCAAGATTCCCACAGAACTCAAGAAACGGATGCCAACAGATGGCCACCCACTCCCCAGCTCCAGCTGTACAGCTGGGGCTGATCCTGCCCCGGGGCTGCAGCAATGCCTCACAAGGGCTGCACACCTGCAGCCACTCTGTTCACACCCCAGTACAGCTGTGGACAGCTGTGCAGGAGCTGCACAGCAGCTGCTGAGGACCACGCCAGTCTCTGCCCATTGCACCACATGCCTGCAGCCCTGCTGTAAGAGTCTGCATCTTGCATCCAACCATGGCTGGAGAAGGCAGAGATCTTGGAGATCCTGACGACCCTTTCCCACACTGCCACTCCCAAAGCACCTCCCCATGGCTCACAAGAGCAGCACTGTGCTCTGAACCAATTCAAGGGGCAGCTCCTGAGTCCCACCAGCCGTAAGCAGCACTGGCTGGGGCTGCACAGCACCTGCAGTGTGCCCACGTGGAACAACAGAATCCTTCACCCTTCAGCAAAAGGGAACTCAGCATCAGAGCTCACCCTCGGGCACTGCCAGCTCCAGCACTGCCTCCTCCAGCCCTTCCAGGTCTGGAATGGAGCTTGGAATGGAGCTTGCAGGGTCAGCACCTTCACCCTGCCCCTGTGCTTTGCTGCCCAGCACCAGCATGGCAAGGCAGCAGCGGGAGCCCTGCTCTGGAGCATCAGTGGCACAGAGCACTGACACAGAGCTCCAGAGACAGCACAGAGTTCCAGAGACAGCACAGGGTCAGCACACAGCTCCAGAGACAGCACACAGCTCCAGAGACAGCACAGGATCAGCACACAGCTCTGTCACACAGCTCCAGAGACAGCACAGGATCAGCACACAGCTCCAGAGCACAGGATCAGCACACAGCTCTGTCATACAGCACACAGCTCCAGCACACAGCTCCAGAGACAGCACAGAGCTCCAGAGACAGCACAGGGTCAGCACAGAGCTCCAGAGCACAGGATCAGCACACAGCTCCAGAGACAGCACAGGGTCAGCACAGAGCTCCAGAGCACAGGATCAGCACACAGCTCCAGAGACAGCACAGGGTCAGCACATAGCTCCAGAGACAGCACAGGGTCAGCACACAGCTCCAGAGCACAGGATCAGCACACAGCTCTGTCATACAGCACACAGCTCCAGCACACAGCTCCAGAGACAGCACAGAGCTCCAGAGACAGCACAGGGTCAGCACATAGCTCCACAGCACAGGATCAGCACACAGCTCTGTCATACAGCACACAGCTCCAGCACACAGCTCCAGAGACAGCACAGAGCTCCAGAGACAGCACAGGATCAGCACACAGCATCTCCAGCACACAGGATCAGCACACAGCTCTGTCACACAGCTCTGTCACAGCACACAGCTCTGTCACACAGCTCCAGAGACAGCACAGGATCAGCACACAGCTCCAGAACACAGGATCAGCACACAGCTCTGTCACACAGCTCCAGAGACAGCACCCAGGATCAGCACACAGCATCTCCAGCACACAGCATCTCCTCACACACAGCACTCCAGGCACGAGCAGATGTGTCCCACGTGGTGCCACACCTGGGCAGGCACAGACACACCTCAGCTCACACAGCACAGCCCTCCCTGTGTGAGCCTTCCCCAAACAGCACCATTTTCAAAGGCAAACCAAGTCCAGGTGGATCCCAAGTGGCAGCACAGCTGGACCCCCCCTCAGCCCCCATAGCTGCTCCCCACAGAGACCCCTGCCTGGGGTGCCAGCAGCCAGGCCAGGGACTGTGATCTGGAGTTTGGGCATGTTTTACACTTATTTATTTCCCTTTTAATACATTTTGGCATAATTGTCTCTTATCTTAATTAATATCAGGAAAATTACACAGTTTCCCTCTCACAAGAGGAGGCAGAGAAGCATTGTGCAGGGAAATGCTTGTAGAAACAAAACAAGGAACCTCAAACTCTTACCTCAAGTAAATCAGCATGACTTTACTGCAGCTAATTGAGTTATCTTCAAATTATGCCCAGAAATCAAAGCAGAGAGGGAGAGACACTTTGCCCTCCATACAATGTCCTCTTTAAAAATACATCATTGCTCTTCATCTGTGATAATTCACTTGTGGGGAGTTTTGAGTAAGTTAGAGACAGGACCTCTGAGATGTTTTTGATGATGTGATTTAATTTCTTATCTTCTACACAGGCAGGAAGGGTGAGTTCAGCTCACATCTTCACTGCATGCCTCAGAAGGTCACAAGACCCTCAGTTACAAGACTTTTTAAGGAGTTATTGACCAATAAAACACTGCCAACAAGGATATTTATGTTTTTGACCCAATCCTTAAATATTTCATCTTATGGAGCCATGCTACAGTGTGAGCTTCCTTAGCCACTCATGTTATGGCTCACAAACCCACAGTGCTGCATTCTAAACTCCTTGTTCACCTCTGGAACTACTTTTATATTTAAAACTCTAGAACTCTAAACTTTCCTCAGCTCAACGTGTCTCTGCTTTAAATTCTAAATCCACATTCTTCCTTCTGGCACCTCAGTTTGGGAGCCTTTTCCAAGGGCTCAGATCAAATCCTGGGTTTAATTCTGAGCTTTGGCTCACAGGCCCAAAGCTCTGGGAGCTCCCTGCATTTCAGATTCCAGCAGTCATCTCCCAGCTCCATGGCACAGGAACGTGTCTGTGTGACGTGTCCCTGTCACACCCCAGCAAGAGGGGACAGAGGGAGAGCTCCAAGCTTCAAAGGGCAGAACAGGGTCCCAGGTGCCACAAGCAAGACCCAAACACCATCCCCAGCCACTCCCTGGCACTGCTGCTGCTCAGACACTCCTGGGTTTGCACAAGGAGATGAGAGAAAGTGAGAGACAAACACAGAGATGATGACCGGGAACGCCACTGGGAGTTTTTTAACTTTTGTTTCACTCTGAACAGAGCAAGAATCCATCTTCTTCCTCACAATTATTTCTGGAGAGCCCAAATCCCCAAGCTGCCAGGGCTCAACGCCACCAGCAGTGCCTGCAGTGCTGGTGGCACAAGGGAACCCCCAGGCTCGGGGTGCCTGGCCCAGCACCACACACCCCAGGGCACACAGAGCCCCACCCCGGGCAGGCCACGCCAAAACCTGGCCCAAATACAGGGAAAAGCCATCCGATGGGAAACACTTCGAGAAGAGCACTTTGTATTCCAAAAAATGTCATTTTTCAGCAGAGAAGCTTGCCTTGACAATTTCCTGGTTATTCCCTGACACAGGAGCAGCTGCTCCTTGGTTACAGCTCAGGAAGCACCCACAGGCTTGAGCTGAAATGGATCCAGTGGCCCCAGGGAGGAGGACAGGTGACAGCAGAGGGGACAGGGGGCAGGTACAGTGTGAGGGGACATCATAGCAGATCCCAGTGCCAGACAAGTACCACAGCCATTTGCCAACATTTCAACAGATGTGTTGTTGTGGTTTTTTTAAGTTTTTCACCATTTTTTAAATTCAAGTTTTCTTATATTAAAGAAAACAACAGAAAAGCAAAGGTGTCATGCCCTTCCTGCTGTACTGGAGATTCTTGAGATACACAAATTCTTTTGCATGCACTTAATTTCTGCTGCAAAGACCCAATGCCAATTGAATCTCTTTTAATAAGAAAGACTTTCACTGAAAAAAAAAATACTTTAAGGAATCCATAACTTTTTTTTTCATTCTCTCTTTGCTGTCTAAGCTCTCCCTTGCCTATCTCTTCTGCTGTCTGGTCCTCTTGTTCACTTTTGTAATTAAGAATGAGGTGGGGGAGCTGGAGACAACTAAATTACTTCAGTGTCCCAGCAAGGGGACAGAGCAGAGCAGAATGATGCCCAGGGCAGCACTTCCAATCCTGCTCATAGCACTGACTCGTTTCCAAGGCCTTTCAGCAGCCAGCAGCTCCAGCAGTGCTGGTTCTGTGGGCACAGGGACCTTACACAGCTCCCACGAACAGGACCTGAGGATCTTCTGAAGGAGCACAGAATCCCAGAGTGGTGTGAGTTGGGAGGGACCTTGGAGACCACCCAGTTCCACCCCCTGGCATGGGCAGAGCCCCTTTCCCCTGGATCAGGCTGCTGGGGCAAGAGTAAATTTGCCAAAGTAAAACATCCTGGCAGAGGCTGCCACTCTCAAATGGCTGTGACCAGAGGAAGCGTCACCATCAGGCCCATGGCTGCCAAAACCCACCGAGACCACCCAGGAGCTGCTGGGAGGAACACAGCCACCAACAGAGGCAGCACAGGAGAGCTCCAGGAGCAGTGCCAGAAAACACAGAGCCCGGTCTCAGGAGAGCCCTAAGACATGGAATCCTGCTCTGCACTGAGGGAGAGGAAGGAAGCCACCTTCAGCTCTGGGGGACTGGGACAGTACCAGGCACAAGAACAGCTCCTCTGCTGGCTCTGGCACTGAGGAATGACGTGGGGACAGGGGGTTCCTATCAGCAGCTCTGTCCACAGCACAGGACAGCTCCCACCACTGAAACGGACAGGGCAATGCCTCACTCTGTCTCTAACTCGTGTTAATTAGGGAATGTGCTACTTTGCTATGTGCCATCAGTTAAACTCACACAGAAGGAGACAAACAAATCCCCATAGCAAGATCTCCCATAGCAGGGTCTCCTAGGGAAGGATCTGCAGCAGCATCTCCTGACTCCCAGGCAGCCTTTCCCCCACATCACCTGAATGAGACACAGCTGTCCCCACAGCATCCTCCCAGTGCAAGAGCCACTTTTGCAATTGCCTTACCACACACGGGCACCCACCAGGGCACAGCTGGAATTATACTGAGACAGACATTTTGCAAAGCAAAGTGGTCCTGTTTGGAAGCCTGGTGTCCCATAACCAAGGCTGACAGACAGCAGCCCGGCCCACACCCCGAGCAGAGGCTCCAGCCATCAGCTCTGTGACCTATGATAACACCTGGGAACACACAGAGAGCATGTGACAAACCCTCTGTGTGACACAGGCACGGACACCTCTGCCACAGCAAGGAGGTCCTGATGCCTCTCCCTGGTTTTAAAAATTTGAGAGCCACATACAGCTAAGGGATAAGGGGGTTTAACCTCGGTATTTTAATAAGGATCCTTACTGGTGCACCACTTCTCCAAGGTGGAACGTGCCGCAATACACACAAACAGATCACATATGTCACTTACAAATTAGCACAGCTAACAAGGATGCCCTGATGGTAGGCCTGGATGAATGGTGTGATATTTCCCCAACCCTGGAACTCCCCCCAGGATGAGCCAAATCTCCAGCTGACAGGATGTGTTCCAGAGGGGACCCTGGTTTCCCAAGATAGTGTAAGGTTTTATGGTCTCCTGTTATGAGGCCTTTAGGATGTTTGGTCTCCTGGCCTAACAGAATACTAGGACTATGCTGAGTTATCCGACTTAAGGAATTACAAGGATGCATGCTAAGAATACTAAGGATACATCAAAGTTATAGAAAAGGTACAGAAAAAAAAGGCAAACCATCTTCCTGGCACCAGTCCGACAAACAGGGGTTTCCTGCAGGACTCATTCCATGCCCAGCATGGGCAGGAGAGGGACACAGGAGCATATTGTCCCCAGCACTGTGCCCACCCAGCACTGCAGCCCTCCTGCTGCCCACAGCCCCAGCACCACTGCTCTGCAGGCAGCCCAGCACCACTGCACGTGTGCTGCAGCCCAGGAATGCCTCCTCCTCTTCCTCTTCCTCCTCCTCCCCGTTTGCTGGGAGCCTGCACCATGCATCAGCACACGCCCAGATCATCCTGAACCTGCCACTCAGCCCTGTCCTGCCTCAGCCCCAGGAGCACAGGTGACCACAAACAGTGCAGAGAGGAAGCCAACATCTCCACGGATCTGCATCAGCTCTAAGCCACCAGAGACGTGGGCAGGTTGCTGTTTCCAACACTGTCCTCGTGTGCTGGGAGTGGACATCCCTCCAGTGTCTCCTTCCCCTTCACTAAGCAGCAATCAGTCCCCTCCCAGCTCCAGCCCCTCCAACCACCATGAACTCCGTCCTACTCTGTGATCCTGACCTCAGGAGCAGGGAGCACGGCAGGACTGCTGCTCCTGCGTGCCCAGAAGTGCTGTACCTGCAACTGAACCCATGGGGAACAGCGTCTGTGCATCGACACGAACTGACGCTCTGAAGGACCAAAACTGCATCCCACACAACTCAACTGTGCCACAGCACAAAGCTCTGAGGCTGGAATGCCATCCCTGGGAGCAGAGCAGGGCAAGGTGAACAGTCTGGCACTGCATGGCACCGGGGCAGGAACAGGAAACACGTCAGGAGAGCAGATCACTGCCAGCCTGAGCATGGCAGCAGAGCTGCCAGCCTGGGACTGGGCACGGTGATCCTGAGCTCCCACTCCTGTCCCCAGGAAAAGCAATTCTGTCATTCTGGAAGGATTCAAAGCAGCTGCTGAAGCTGCAGTGACAGAAGCAGCACCTGAGAGGTTTCACAGAATCACAGACAGGCTGTGGCAGGCAGCAGCCCCAGGAGCACGAGGACGATGCAGCAGCACCGTGCTTTGGGCAGCCTGTGCCACTTTAGTGCCTGCGCCACTTCAGTGCCCGTGCCACTGCCCATGAGGGCAGCAACGCTCTGCTGAGGGCTGGGGCTTGCACTGCCCTGCAGGGGAGAGGGCAGAGGGGGCCAGGACAGCTCCCCCTCTGCAGCATCCTCAGCCTCTCTGCCCTGCTGCCAAGATCACCCTCCTGGCCCCTCTACCTGGTATTTTTTTGTCAGGGAAGGAGTTCACTGCCAGGCTGTGCCCTCTGCCCAGCTCAGAGCTCACCAGCTGCCAGCCCCCAGCAGTCCAAGGCTTCCACCTGACAAACAGGAATTGCCAGACAAGCAAAACCCTGTGAAGTGCAGCTGAGCACATAAATGCTACAAAATAAGAGCAATTTATTCCACAGTTTACAAGTCAGTCTGTGGTCCTCAGAGATAATTCTGCTGTCAGATGCTTATGTTCCTCCAGCAATGCCAGGCTACACAAACTGCTTTTGTGCCTCTATTAGCCCACACATGTGCAGATCCTCCTTTTCCACATTATATTTGCATTCAACACTAAAAATTTTGCTTGATCTGTGCTGCAAACTAAGTGCAATTCTGTCATTAGATTGCATGGAAAACCAGGGCAGGCTTCTGACCAGCATTTATTATTCAGGACACTGAAACATACTGATCTTTCTGGAAAGGTCTGGCAGTCTGGAAACACCTTTTTCACCCAGTTGTTTCCAATCACACACTGGTGGTGTGCTGTCTGAGACAATGGTGTCTCTCACCTAGGAGCAAATCACCCCTTACTGAGTGGTTACTGAGATTTGAACTTCAATTTATTCTCCAAATCTGCTGAATCAGTCCTGTTGTGCTCCAGAGTCACTCCTGCACAGCCTCACTGCTGTACAGGGTATTTTACACGTCTGTTTCTCCCCACCCTTCCTGGCAGGCAGGTGCCCAGCCAGTGCTTTGCTCAGGTGCCAAGGCACCACGAGTCACCCACCAGCCCCTGCTCCCCTTTCCAGAGCAGCCCCCTGCCTGCCCTGGGCTGTGCCAAGGCCCAGAGCAGAGGGGTCTCCCTGGGACAGGACTCCAAGCACTCAGGACCTCACCAAAAGAGCAGCTTCACCCCTGCACCCCGTGGCACTCGTGCAGCCCAGACTGCTGCAGGAACACGGAGCAGCACGTGGCAGAGCCTGAGCTGGGCACAGGGAGGGGACTGCAGCTACCCACAGTCACCCAGAGCGGGGCACGGGGGCACAGGCTGTGCCCTGGACACTGTTTGGTGACACAGGGCTTTCTGAGCCACAACAAACAGGAAACAGCCCAGCCTGAAACCACCTCATAGTAATAAACCATTTCATTTCTACGGAAGAACTTCCTCCCTGTGAGGGTGGGCAGGCCCTGGCACAAGGTGCCCAGAGCAGCTGTGGCTGCCCCTGGATCCCTGGCAGTGTCCCAGGCCAGGCTGGAGTGGCCTTGGAGCAGCCTGGGATGGTGGAAGGTGTCCCTGCAATGGCAGGGGGTGGGATGAGGCATAAGGTCCTTTCCAACCCAAATGATTCTGGGATTCTGTGACTCTGTAAAGGAAACACGTCAGTAAAAGCCACAAAAAACTCCCCCAGTTCCACGTTGTGCACAGGGAGCTATAGGAGGGGCAGCTGCTCCCCTCAGCTCCTGCTGCTCCCATCTGGGGGGGCAGAGCTTGAGGCCAACCTGACTGGCATCCACATTTGACATCAGCAGGTCAGTCTGTCACTAATTGAATTATACCTGCATTACTTAATAAACAAAGAATACTCTCCACATTACAAGGATGTAATCCTTTAATTGGTTTATGAGCACAGAGTCCCATGGGAAGTGTCACAAATCCATCAGGATGCCCTGAGCACTGCGTTTCTGAGCTGCAGAGATAACGAGTGTCATATGCCAGCAGTCGGCTCTGGGCTGAGCTGAAAGGGAGCTGAGCCAGCTCTCTGCCCTGCTCCACACCAGCAGCACAGCCAGCACAGCTCTCCCAGCGCTGCTCCCGAGGCTGAGGAGCTGCCACCACCACCACAGCAGCAGCTGGCACTCAGGCCCTGTCCCTGCAGCCCCCAGCCCTGCAGCCCCCTCCTCCCGGGCTGCTGCCCACCCTGGTCTGCAGGGTGACCCCCACCCAGAGCCCCTTCCAGGCACAGCATGGTGGGCAGGGAGCACTGCAGCCCCACCAGTGCCTCCAGCCCCCATCCACTCCCGATTCACCGGGCCTTGCCAACACAGTCCCACCTGACTCCCAGACACACAGGGGACGCGGGTCCTCCTCGTCCATCCTCCAGCCTAGAAATCCCCTTCTGCTGCCTCACACAACTTGCTACTGCAGATGTACACCAAAACCATCTCTGTGAAACTCGTCACTCTTCAAAAGCCTTGGCAGAGGGAAACCTCGCTCTGCAGGAGGCAGGTATCTGCTCCATGAGCCTCATGCACCCACACCTGGGCTCAGGAGCAAGCCTCTGCTGTACAAAATCCACCTCAGCACCTGAACCACCAGCCCTGCCGTTCCAGCTTGCACTGCTGGCCATGCTGAGGGCAAGGATGGAACAGGGCACAGACACAAGCTGGGCACAGAGCACACAGCACTGCTGGGCACACCAACAGCAGGGAGGGCAGAGCATGGGGCATGGGAGTGCAACTGGGACCCGCGTGCTCCACACTGTCCCTGTAGGGACACCAGGATTGCCAGATGTGTGTGCTGCTCCCCAGATGCTTGGGTTAGACTTTCTGTGCCTGGCATCACAGGAACTCAGTGTGTGCCCCTGGAGTACGAGTGACTCCTCTAATCCATGTGTGGCCTCTGTAATACTGCTGTCCTTCACTCTCCTCTTTAGCCTTCACGTCTCCTCACATCCCAGTACAAACCAGGGACACATTACTGACCACTGGGGAAACATTTGGATACCTTATTAACACCTAAACCCAACTTCCAGATAGCAAGGAGCAAGTCCAGCCTCTCCCCAGCATTCCAGGTCTCGCATCCTTCTGGCCACACAATTTCACTCCTCCTTATTGTTCTTTATTTACTGTTATAACTTTCCAGATGGAATTTAAGTGCAGTCACACACTCTGTACATTGATTGGCTTCTTTAATGCTCCTTAGAAGAAATGAAGCTCACTCAGCTGAGCCCTTTGTGCCTGTTGGAGACACCACGGGAGGCCCTGGCAGAGCTGGTGGAGCGTGGCGGGGCTGAACGGAGCGCTGGGGCACACACTGCCACAACCCCAGGGCAGCTCAGCTGGCACCCACCTGGATACACAGCACAATGCTCATTTAAACACTACTGTCCTCATCTGTTCCCTTAGAAATTAACACAGTCCTCATCTGGCACTAACAGCAGCTGTCACCACCCATCCTGACCTCCTGTGCCTTTTTCCACAGCGTTTATCATGTTTTCCTTCTAGGGCAGGGAAGGACAAAGGATTGCTTCAATCCACAGGAGATGCATGTTTGCAGACTGCCTCTTAAATAACACATGCTAGGTGTCTCCACCTCAGGGCAATAATGAACACAACAGGAATGCCAGCCCTTGGGAGGCAACCTCTCATTTCAGCCACCTCAGGACACCAGACCCCAGTGGAGAGATCCTCACTGCTCACCAAAGGGGGAATGCAGAGAGAGAGGGTGCATGTGGGACACCTGCAGGATCCAGCTGCAGATGGGCTGGGGGCTCTGTGCAAGGCACATGGAGCACTAGAAGGCAGGCTGCACCCCCCAGTCCCTAAATGCAATCCTTGCCATGTACTTGGGACAAGGACATATCTGTTTTCAGTGACCCAACACTCCAGGGCAGCAAGTGATGAATAGCCCACAAAGGAGTCCCCATGCAGGTGCTCTGCTGGCTGAGCCTCTGAGGCCACATGTCACCAGGGTGGCTGATTGTGTCCATGTTCATCCCCATCCCTGGTCCTCAGCACAGCCTATGGGGCCTGAACGTTACCAGACCCACACTGTGAGGACAGGTGGTCACCTGGAGGCACCTGCAGCACATCTCCAACCCACCACAGGCCACGCCAAGGACCCCTGCTCAGGGCCTGCTGGAACACCCTGCTGCTGGGCAGCACTGGAGCCTCAATGGGGCTTGTGCTGTTATCCTGGTTCTTTACACCAAAGCTGACAGATGCTCAGTTGCCTATGTCAGCTTGCCCAGGCTCAGCTGCGGCATTCAGGGCCACGGTGCTGTCCTGCCCAGGGTACTGCTGGTGTGCAGAGCCCTTCCTGCCCGCCTGTGACACGGCAGACTGTCCCCAAAGGCAGCCACGGCCAACGCTGAGGCTCAGACGCAGAAAGCAGCAGTCACTTCTTGCAAGTGCAGTTTGGAGCCCAGTCCCCAAGAGCAGCGTCACTGCAGCTGGGCGCCGGCAGAGATGAGACACAAGGCTGACGTGTCAGGAGGAGCCACGAGCACAGCAAACCTGCCCACGGCACAGCGACACCAAACCTGCCCACGGCACCACCCAGCCTGCCCACAGCGCCCGGGCGCAGCAGCACCGGCTGGATGCGGTGCAGCCGGCAGCACAGGCTCCTGTGAAACAGCACGTACCCGGCAGCACACTGACTCACGGCTGACAAGGCGACAAATCCCGCTCCCTTACTCAGACCCGCTCCCACGAGCCCCATCGGGGAGCGTTACATCAGGGCTTGCAAGAGCGCGTTGGAGAAAACAGGAACGACGCAGCTCCCAGAGCTCTGCTGGCACTGCCAGAGCCCAGCGGCACTGCCTGCCTGTGCCCGTGGCACTGCCAGAGCCCAGTGGCACTGCCTGCCTGTGCCCGTGGCACTGCCTCACTGTGCCCATGGCACTGCCTCACTGTGCCAGTGGCACTGGCTCCCTGTGCCCATGACACTGCCTGCCTCTGCCCGTGGCACTGCCTGCCTGTACCCATGGCACTGCCTCCCTGTGCCCATGGCACTGCCTACCTGTGCCCATGGCACTGCCTGCCTCTGCCCGTGGCACTGCCTGCCTCTGCCCGTGGCACTGCCTGCCTGTACCCATGGCACTGCCTCCCTGTGCCCATGGCACTGCCTGCCTCTGCCCGTGGCACTGCCTGCCTGTACCCATGGCACTGCCTCCCTGTGCCCATGGCACTGCCTACCTGTGCCAGTGGCACTGCCTGCCTGTGTCCGTGGCACTGCCTCACTGTGCCCATGGCACTGCCTCACTGTGCCCATGGCACTGCCTACCTGTGCCAGTGGCACTGCCTGCCTCTGCCCGTGGCACTGCCTCCCTGTGCCCATGGCACTGCCTGCCTGTGCCCATGGCACTGCCTGCCTGTACCCATGGCACTGCCTGCCTCTGCCCGTGGCACTGCCTGCCTCTGCCCGTGGCACTGCCTGCCTCTGCCCGTGGCACTGCCTCACTGTACCCATGGCACTGCCTCCCTGTGCCCATGGCACTGCCTGCCTCTGCCCGTGGCACTGCCTGCCTGTACCCATGGCACTGCCTCCCTGTGCCCATGGCACTGCCTACCTGTGCCAGTGGCACTGCCTGCCTCTGCCCGTGGCACTGCCTCCCTGTGCCCATGGCACTGCCTGCCTGTGCCCATGGCACTGCCTGCCTGTACCCATGGCACTGCCTGCCTCTGCCCGTGGCACTGCCTGCCTCTGCCCGTGGCACTGCCTGCCTGTACCCATGGCACTGCCTCACTGTACCCATGGCACTGCCTCCCTGTGCCCATGGCACTGCCTCACTGTACCCATGGCACTGCCTCCCTGTGCCCATGGCACTGCCTCACTGTACCCATGGCACTGCCTCCCTGTGCCCATGGCACTGCCTGCCTCTGCCCGTGGCACTGCCTGCCTGTACCCATGGCACTGCCTCCCTGTGCCCATGGCACTGCCTCCCTGTGCCCATGGCACTGCCTGCCTCTGCCCATGGCACTGCCTCCCTGTGCTGGGGCAGACACTTCACACCCCAGGCACTCCTAAGCCTGGCTTAAGCACGGAGAACTAGCAGCTCACCCATGTCAACAGAACGTCTCTGCAGGACTCCCCAGTGGTGCTGAGGCAAACCCATCCCAATCCCAGCACCAGCAGCACCAGGGGACTGAGAACCCATCCTGGGAATTCCTCTCAGTGTGACTTTCTCCACCATGCCTTTTCCTCATTGTTTGTGCTTTCCTTGTACACAGCTGGTGAGACCTGCTGCAGGACTCACAGAGCTGTCACAGCTCACTGTGGTGGGCTCCTGCTGCTCCATCCCCCATGGCCAACTACAGAGACCAGGAAGTATAAATAATTGGAAATAAATACGCAGGGAATATCAGCTCTCTGGCAATGAGACAATGCTGAGGCAACAAAAACTGAAGAGTTTTATCTGTCTGCAATCCAAAAGAATTCCAACATGATCTTGACAGAGAAGCCTAAATAAAAACTTCAAGGGAAAAAAGATACTCCACTTTAAAGCAAAGCTACCTAATCATATGTTTTCATGGAAATGTTTTGCCATGAGACAGTTCCTGGGGAGAAGCTTCATCTACAAGAGCAGACTCAAAACCACAGCATTGGACACGAGCTCTGCAGCATTGGGAACTGGCTCCAATACTCTGAGGTCCCACTGGCCACGTGCTACACAATTAGAGGCACCCACCAAGGCTCCCATTACTGCCTCAGTTAGCCATCTGACAAACCACCTTCTACATCATCCAGCCTGCTCCAAACAAACACGACTGTACAGCCATTTATCCCATGGACACACAGAAGGTGCTGCCCAGCTCAAGGCATGGTGTGCCCAGCCTGCAGCTCGGTGCCCAGCGAGCCAGGAGGGATGGGGCACACAGGCAGGGAGCCCTCGGACACCTCAGTCACCCTCACACACACCTGAGCCAAGGGGCAGGACACGGCTCCTGGCACCACGACACCACGCCACAGACCTCGTGGAGCCCAGAGCCCCAGCCAAGGGACCTGGGTGCCTGGGGATCAGCACTAGTCTTTGGTTCGAGGGGCTCTGGGCCAGGGCCTTCTCCAAGAGCCCTGTCCTCCTCTCCTCATTTCTGCTCCCCTGTGAATACCAACCCCTTTTCCCCTCCTCCGCAGCATCTTAGCTCTCCAAGAACCGACAGCAAGAGCTGCTACAGAAAACAAAACAATGGCCATCACTGTTCCATGTTGGGCTGCAGGCATCAGCCAGCCATCTCTGCCACCACCACCCAGCCACAAGCCCATGGGCTGTTGGGGACATAGCCGAGTCTCCAGCCCTCCTCAGGAGCCCCACTGAGACCCACAGCAGCTCCAGAGAGCTGCACACAGGGACACAGACCCAGCCCTGCACCTCCACAGCCTGGATCTGGGCACTGCAGAGGAATTCCATAACCTACGTTACTTCAAGATTTTTCATTTTGTTTTCAGAACGACACCTCAAACTCCAGAGTACCAGAAGGTGTATCTGACTAATTTGAAGCAAATGTTTCTATTTTGCTGCAAAGTGCATGATTATTTGATAAAAACTTTCTAGAAAGAATGGTTCACTCTTCAGCAACAAAACCTTATACTTTGGATAAGGTTTGGATTTGGTTTCCCAGGCTTGAGCATGTCTCCAGAGCTGCTCCTGTTCAACCACATTTCTCCCTGCTACCCAACCACACAGACAACAAGCTTTTGTTTCCAAAGCATTTTAGGTAATTACCTCAAGAATAGTTTTTATTTAAAACAAACACACACACATAAGCCTCTCCTAGCACAAACTTCATCAGATAGTGTCAGCAAGCATGGTTTAAAAGCATGATATTGAAAAGTAATTTTACTACTAGCTAGAAAAGTCTGAAGACTGCAGAGGATATATTTAGATGTGTATAAATAGACAACACTCAGTGATGTCTGGTCCAAAGAGTACAAATCTTCCCTAATGCATGGAATATGCCTGGCCCAAAACGCTTGAGCAGCACTTACACAGCCTTTTCAGCCTGGCTCAGGTTCTGAGCCCGCTAATAGCGAGGCCATTAGAGCAGCGCTCGGGCCCAGCTGCTTGTGCAGGGAATATGCAAAGATTGCTCCATAAAACCCAGCTCGCCACCACATCTGAAAGCACAGGCAGTATCGATCAGCAGTGGAAAGCCATTAGCTCTCCAGCCTCTGAACTACCCGTGCCCCAGCAGAGGGACAAGCCCTCCAGGCACCTCGGGATGCTCCACCTACCCAAGGCGGGCACCCAGTGTGCCAAGGCCATCCTTCCCGATGCACCCGCCTTCACATCCCCTCCAATCTTTCTCAAAAATATGAGGAAGATCTGTTTTTTCCTTGCCATGCTGCTCAGCCACATCTCTTCTTGGGTTTCCCACATTCCCATCCAGCTGGGCAGCCAGATCCTGGGCTGGGGCAGCCACCTCTCAGCCTCCTCCCCCTGGCTCCACTCACACCTTCGATGGCCAACAGGACCCTCTCCAGACAACAGAACTGCATGAAAAATTCAAACCAAGCCCCTGAGGCACCCTCCTGAGCAGCCGAGTGCAGCTTCTCTTGGCTGTAAGGATGACAGGAGCACTCAGCCCACCGGCTCTCACTGGGATAGGACAATCTGGAGGCCACTTGTGCAGCTGCATGTCTTTGGTGGAATGGGTCAATCTCAAGTTCCCTCCAGCACTGGGAAATGTTTGCTGAACAAGAGAACTAGTTCAGCTTTAACTTGCGCTGGGTACCTGACATATCCAGGATTCGCTTCCACTGACTGCCCTGCCATGATAAAACCAAGAACTGCTCTTTCTGAAAGCAAAAAGATGAGGTAATATGCCAGGAGATGTATCTTAGAGAGCCTTGTAACTAGAGGCCAAACTGGCAAACTCTGGTGTGCATTATGATCCAGCCTTACGCATTTAAACACATTTATTATGCATTTAAACAAATGCATAATCCCTTGAGTGCAGTATATATTTAGCAACGTGGATTGGGAAGGTGTTGGGCAATGAGAACACTCAGTTTCTGCTACGGCTGCTTGTGCAAAACCAAACCTGACTCCCAGACCAGCAGTGGAATTGCCAGGCCTGGTACACCTCTACCTGCCAGGACCGACTCTGGAATACCACAGAGGCCACGGGCCAGCTCCGAGGCGTGGCCTGTACACAGGACCAGGGTGCCCACTTGGAGTCCTTGTGGCAGCACACACAGCCCCGAGCACCCAGCTCCAGGCGGCTGGGATGCAGTCCTGCCACACCAGGACACACCGGAGCCAGCACACGCAGTCCATCTGTGCAGCACTTCCCCACGCCCCTGGACACAGCCACGGCCAGGATCGCTGCTGCCAGGGCCAGCCCAGACCCCTCCATCTGCAGAGGCACGGCTGGAACCAAACCAGCTTCAATTCCAGGATGGATCCATCTCGCCTCGCCAGCGGGCTGGCTGGCTGTGCCGGCCCCAGCAGCCCTGCACACGCAGCGCTCGCCCGAGGATGCTCAGAAGGAACAAGCTGACACCACGTGTCACACAGGAACATGCGAAATGGAAGCGTGGGTGGGGAGCATCACCAGCACGACAGCACGATGGCCAAGGGCAGGGACACCCAGCCTGGCCATTCCACGGCACGCAGCCAAAGGCCACACGGGGCTGGGCTTGGCTGGGGGCACCTGCTGTCCCACCCCTGGTCTCCAGGACTGCTGAGGCCGAGTTCATCACCACAGCTGGAACCAACACATGCCTCTGTTCCACACACACAACATAACAAGTGCCCCGGAGATGCAACAGACTGGAAGGGAGGAAGGGAAGAGCTGCTGTCCCAGGATGCAGAGGAACCGCAGATCCAGTGTTCCCCAGTCCATGCTGGGAAGGACCAGCCCGGGAGAGGCTTCCCCAGTGCACCTGGCCCAGCCATGCCCGCTCCCGCACGGCAGCCGCGAGGGCTGATGCTCCGACACCAACATGGCTGCGAGGCTCCGCCGCTCCTCCGCCGCTGCTCTGCCATCTCCCCAACGGGAACCTTCCCGATGGCGGGGAAGGGCCATTCTGTCCTACATTTCTTCTCCCGCACACAGCGGTGCTCGCCACGGAGGGGGCGCAGGGGACGGAGGAGAGAGGGGTGCAGCCGCATCCCGGGACGCGGGGGACGGCGGCGGCCCCAGGGAGAGAGCGGCGGGGAGAGCGGTGTGCGAGTGGCGGCCAGGGGCGGTGGGACGGGGCGGGGGGAGCCGGGGGTTCCTGCGCCCTCCGGCAGAGCCCCGCACCCCCGAGCCCCCCCGGGAGCGCCCCGGGAATGGCTCCGCGAACAGCGGCGCCTCCGCCCGCCCGGGCAGCGCCGCAGCGCCAGCGGTGCCGGGTAACCGGGCGGCGGCGGCAGCGGGATCGCGGCGCGGAGGGGGCGGCGGCCGCGGCACGGGCGGCCCCGCAGCATCGCAGCCTGGCAGCATCTCCGGCCCCGCAGCATCCCCAGCCCAGCCCAGCCCGGCGCGGGCGGCCGCCGGCGCCGTCCCGCGGGCAGCGGCGGCAGCGCGGCCCGGCCCGGCCCGGCCCGGCCCGTCCGCGGGGCTCCCGCCCCGCCGCTCCGCGCTCCCCGCGGCCGCCGCCCTCCCGGGAAGGGCGTCGTCCCGGCGGCCCCGCCGCGCCGCGGGGTCGTGCTGACCGGGGCGTTCGGCACCGGCCGGGCCGCCCCGCACCCCCCCGCCCCGTCCCCTGGGCCGGTACCGCGGTGCAATGCAGATGTGCCGGGCGCGACTCCCCTCGCGTTACCTGGTGCCTCCGGGGACGGGCGGCGGCCGGAGCGCGTCCCCTGCGGGTGCGGCCGCGGCCGGGCCCCGGCGGGCTGCGGGCGCTGGCGGCAGGCGGGCTGCCCGCCGCTCCGCCCCGAGCCGGCGCTCACCCTCCGCATCCTACCGCGGCTCCGCGGCGGAGCTGCCCGCGGCCGGGACGGGCAGGGCGGCCCGGGGACGGCCCCACGCGGCGGCTCGGGCGGGCGGCGGCACATGCACACACGCGCGGCGGGGGCGGGAGGCGCGGGACAGCCCGCCCGCATCAGCCCGCCCGCATCGCCCCGCACCGGGCAGCCCGCCCCGTTCTGCTCCCGCCGGCGCTGACCTTGTCGTGTACCTGCGCCAGGTTAATCCTCGCCAAGCGCTGCCGCTCCGCACCCCGCTGCGGGATCCTGCGCGCTGCACTGGACGGACGGACGGATGGACAGACGGACGTGGCCGAGGCGCGGGCAGCCCCGCCGCCGGGCCGGCGCCTCCCGGGTGCGGGTGCCGCTAGCGCGGGGCGGCCGGCGGCAGGGCCATGCGGCTCCGCGCCGCTCCGCGCCGGGCGCGCTCAGGCGGAGCAGCCGCGGCGGCGGGCGCTGCGGCGGGGCAGAGCGGGGAGCGCGGCGCCCGCGGCTCGGCCCTCCGCGGCGGCGGCAGCTGCGCCCATCCTCCGCGCCGCCGGCCTCCGCCCGGCCCCGGCCCCGGCCCCGGCCGCGGGCAGCCGCGCCGCTCGCTGCCGCATGGAGCAGCCGCCGCCTCCCCCGCGCCGCGCCGCGCCGCGCCGGGGCGGGCTGGAGCAGCCGGGCCCTCCCCGCCCCGCCGCACGCACGGCTGAGCCGCAGCCGCCCGCCCGACCGCCGCCGCGCAGACGTGCGGCCGGGCCGCCCCCCGCCGCGCCCGGCTCGGGGCTGCGCGCCGCCGGGCGGGACCGGGCACGGGCACCGGCACGGATGCGGACACGCCTCCGCCTGCCCCGCCACGCCGCGGCCGGGCTGCGGCGACGGGCGCCGAGAGCGGCCACGACCCTCGGGGCACCCCGCAGCCCTCCCGGGGACCACAGCCCTCCCCCAGCCGCCGCCCGGGGCCCCGGGTCCGGAGCGGGCGGCGGGCGGGGGCGGTGCGCGGGAGTTTGGCCTGACGAGCGATCCGGTAGATGCACCGGCGGAACCGTCCCGCACGCGGGGTGGGAGCGCGGAGGCAGCTCCGCTCCGCGCCGCCGGCATGGCGAGGGCTCCTGTCCACCCTCGGGGCACGCAGCTGCCCGCACCCTGCCCGTGCCCTGCCCGAGGACAGGGACTGCAACACCGGACTTCTAGCAGGGTTGATCCTGGCAGGAGAAGGAAAGGATGGGTCATCTGTGGGGGCAGTAAATTGGAGCGCTTTTGGGGATTGCGGCATCGTTACCTTTCTCCTGGATCTCTAACAGGGAGGAGAGTGCATTTCGTGCTATGGAACACTGCACCCTTTTCTAGTGCGCTTTTGTGGGGAAACGCCGGGGATGTTGCAGGACCCGAAGAAGAGGAGCACTGCCTGGAGAGCCTGGAAGAGGAGCTAATTAACGAACCTCGTCAGCGGCCAGTGACCCCGCACCTGGAGGGATGCGCAGGCACGTGCCCTGCCACCACTGGGCAGCGGCCCCCTCTCCCCGACACCCTCCCCCTGGCACGGGAGGCAATTGCCGGCTCCTCCGGGGCAGCCCCGGGACTCTGCAGCCGGACCAGCCCGCGTGGCCGCTGCCGCCGAGGGTGCAGGAGAAAACACACGGACTGCTCGGCACGCTCGGAGACAGCGGGGGCAATGCTGCCGGGATTCATCTTCTGGCTGGGGATGCACCTGGTAGGAGCCCCGTTCCAGAAACGGGAAGGTGCCGTGGCAGTCCTCATGCCTCTCTGCTGACACCATGCCAAAGTTTTTTGTGCGTTGGGATGCAGCGTCTGCCTTCGGTAAGGGTGAGAAGAGGGAACACATCAGTGTTCCGGGGCTCAGGGCTGTCCGTGTGACCTGAGAACTGTGAAGTGGTCTCCACTGCAGCCCGTGACCCTGGTCTCGCAAGGAACACAGCTGCCAGAGCCGCATCATCCTCGGTCCTTCTGGCAGCCTGTGAAGCTGTCCAGGGCTGGGCTGCCAGGCTGAGCCTCAGTTAGTGTTTATCTCCCATTACCAGCTGCTCTTTCACGGAGCTCGTTCGATCTGTTACAGGGGGACAGAGGCTGGCAGGAGGAAATGAGCCTAAATCTTCTCTCCCTCAAAGGAACTCACGTCAGCTGGCTTTGCTGGGGCGGTCTCTGCCCCACACTCAGTCCTAGCACTGGTCTCCTTTGGAGCTGGAGGCAGTGTCATGCTCAGCCTGATTTGGCGTTCACAGTGTGCTCCCCTGTGGAGAGAGAGGAGAGACAATAAGATGCTCCCTGGTAAAACATCCGTGGTCTTGGCTGGCATCCACCAGCCTCTTGGGCTTCAGGTTCAAGCATTTGCTGCTCTGTCAGTTCTCTGCTGCCCCAGAAGCAGGGAGGCTGGCATGCCAGTGATGCCAGCAGTGTGGCTGGTGCTGGAAGAGGAGGCAAACATCGGGGCACAGCTTCCCTGGCCATAGGAACATGGAGAAGCTCGGTGGAAACTCAGTGGAAGCATGTGCCCAGAGCCTGGTGTGTGCTGGGGGGTGCACTGGTTTGCACCATCCAGCACAAACACACTGTGAGGGCTGGTTCAGGACCACTCTGACCTGGTACCAGTGCAGTGCAGCCCAGGAGATCTGCATCCTTGCAGCTGAAGCAATGTCCTGTGTTCTCTGGCCTCAGGTGTTTGATCAAGGGCTGCTGCATCTTCTTTGTCAGCCTGAAATCCCTCCTGGACATGAGACTGAGATGACACCACCGCCTAGTTAATGTACCCAGAGGGAAAACTGCACCTCCCTGGGGCATCCAGGAGTGTGGGAGCTGTGGGTGTGCTGGGGAGGTTCACTCGCTCGTGGCTGGGATGGAAAGCCTGCTTGTCTGATCCTGGACCCAGACCTAAGTGACAGTGTGTGGCTGCTGTCTCTTGCAGGTCTTGCCCTGAAAGTGTTCCCCTCCCTCTTGTTCACTGCTCCACTGGGACCTCTCCTGGGCTCTCTCCTGGGCTGTTCCTGGCTGCCCCTGGTGACTCTGTGGGGATCTGTGCCTGAACGTCCCTTCAACGCCCAGGGACAGGCTGTTCTGGGACAAACCTGGGTGCCCTGGGGAGGGGCAGCCCTGTGTCCTGGCATCCTTATTCCCAGTGCCTGGCAGTCTACCTCATGGACAGCACAGTCCTGCGTGGCCCTGGCACTGGGGATGCTCAGGAGTACTCAGGTGAGCTCCCACCTACTCTGGCCAGGATTCACCCTGCCTTGGGGACCCTCACCCTGCTGGGGCTCAGTCACCTCCCCTCTTACCCTTCTGAACAAGCCCTTGCTGGGAGTTTTGTCTTGCTCTCTCCAACTAGTGTTAAAATGCTTTTTTACTGGCAGAGCTGGTAACTCCTTAACCTGAAATCTTTTTTCCCTCACAGATATAATTTTTAAATTATTTCATAATTTTTTTTTTTTCTGAAATAATGAGACCGGGAGGAAAGTGCTTTGTTTAACTAACACAGAGAGCTCTTTTATGCACTTTCTAACCCTCAGTCACCTCCGGAAGGAGGGACCCGGGGCCCGGGCACAGTGCCACCGTGCTGCAGCTGCTGGCCACAGGGTGCCCCCATGCTCACCCAGCCTGCTGCCCACGGCACCGCGGTGCCACAGGGATCCCCGATCCCTTCAGAGCTCCCGCCCAGCCCCACGCCACAGACCCGAGCAAGGCTTGGAGCTGTGCCGGGGCCGGCAGCATCCCTGCCAGCGGCTGCCGGACCGCCGGGGCACAGCAGCGGCGGGCTGCCCGTGTCGGCGGTGGTGGCAGCTGTGCCAGGAGCTGCTCGGGGACAGGGTCACTGCTCTGGGCACGGCTCTGGCACGGCTCTGGCACGGCTCTCCAGCCGGGCCGGAGCTGGAACCGCGTGCAGCGTGTACACCCTAAAGGAGAGCGGCAGCAGTGCAGCCGGCACCGCCGCCTCCCACAGCCCGCGGAATGCATGGCAAGAGGCAGTACTGCTCCTTGAGAGACTGCGGCACCTCAGCAAAAAGTGTCTGCAGCCCGCAATGCTTATTCATCCTTACCAGGAGAAAATTCACTGCCCTAATCACTGAAATGTCAGATGTCACCTTGCGTGAAGTGGATTTCTCTTCCCTGGAGCACCTTGGAGACAAGAACACCTCAGGTAGCAGTGCCCTGCCAGCCTCTCCTTCCAGAAGAACCAAGGAAGCATGTGGAGTTAACCCAGCCATCATTTCCTGGGGATGCTTTTCCATTTTAAGTTCTTTAGCCTGTACGATGGGGGAGCTGTTGCATTGTACAAAAAGTGGCAGGGAGCGATCCTGCTCCTTCGGGAGCCCTGTGTCTCCCTGCTGCCAGGCCAGAGGTGAGGACGCTCCCCAGCTGTCCTGGAGCCCCAGCTCTCACCCTCCCTGGCCAGGGAGGCTCAGGGCAGGCAGTGCTAAACCTGGCCGGGGCACACAGACCTCAGCACTACTTCTGATTTTATTTGAGGTGAGCTGGTGTGACATTCTCCCTGGGGTGCATTGGTGTGTGGTGAAGCCCCAGCGGGTACTGGTGCCCTGGACTTCATGTGCCAGCCCACACTGCCAGTGAATCAGACCTCACAGCCAAAACCACCACGGGGTGGGGGCTGGGACAGGCTTACCCTCAAACCAACTGGCTTCATCTGGTGGAACCAAACCAAGATACTTAATAGCTAATAATACTTAATTGCATTTTTAATCAAAAAACAGATTTAAAGTCACGAGTAAAGTAATTGTAGTGTATGTTTGCTTAATATTTTAACAATTTGTTCTTTGAAAAATAAAATAATGTGCTGATTTTTTTTTAACTTCTTGCATGATTCTTCGAAGGCTTCTAGCTATTGGTACCTGGCTTGTTTAAAAAGTGCTTAACTGTCAGACACACACGGGGATGAGCAGTGAGTGTCCTGCAGGGATGGCAACCTGCCACGATTCTGCATTGCACGAGCACAGCTTTGTCTGGGTAGGTCCAGAGGCACAATAAGGAAAATATTCCTGAGCTGGCAAGGAGCCTTGTCTGCCTCAGCCCACACCCCACAGGCAGGCTCTGCCCACCCTGGAGCCAGCACACGAGCTCAGGGCTCTCTTCCGCCAGCTTTGTGCCCCACACAATGGATTTTCTCACCCCACGGTGGCCTGGCAGGGACACGAGCTCACCCAGAGCATGGCTTGTTTAATTTGGAAATAGGGGTGGGAGGAAATATTATGGGAAGAAACAGATATATTGCAGGGCTGTGAATAAAAATAGAGACTAAGCTCAGTCATAATTTAGAAAAATAGCTGTCCCAAAAAAAACCTGCTGCCTGCGAAAGGCCATTTCCTTCTGACAGGTGTTGTTGTCACCTCCAGGCTCTGGACTTGGTGTTCCCAGGCTGGCAGGGGCCCACTGCGGCTGACAGGCAGTGCTGAGGTGTGGGATGGAGCTGGGGCACGAGGAAAGGGCTGACACCGTGGGCAGCCCCATCATTCCACCTCTACAAACAGACACACCTGTGTTTTGAGTACTCGTGGTTTTGAGGGGACCAGCGTCGCTGGACATGGAAGGCAAAGCCAACCTGTACAGCAGGGAAAGACCCAGGGCTGCTGCGCAGTGCTGTGCTCTGCTGGGCTGCTTTAGGGGACACAGTTCCATGTTTGTTTCTTTTCTGAAGGTGACATGAAGCCTGCTGGATTGAAGAACAATGGTTGCCCATCCCTGGGTGCAGCTTCCAATCACTGGACAGCTGGAAAGCGCTGGGAGGATGGATGGACTCGGTGCTCTCAGAGGGTTTTTCCAGTCTCAATGATGCTGTGGTTCCATGATTTCAGCAGACAGAAATGTTGGGTGTCATGCAGATGGAATGGGCTGACAAGCAGCACAGGTACCTAATCCTGTGCCACCAGGGCTCAGTGCCCCTCCCCTGTTCTGTTTAAGCCCAATGTGCTTCATTGCCTGTCTCCTCCCCCTTGATTCTGGAGTTTTAATAACGTGCTCCCTTAACACCTGCACTCTCTTCATGTTGGAGTTCTGGGTCTTGATCCTCTAAAGTTCTTCCTTATTCACATTTATTTCTTACACAATTTATTCCTTTTTTGTTCAGATGACTTCTCAGTAGAAAACAGCAAAGTCTCCATCTCCAGCCTGCCCCAATTCCTTCAGCACTGTCAGAGCCATGTGCAGAGCTCATTTCCAGAATAGATGGCAATTTGTTGTTCTACCAGCTGCTGATTTAATTCTTTTCCTTAAGCCAAATTTTGTATGGAAAAGAATGTCCAGTAATTCAAAATATTACTCTTCTGGTATTCCATCTCCTCTTTTCTATCCAAGCAACATTAGCTAAGGGCTAATGATCAGCTCATCATGGTGGGAGGATGAGGAGCTGCCCTACACCTCATTTGTAAACAGAAGAAAGAATAAACTTTTATTTACAGCCTTGGCAGTCTTCAATTTATAATGTTTACAGTCTCTACAGTTGCAGTTCAGAGTACACAGGAGCTCACCATTGCCATAACCACAATGAAAATGTTGCACCAAAAAGGAGTTAATTTTCACTTCAAAAATTGCTCTGGAATGCAGGCTGGAGCGTTGCTCCAGCAGAGACAAGGAATACAGTATTCCATTGGAATGGGAGGAGAAAGTGAATGTAGTGATTATTATGCATGAGCATCCCAAACAAGCAGAACTGGGAAATAATAAGATAACTAATATTTTTGAGAAGCTGCTAATTGAAAAAAAAAAAAAAAAACAACCCAGAGACACAGAAGCAAAAGAATTCCAGTAATAACTCTTCAAAAAAGAGCGAACTGGCGTCTGGCATGGATCCCCACTGCTTCCGAGCTTGTTCAATTAAAATCAACACTGAATGGGTTTTCTTTCACTACCGTTACTCAAGCTGCATCCTTCAAAAGGATGGCAAATGATTGATATGCATATGAAAGAACTACAGAGTATGAAATTACAAAATGATACAGGGTTTGGATATTTGCACTTTGAGATATTAAATCTTCTGAAGGAAAATATTTGAGTAAATTCTGAATAAAGAACCCTACAGAGGAGGAAGAAAGAGCAGCAAGATAATCTAATAAGGCAGAGACAGAGCAATTTCCGAGTGCTGAATTCCTCATTTGAACCACGACACAGTGTTTGCAGCCCAGGGTCTGCTCTTCTCTCTGGCCTGGGCATTCACTACCAGGTCTTGTGCATGTTCACAACACAAACCAGGCTCAAGGTCCTGAGTCAGGCTTGCATTTAACCCCTTCTAGAGACGCAGAGATGCTAAAATCACTTCATTGCTCCTGGTGCCCACCCTCCTTTCATTTTTGCAGGCTCAGTGTTGCTGCTATACCCCCTGAGCAGGTGGAAACCTCGAGTGTCCCTGCAGGCTGCATGGCACAGGCAGCCCCTGCTCCCCTGAGCCCCTGCTCCTGAGGGCACCACTGCCCTGCCCTGCCTGGCCACGGACACACTCCCTCTCAGCTGGCAGGAGGAGACAAAGGAGGGCTGGTCTCTCACAGGACAAAGTGCTCTGTAAATCAATGCACTCATTAGGGGACACAACAACCAAGCAAGGGCTGGATCCCCTCTGCCCAAGGGATTCACATGAATTCACTTATTCACCACTCAAGCCATATGAGATCCCATAATGCATAACCACAGCTGAATCCCACACCTCTGAGCCAAGGAGATCCCAGCCCAGGGGGGAGTGTTCATTCCTCCTCCATCATCATGGACTGGGCATCCTCTCCAGCACTAAAGGAGCAGGGAAACCTCAGCAGTCCCACTGCTGTGGGATCCCCTGCAAAGGCTTTTGGGGTGAGCTGACTTTTACACCCCCCAGCCTGGTGGGCTCTGTTCCCTAGAGTCAGCAGACCCAGCTGAGCCTCCTGGCAGGGGATATGTGGAGATGCTGGCTGCAGGGACGGGGAGGAGTGGCTGCATTGCAGAGCCTTAGCTCTTTCTGGCCACCTCCTGCCATCGTGGGGCCCTTGCTCTGACCCAGTGATGCTCTCCCAGCACACACCAGGCTGGTGGGCTATGGGCTGTGTTAGCCAAAAAATTGACCAGGAGTCACAGGAAAGTCACAAGGTTCCAGGTATCCCTTTGGTTCTGGTTTTTGAGAGGTGCAAGAGGATGACTTGGGCTGTCTGCTGTGTCTCAGTCTGCCAGCCTGCCTTATTTTAACAATATTATGTGCAGATTAAACATCATAGAAAGTCATCTGTTTGGCGTGAAGCATCTTGTCAGGAATGTGCTGCATGGAAACCCCTCACACAGTCGCCTGATGGTCCCTAATCACACAAGACTTCCTCACTGTGTTTAAAATCTCAGGATGCCATGACTCCACGGTAATTAGCACTAATTGAAGGCACAGTATTTGACTAACAACTTCCTTTACAGGCGTCGGGGAGATGGGGAACGCCGGGGTCAGGAGCTGTCGCTGCTAATTACCCTCTCACTGCTGTTGCCACAAGGAGCTCTCTGCAGCTCCTTGTCCCCTCTCAAGGACAGGATCCTCGGTCCTGGGGCTGCATTCCTGAAGGAGAAGAGGGAGGTGCATCCTGCCAGTCTGGCCTGCCACAGGGCACCCACTGGCAGCCACTGGGTCTGGGGCTTGACATTCTTCTGGAAATGAACCCAGGCTGGGCTGAAGGAAAACAACTTCCATAGGCAAAACTCGACCGGCCCCTTGGGGAAGCTGCTCCAATCTCTTGCTGCCTCAACTAAAATGCTTGTTTTACTTCTGATCTTCTGTTTCCCACTGTAGCTTCCAAACACAGGTATTCTTTTCCTTTAAGTCCAGTCCCCAAAGAGGAATGATTTCCTGCTTTTCCTATGTTTCTCAGGTCCTGGGTAACATTTCCTAATGGGGTTGGCTGTGGGTTAAATGGGGGATCAGGGGCTACTGAGAGCTCTGCAGCCACCCCCAGACCAGATCCCTCTCTTTCCACCCCCAAGCTGCTGTCCTGACCAGCCACGTGTCTGCCAGTCCTGGGAGCTCACACTGGACACGAAGGATGAGCCCTGGGGCTGCCACGGGGCTTGGAAAAACAGGGCTGCAAGAAGAGTTTGGTCATGTGAACAGGTTGAGAAATGCTGAAAATCAGAGGAAAAGATTGTGTCAGAGCTGCCCAAGGGGCTCCTGAAGTGCCAGTGTGCTGGCACAGAGCCCGGGAGCCCTGCACCCCTGCAGCCCTGCACCCCAGGAAGTGTCAGCCCTGTCCCCCTGCTCTCGGGCTGCTCCCCACGGCCGGAGCCTGAGCCCAGCTCCCACAGGGCCCCGAGCTGCCAGCACACTCCTCTGTGTTTCACCAGCAGGATGGGACTGCTGGGGTACAATCCTTGAGCTTTATTGCAGCATCAGCCTCGTCACAGGGTTGAGACAACAGGAAGATGGCAATGCTCACGTGCAGCCAGCAGCAGCCAAAGATTTCTGTGTTACAGAGCATTTATAAACTTTCTAGCCAATAGCACACTGCTAAGGCTTACAGGCAATTGTTCCAGCCAGTCACTGAAAGCACACATTGTCTTCTTACCTTTATTATCTCCCACATTCTTGACCACTTGTCACATGTGAGACAGGCCTGGCACAGTTCGGGGTAGGATTGCACTGCTGGTCACATCCGAGAGCAGCACTGCAGGGAGAGCTCTGGCTCTGAAACAACAACAGTGGATTACCTTTTTTTCTCCAAAAAACAGAAGTAAAAAGAAATAACCTTTTGCCTTGCCCATGTGACTGGAAAAGCATTTCTAGAGGTTCTGTTCATTCCATCTGATTTTAGACTAGTTTTTTAAAGCAAATTTATCATGTCAATTCAGAAAACCTTAATACATTTCCAGCAGAAAGACAGAAAAGAGCTTTTTTGATCCTTTTTTTTACCTCCAAACATGAGAAACACCAAAATGCATTAAACACCAAAATGTTCATGTATTAAATGTGAAATACCAAGCCTAATTTTTGCAGTTTTTTCCATGTTTAACACGGGTTTAATGAACAATGTGTAGAGCTGTGCTGCTGCTGTGTGCAGAGCTGATGCTCAGGGCAGAGGGGCTGGGCTGGGGGTCAGCAGCCCCGAGCCCTCCTGACTGTGTGGGCTGTGCTGGCTCACAGGGCACACAGAGGGCCCCGGGCTGTGCCCCTGCTGCCAGCCGTGCCTGGGGCTCGGGGCAGGAGCAGCTCAGCTCCTGGAGCCACCATCAGCCTGCAGCAGCCCTGGCCCCCCAGGTGCCCTGGGGCTCACCCCAGCCAGCAGCTCAGCTCACCCTGCCACTGACCACTGTCTGCAGGGAGGGTACAGAGCAGGGAGAGCAAACCATAAACACTGGGGAGTCGAGGTAAAGTCGGTTTAACAGGTGAAGGAGAAGCTGTGCACACAAACACAGCAAAAAGGAAGTCATTCCCTGCTTCCCATACCGGCCAGGTGCTCAGGCATTCCCGGGACAGCCAGCCTCCAGCACACATGACAGTGTCTTGGGAATGCAAACCCCACCATTCATGTGTGCCCCCAGCCCTCTACCCCAGCTTTGTATGCTGAACACAGTGTCCTGTGGGCTGGGACATCCCTTGGGATGTTGGGATCAGCTGTCCCAGCTGTGTCCCAGCACAGTGTCCAGTGGGATCAGCTGTCCCAGCTGTGTCCCAGCACAGTGTCCAGTGGGATCAGCTGTCCCAGCTGTGTCCAGCACAGTGTCCAGTGGGATCAGCTGTCCCAGCTGTGTCCCAGCCCAGTGTCCAGTGGGATCAGCTGTCCCAGCTGTGTCCCAGCCCAGTGTCCAGTGGGATCAGCTGTCCCAGCTGTGTCCCAGCACAGTGTCCAGTGGGATCAGCTGTCCCAGCTGTGTCCCAGCCCAGTGTCCAGTGGGATCAGCTGTCCCAGCTGTGTCCCAGCACAGTGTCCAGTGGGATCAGCTGTCCCAGCTGTGTCCCAGCACAGTGTCCAGTGGGATCAGCTGTCCCAGCTGTGTCCCCCAGCTCCTGGTGCCACCCTGGCTGTGGGGTGGCTGAGGAGCAGAGCAGCCCCTGGCACTGTGCAAGGGACTGACACATCCCTGTGGGATTCACACTGCTTCCAGCACAGATCCAAAGCACAGCCCCAGACCAGCTACTGGAAGAAAACCAGCTTCATCCCAGCAAGAAATCATCTCAGCAGCTAACTCACACACAGCCACTCCAAACTGCTCAGCACTGCTTCCATGGGATCGGTAGAAGCCAAGGTCCATTCTTGGAATAATTTTGAAGTTGCACCCCCACGAAGGCCAGAAATGAGCACCAACAGATGCCTCCTGGCACTTCCTCCAGCCCTTTGCTACAGATGCTGGACAGCACAGCCAGAAGGGGAAGCAGGATGTGGAAGAAAGGGGTGAAGAAAGTTTCCCCTTTTGGTGGCCACTGGCTAGAGGATTCACTTGGCTTGTAACTCCATCTGCCAGGGCTCTGTGAGGATGAGGAAGCTGAGCCGCTCACTGCTGCAGCCCTGGACTGATTTCCAGGCTGCTTTCTGTCAAAAGCCCATAATTAGATGCATTCTCTAAGGCCTTTACAGTGTTTGTAGAGTGAGCAATTACCAAATGCTACATTACAATTGTACAATTAGCAGTGCTACACTGTTAATAATGAATTTAAGACTTGTGTAACAAGACTGGAGGGCTTCCATTTGGAGGGCTCACTAGGATCTCGTTTGCATTACAAAAACCAATCTGTGCACTGGCCTGCCAGTTGCTGACTTTGCATCTGAACAGAGGCAGCATTTCAGTCTCTAAGTCAAACTCAGCGACTGGCACCTTCTCATCAGTGGGGAAATTTCAGTTCAGTCCCGTGGCTGAGATGATGAGGATGGAAACATGTCTAAGGGAATCTTGTGGAAGAAAATGACACTCCAAATACCATTACAGTCTGGCTTTTTATTTTCCTCACACGTTATCTTGGAACCCCAGATTCCCTATTAGTTCCTCAGAGCAGGTTTGTGGGCAGTTTGTGGTTTGTTTAAACAACCCACCATGATTGTTACTGTTCTTTGATGGTGAGAAGGTTGACATTGAATGAAATTTAAATTAAGCGATTTTTTTTCCAATTCCACTTTCCCAAAACCTAGCACTAGCAAAGAAAAGAAATCCAGCCCTGAGGTTGTTCTTCTCTCTTCTCTCCTGTTTACTTTCTCTTCTCACTCACCAGATGGCCATTTCTTCCCTAAAAGTTGCTTGTTACCCCATTCAGTGATGAGTTTGGGAATCCACCCACTAGCACCCACAGGAGGGGAGCAGCAGGGTGGACTGGAGAAGCTGGTGGATGTCAGCTGCAGGAACAACAGCGAATCCCTCTGGGAGCCACCAGCACTACTTCCATGAAAAGGGGGAAGCTTCTCACAGGAGCCACCCTTGTAATTTCCCCCATAACCAACACCTGGCCATGAAAACCCCACACAATTTACACTTTATTTTTGTGTTTGGTTTGCAGAGTGATTTTTCTTTCAGAAAAATGGTGCATTTCCAAGCAGCCCTGGTGGCTTCTGACTTATGTTCAAGGCAAGCACAAGACAAATGAGGCACCTCCAGAGAGCCAATCTCCAGGCAGAGCTCACTGCTAGGAGATCCAGTGCTAAATAATGACCAATGCTTAGTCCAGACTGAATAAATGCATAAAACCCAGGGAAAAGATACATTTAACCTGCAGGGAATACCTGAACAAGCCAAACCGCACAAAAGTGGGGCTTGTAAACTGGGCTGTGAGGTTCCAAAATGCAGAGGACAGGTTTGCAATGAGGAATGGTTTCTCTGACAAAGTGTCACATGTGTGTGATGTATCAGCGTGCCATTAATTATGTCACTCGTTAGTCAGACACTTAAATAGTATTTGTATGTGACAAATGGTGCTTTCTGGAAGGTGAGGGGGCCCCCGCAAGGTTTCCAAGGGGTTCTCTTCTGCAGGGTTTGGGACGTGGGCAGTCCCAGCAGAATGGTCCTGCCCCACTCGGGGCTGGCAGTGGTGCCACTGTCATTCATCCATTCTGGGCCTTCTCCTACATTAACTCCTTGCCAATATTCCTTGCCCCTGGTATATCATACATATAATTCCTGCCAATACCTTTAACACCTCTGCAGAGCCACAGCAAGCCTGTCCCATGGCCCAGGAGGAGGGCAAGGACCGGCTGTGCTGGGCTGGTGCAGTGTGCCATGGGGATGTGCTCCAGGGATGTGCCACAGGCACTGCTCCAGCTGTTATCCACAGGGATGTGCCACAGGGTGTGCCACAGGCACTGCTCCAGCTGTTACCCACAGGGTGTGCCACAGGCACTGCTCCAGCTGTTATCCACAGGGATGTGCCACAGGGTGTGCCCCAGGCACTGCTCCAGCTGTTATCCACAGGGATGTGCCACAGGGTGTGCCACAGGCACTGCTCCAGCTGTTACCCACAGGGTGTGCCACAGGCACTGCTCCAGCTGTTATCCACAGGGATGTGCCACAGGGTGTGCCACAGGCACTGCTCCAGCTGTTACCCACAGGGCGTGCCACAGGCACTGCTCCAGCTGTTATCCACAGGGATGTGCCACAGGGTGTGCCCCAGGCACTGCTCCAGCTGTTATCCACAGGGATGTGCCACAGGGTGTGCCCCAGGCACTGCTCCAGCTGTTATCCATGCCAGCTTTCTCTGCCGGTGATGCTCATGGCCCCTCAGGGTGGCCTGGGCCAGGAGCACCTGTGCAGGCACCCATCCAAGTCCCCCAGGCTTTCCCCTCTCCCTGCAGAGCCCAGAGGCTCCAGCTGCTGCTGCTGCTCCCCGTGCCAGCCCAGCTGTGGCTGTGCTGTCCACAGACCAAGCTGCAAGAACTGCAGCTGGAACCCACCCTGCTCCTCCCAGCAGGTTTTCAGGCAAGGCTGCACCCATAGCTCCCCATTCCCATGACTTCTGACATCTCCTAGCAGGAGGGGAGTCTTCCTCTGAGAGGCAGATGGAGGAGAAAGTGTTTTTAAAAATATTTGAAATATTTTATATTTATGGTATTTTATTGTTTCGTCCTTGTTTGCAGTTGAAAGCAGCTTGAAGCACGTGGGTAGCCAGAATAATCCTTCCCATGTGTCCGGCTTACCTGCATTTCCCACAGCTCAGTGCAGCACCAGGTGTGCTCCTTCCTGATGCTTTGTTATGGAAATCCAAGGGAAGTTTCCATTTTATAGAGGATTTTTTATCAAATTATCTTTTACATAAGCAGCTTAGTGAGACTATTTTTAAAACTACTGCTCTGGGGGACTCCAAGCCTGCCATGCTTTCCCTCAAAGGACAGAAATTTTGTTGCTCATCTCACACGGGTGGGGTGGCTGCTGCAGCCACGAGGCACTGAGGGTATGAGCAAGGGGGATTTATGGCACAGAAGATGATCCTTCACCTCAACACCTGATGGAGGAAAACAGACAATCATTCAAAACCAGAGCACTTCACATCTGAGACTTCACCTACCATACCAGTGGTTCTATTAAAAATATAACCTCTATCTCCAAGTTCTACCTTAGATATACAGATTATTAGGGATATAAATCTGTTATTTCTGCAAGATGAAAGATAATCCTGTTTCCCACCGTGAGGGATACAGCAGAAGACACAAACAGCCACTAGGTCAAACCAAGTCCATATAACCATTTATCCAGCACGAGGTGTGCCAGAAAGGAGTGTGTTTCCAATTCCCAGATCCTAAAATCAGTGTAAACCAGTTACTATGTCATGAACTGAAGCCTCATGCTGGGAATAACAGACCAGGCCTGGAGAACACAGGCTGACTTTGCAGATAAAATACTGTAGTCGGAAAATTTGGCAGTGTGGCAGAAAATGTGCCAAAATTAAAGTAAAATACGTTGTGCAGGAATGAGACAGACCTAAAAACAAAGATGATAGACTTGCAGGCTGGCTGACAGCACTTAACTGGGAAAGAGATCAAAGCCTGCAATCCTACCACGTTCTCCAGTTTCTAGTGATTAGTGGCTGAAATTGTTTTGCTTAAAATAAAAAGCCAGGATTGTTCTTTCTGTGATAAAATTATTCGGTCAGTTTTGGGTTCAAGTGACCCTATAGTATCAATGGCAGCAGCACTTGGTTCTCCAGCTCATGGTGCTGTGCCCAGGGATGTCTCATCCCGAACTCTGGCAGCCACACAAAGCTCAGGTCAGTGCTTCTGTGTTTTTCTGCCTCCAGGATTTTCTTTTCTCACTTCAGGTCTGCAGGAAGCCCAAGGGCACTGGTTTGCTCTGGGTGAAAGCAGTTCCAGCCCTGCTCTGAGCCCTGGCAGGGGCTGCCCAGGGGGCACAGGGTGTGCTGCAGCAGCTCCATCACCAAGAGGAGCACAGAGTCACGGATCACAGAGCCAGGAGTGGTCTGGGCTGAAAGGGACCTGGAACTCCCCTTGTGCCACCCCTGCCATGGCAGGGCGCCTGCCCTGGACACCTTCCACTGGAGCAGCTTGCTCCAAGCCCTGGCCAGCCTGGCCATGACCTTGCACTGGCACTTTGCCCTCACCAGACCCAGGACATTCCTGTAACACCATCAGAGCACCCTGAAACAACCTACCCTGAAGGGAAAGGTTCTCCTGAGCCCCACTGTCCCAGTCTGGAAATCCAGTTTTCCCCTGAGGCCATGGACTGCCCAAAGCACCTTTCTTCAGGCAGTGTCACTCTCACACGTCCTGGAAAAATCCCTTTGCCAGGATTTCTTTCCTGGGAAGCTGAGAAGCCTCAGAGAAAAAGGAAAACAATATTATCTCATTTGCTTCTCCTGTGTTGTGCTGCTTTGGAATGTGGTTGGAGATTGTTTACCCACAGGTGATTGTTTCATTGGTTTCATGTGAATTGATTTCACTCTTTGGCCAACCAGGGCCAAGCTGTGTCAGGACTCTGGAAAGAGTCACGAGTTTTCATTAGTATCTTTTAGCCTTCTGTATGTGTCCTTTCTGTATCCTTTAGTATAGTTTAGTATAGTATTCTTTAATATAATATAGATCATAAAAGAATAGATTAGCCTTCTGAGAACATGGAGTCAGATTCATCATTCCTTCCTTTGTCGAGGAACCCAGAAAATACAAGAAGACAGTACAAGGCTGTCAAGGCCAGGAAAAGCTGCCCCCATGTTCTTCACAGAGCATCTCAGGGGGTTTGATTCCAAGGTGGGGACCCCACCTTCCACCAGGAGTGCTGGGGCTGCCACAGAGCCACGCTCAGAGCTCCTGACAGTTTTAATCCTCTGAGTAGCCAATGTCTTTAATATTTATACATATAAATCACACAGTTATAGAGCTCTGGTGTCCTGACTGAATTTCTTTGCATTCAGGAGAACCCATAGAATTATTTCAGCTGGAGTGAACGGTTATAACTCAAACATATTTTTTCTTAAGTGATAAACTTAATTTATCACAGCTTGCTATCAGCAGGGACTCCATGATCTCATGAGCAAATGGAAGATTGAGGAGGGGAAAATGAGGGCAGGTTTGGTGTTATAAAATTAAGTGGGAAATTTACAGTGATGTTGGGAAAAGCCTGATATTTTACAAAATATCTGAGATTCCCACTGGTGAGCTGGCTAAGCTGTTCTGTGTAACCTGTAGGAGCAAGGCTGTCATTTGCTGCCAGCTCCACATGTTCAGCAAAGCTCAGAGAAACCCTGTATTTGCACAATGATTTCAGTTTTCAGCCCAAGTTTTATCATCTCAGGAGGCTTTGTATGGGATCAGGTTTGCAGTTCTCCACATCACCTCTGGAATTATTTAAGAACAAAGATGAGGTGGACTCATTACAGAAATTTAGTAAACTAGATCTGTTGGAAAAGGATGTGAAAAACAATTTTTTTTCTCCTATTCCAACCAAAATGAGTTTGAAATACTGAACTTTTTTACCAGACAATTTACTTTTCACCTCATTCATCCAAATTTTTATCCTAATTCTTTAAAAATATCATTAAAACTGTGAGTATGTTGGATTCCATCATTGTCCAAGGAATTAGGGACATTTTCCCAGGAAACACCAGCAAACTTTCTATTACTGCCCTCCATTTATCACTACATTCAGTTATTTCTGGCTTCTAACTTTTGTGGTCACACTCAAACTCTCAAATTACGGAACAAAGAAAGCAGAGCCAGCTGTCCTTCCTAGAGCTGTCCATACTGGTGTTTCTCACATTCCCATTGCAATTCCCATTGCTGTTCTGTTCCCAGCTGTCCCTCTGTGCATGCTCCATCCACCCCAGTGTCACAGGGAGAGCTGGCAGCACTGGAGGCCATCTCCTGTCCTGTCTTGTTCCCTGGGAGCAGGGCCAGGCTGCAACCTCCTGCCAGGGATTTTAGAGAGCAGCAGGGTCTCAGTGTCTGTATAATGTTGGTATCAATCATTGCCTGCACTGTGCTCATCCCCAAAATCTAACCTTGCCCTGGAATGAGGCTGCACAGTGATCACTAACCAATGATCAGGAGAGAATGGTTTGTTTCTGGATTGGATGTGTCCCTGCAGGTTTGCTGGGTGCTGCCAGAAGGGTCCCCAGTGGGAGCAGGTGGTGCCACTGGTGCTGCCATTGTCAGCCACTGTCACCACCACTGCTGAGGGAGCCCAGCACATTTCTGTGGGAACACTTTGGGCTTCCAAGTGCAGCCAGAAGCCAGGAAGGCACACGTGGCAAGGTGCTGATACACCCAATGAGCAGCTTCCCAAAGGTGCTGCTGCTGCAGCCCTGCCCTGCATCGCTGCACACTGGCATGCCTGAAGTCACAAGGTCACCTATACAGAGAGCAACTGGTTTTCATAAATCCTGCTCATTATGCAAATTCATTATTTACAGACACTGTTAGGCTGTAGTGCATGTGAGAAACAGTAATAGGCAGCCTGCTTTTGGCAAGAGGAAAAAATATTTGACAGAAGATGAATTAGGGCTTGGCCAAATGAGCAAAAACCAATTTGGAGAGTGGGAATGCAGAGCCCTTGGTTGGAGCAGAGCTGGGAGTGGGGAGAAGGTGGGAGCTGCTCCGTGTCAGTGGTGCCTGCTGTGCCCCCAGAGCCCCCTCATGGGACTTGGGCAGCCCTGGCCCCACACCCTGGCTCACCTGGCCCTGCCAGACTGGCAGGACTGGAGGCTGCAGACACAGGGCACTGCCTGCAGCACCCACCCCTCTCAGCTCTCCCTGGCACACACATGGCACCTGCACCATGCCAGGGGGTGACATGAGTGTCTGCCAGACCTCCCTACCTCGCCTGCAGATGCACATTTCAGTGCCCACATCTCTACAGATGAAATGTATAAACCATTAAATTAATTTAATTTGAGGCAGCCTGTAGCTTCATGGTCTAGAAACTTAGCAGTGGCTTCCCCTCCTTAAAGCAAATATGTTTGGTGTTCTGCTGTGCTTCTTATTTGTTTTTTGGCTTCTTATCTGCCTTCTGTATGAGAGCAGAGTAGAACTTATTTATTCATTCAGCATAAAACCATGAGCTGGAGCCTTGCAAAAAGGCTGGCAAGCACTCAGAGGTTGTTCCTTTGGCCGTGGTGCCATCAGACACAGCAGTGGGTCCCAGCCCTGGGGCACTTCGAGGGAAGCCTTAATCTGGCACACATTTCACATGGCAGGACACTGCATGGACGTGGGTTGGGGTGTTTCTCCAGCAGCAGTTAATGCAGGCTTGCACACATTTTAAATATATTGTGTGATTTCGATGGTAGCTTGTCATGTTAGCTCCTTGAATTGAATTTCTGATTTACTGGTCTGTCACTGTGTGAGACAATGCTGCAGCTGAGCAGGGGCTGCACAAAGGCAGCAGCACTACAGAGTGGGTGCTTTCCATCCTGCCCTGTCCCTGCCACCTGCATTGCAAGGGACCCCAGCCTCACCCTCAGGGCCCTTCTGTTCCCTCCTCCCTTCAGGGGCTGTTGGCATGCCACCACTGCCACCACTGCCACCACTGGTGTCACTGCCACCACTCCACCCCTGCCACCACTCCACCACTGCCACCCCCGTCCCCACGGCTGCCAGGTGTGCTCAGGTGCCCAGGGTGCACCTGGCGAATCCTGGCCCAGGACACAGGCAGTGAGTGCCTGCTCTGCGGGGTCAGTGCCAGCCGAGGTCTTTTGGGCGCACTCAGGAGGCGGCCCAGGCACCCGGGCTCTCCCTGCCCAGCACTATGAACCAGCAGCACTGCCTACCAGGAACCTGAGTGATGGAATTATTGATGATGGCTTGTTATTAAATCTGTTATTAACTCCATAGTATTTTTGCCTGCTGGGTGCTGACACTTGGATTAGCAGCAAGTCCTCTACCTGTGCCAGCAGTGCCCACAGGATAACTCACTATGGGAGACAGCAGGCTGTTAACTTCCAGGGGAAAATAAAATCTCCTTTTTGTATAAATGTCAGTGTTATCTTTGAAAGCTTAGCAAACAAAAAAAAAAAATCCCTTCCCCAGAAAATCTTCAGCACTGTTACAGAATCGTTTTGCATCTTATCTCCTTTTGCTTTCCCTGTGTGCCTTGGAATTGTTGTTGTCAACATGCAGAACAACAGGCTATGCACAAAATCTTATTATAATCTCTTTCTTAGGATCCACTGGAGAAAAATGAAATTTTTCTGCGTATGTATGCAGGGGTGTGTGCACTCAGCTGAAGTGCCAGGTAACGTCTCAGTTGTTCAGAGTTTGCTTTTCACCCACAAAGCTGAGCAGCTCCTGCCCTCCTGTACCACAGGGAGGTGTCTGCAGGGTGTTTCAGTGTCACAGGTGACCCCCTGGGGGCAAACAGCACCTGGGGCCACAGCAAGCCAAGGGTTCATGATGTTCAGGGGATCCAGTGCTCCTGCATTTCACAAGCCCCGACATGCCTGGGGTGAGGCTCTTCTCCCCCTTGGCACCAGCGGGGTGGAGCACAGCACTGTGGGCAGCATCTCTTCCATCTGCAGCATCCCCACCAGAGTCCTTTCCCTTGTCCATCTCCTAGGAAAGTTCCTCCTGGCTGCAGCCATTGCCGGAGCTGGGGCAGGTTCCAGTCCCTTGGCTGTGTGACACAGCTTCCATCTCCAGCACTCCCAGAGCTCCTGCCTTGCTACTGATCTTTTCATTATTTAGCTCCCAGTCAGATTCTTGTTTCTTCAACCAGATTTAAAAAGTTTCCTAGTACCAGACAGGTTTTCTTTGAAAACATATACCACAGTCAGGATTTTGCTGTATTTCAGGCAAGATAATCAGGTGAAGCCCTTCAACCCTTGCCAGACAAGAATTCTTTTCCTAACCCCAAATGGTTTCGTGATTTATGTGAATCATTTTTCTGTAAGGCACAGACACAGAACACTACAGAAGCCAGCCCAGGGTGAGCCTTACAAGAGGAAAACTGGCCCCCACTTCCTCCCAGTGCCCCCTGGCCCAGCAGAAGCCCAGGGCTGTGGCATCCCCCACGGGCAGGCTGCCAGCCCTGCTCCCTGCTCAGCCCCAGAGCCCGTGCTGGGGGGGCAGTGGCTCTGGGCTGGACGGGCCCCTGGCCCAGGGGTCAGGTCACCGTGGCATGCAGGGCACTCTGGCTGCAGCACGGGCAGCACTGTAGTGCTGGAGTCAGAGCTCTGCACACAGGTGCTGGGTTTAATCACACCCAAGGGACTGAGCACAGCACTGAGCAGCCAGACCCCTTTTCCCTGTGTGGTTTGGCCAATCCTTGGCCACTGGCATGGAGCAGAGCACTGCCAGCTCCCAGGCACCCCTCACTCCACTGCTTGCCCATGCCCTTGCCTGCTCCCTGCATATGCTGCTCCTCAGCCACGGATCTGCAGGGAGTCCCCGTGGAGAGGCTGAGCCCACAGCCCCACTCCAGGGCCTTGGGGCGGCTGGGGCTGCTCCAGCAGCTGGCAGGGCTCTCACCACTCCGGCAGCTCCCATGGAACACCAGAAAACAGCAGCTGCCCATAAATCTTACCGAGGGCTGGAGCTGTGCTGTGGGATGGCCTCAGAACCTCTGTGACCTGAAAGGACCATCACTGGGGTTTAGTGTTACAGGGAAATTCACTTCCCACTTTCACACAGCTTTCACCTGTAATTATAACCTCAGGCATGACAGGTAAATTGCTCTTTGTCACTGGAGCAGAAAACATCTCCACTTCATTTTGGGGTATGGTAAGTGCAGGCAAGTTAAGTGTGATTTTTAAAATGCAATTTTGGCTATGAGCTTTAAAGCCATCGTGACACAGCTGGGTTCATCCAGAAGCACTACAGTCACCCCAGAATGGAGCCAGAAGCTGCCTTTTACCTCCTCAGGCAACATGTAGATGGCTGTACAACTTCCTTTAACACTGCCCAGTTTTCTTTTTTCCCTTGGAATTCCAGGAGTACAATCCTGGCAGTGAAACAGGACAGGCACAGAGCACACTCTCTGAAACATCCACTAAAAATAGTGCAGGAATGGTGCTGCTGCCTCCTGCAGAGTCATTAAAAAAAGAGCTTTTCAAGTCTATAATTCCCTAATACAATCAAACATAATCATAAGCAAAATTATTCATGCTGACTTGATTAGTAAAAAGAGAATAATATGCTAATGAGTCAGCATCTCTCCCTGCATTTGAACATGGCACTACAGCTTTCTGGACACTGTGGGAAAACACCACCTCCTTGCCTTGCTCTCAAAATCTGCTGGGGCCCGGAACACAGGTGTGTATTTGTATATACAGGTGTGTGTTTGTATATAAAGGTGTGTATTTGTATATACAGGTGTGTGTTTGTATATACAGGTGTATATTTGTATATACAGGTGTATATTTGTATATACAGGTGTTTATTTGTATATACAGATGTGTATTTGTATATACAGGTGTGTATTTGTATATACAGGTGTGTGTTTGTGTATACAGGTGTGTATTTGTATATACAAGTGTGTGTTTGTATATACAGGTGTGTGTTTGTATATACAGGTGTATATTTGTATATACAGGTGTATATTTGTATATACAGGTGTTTATTTGTATATACAGATGTGTATTTGTATATACAGGTGTGTATTTGTATATACAGTTGTATATTTGTATATACAGGTGTGTATTTGTATATACAGGTGTGTGTTTGTGTATACAGGTGTATATTTGTATATACAGGTGTGTGTTTGTATATACAGGTGTGTGTTTGTATATACAGGTGTGTATTTGAGCTGCTCCTTGCCAGGGCTGGGGCTGGTCTGAACTCCCAGACCAAAGGACAGGAGAAAACATGAGGCTGTGCCTGGGATGGGTGAGCAATAGCAGTGACCTGGGGAGGCCAAGCCTGGGGACAAAGGAGAGGTGGCAGTGACCCAGGGGAGGCTGGGCTCAGAGACAGGGGAGCAGTGGCAAAGATCTGGGTGAGACTGTGCCTGGAGATGAGGTGAGGAATGATGGGGTCTTTTCCTTGGCACCGAGGGAGGAAATCAATGTCTTTTCCCACCTGCTCCAAAATGAAGGGATTTCTCTAAAACTTGCAGCTGGTTTCCTGGCTAGCAGAGGCCCTGCACCAGCTCACAACCCAGAATGTGCTCTACCCTTGAGAGTCCATGTTCTGGGCAGTGAGTCCCACACCAGAGCAGCTGCTACTTGGCTCAGGCTCTGAGGCACAAAGGGACACTTCCGTGGCTGAGACAGCAACTTCTGCTTGTTTTCCAGGAAAAACACACCCGCTTTTGCAAGACAGGGGAGCTCAGCTGGAGCTGGACAGCAGCCCTTGGCAGGGCTCCAGGGCACGCTCGGGTCCCCAGCCCCAGCAGCCCTCTCAGCTGGGTCACTGCCAGCACAGCCCCAGCCCTGAGCTGAGGCTCCATCTCCTCACCAAGGGCAAGGTTTGTCTGCCCAGGAGGTAACTCTGTCCATCCCAAGGGGGATGTTTCTGTTGTCCTGCCCCCGAGCCACAGCTGGGCCCTGGCTGCACACCAAGGGGGCTGCTGACCTGTCTGCAGTGAGAGCCCGGGCTCCACTGGGGCTGGTGTCATTTTCTTCCTTTTCTACAGGATTCATCATTCTCTCTGCCCAGAGTCTTGATATCCCCTGCAGATCAAAGGCATCATTTTTCCTCTCTGTCAGCAGGGATTCTGCCTGGGTATGTAGGTCAGAATCAGTCCTTTTCATCCCATTGTCTGCCATATCTTTCATTCTTCACAGAAGCTAACATTTCTCCTCACTTTTTAGAAATATTCCATTGCCACCCTTTTTTTCCCCCTCAACTTGGCTGCATTCTCCTGACATTGTGGCCTCTCTCCATTCTCTTTCTGACACTAGAGACAATGCACTGGGCAATATTTTATACATGATCTAGAATTTCCTTAAGCCTTTGAGCCTTCCACTCAAATATCCTTCTGGGTTTGTCAGACAGATACTGCCATTACACAACTCAAATGTTCAATAATAATAGGTTGGGTCTTTTCAAATATCAAAACTTACTCCCACTGGAAATCAATCAGCAGACAAGAGACGAGCCAGGTAGTTGAGAATTGCCTGCCAACTTTCCTTCACAGTAAAAGCTGATGAAAGCAGGCAAACTCTAAATTACTTGTCAAAGATGGCTCGAAGAGAGAAACTGCGAGCATAATTATGGCCACACAGAAACAGTGTTTGCACAGACACAGTGTGGGGACACAGAGAGGGGCAGGTGTGTCAGAAGGGCAGGAGCAGAGCCAGCAGGCTCTGAGTGATGCCGTCAGCACCTGAGGAGGTCCCATCAAGAGCAGACGAGGGGCTGGCAGCCCTGGCAGCACTGAGTGAAGGCCACTGTGGGTTCCAGGCTGCACTGTAGAGTCCCCTGCCTGACCCCCAGCCTTGCTGGCTATGCCCAGTTCTAGTCCCCACAATCCAAAAACGAAGCAGGCAGACTGGAGAGGATCCAAAGGAGGGCGATGCAGAGGACCCAGGGGCTGGAGAGCCTGCCCTGTGAGGAAAGACTGAAGAAGCTCAGTCCCTTCTCCTGGAGAGGACTTGGGGGGACCCAGCCCAGCAGCCCAGGACACACAGGGCAGATCTGAAGAGCATGGAGGGTCTCTGCAGGAGGAGCCCCGTGGGGAAGGCAGCGGCTGGTGGGTACAAGCTGTGCCAGAAGAGGTTTCATCTGTATGAGGAAGAAACTTTTAACAAGGAGAACAGTCATTCACTGGAACAACCTTCCCAGGGACAGGCTTCCACAGCCTGAGGGTTCCTCATGCAGGTGGTCAGGGTGTGAGGAAATCCCTGTGGGCTTCCTTTCCCAGAAAGCATTGAACTAGAACATCTTTCAAGGTCCCTTCCTGCCTGGGCTGCTCTAGGATTCTACAATTCTATAATCCGTGTGAAAATATTATGGGATTTTTCAGTTGTTACTGTACAGAAACTTTGTATTTGAGGATTAAAGGTGGTGGTCCTGCCCATCCCATGCCCTTTGCATGGGAGAGCCACACTCAGGTATGAGCCAGCACTCCCCTGGTTCCTGAGCCTGGGGTGGCTGCAGGGATGGGACACAGGGACTGTCCTTGAGACCTGATCACAGCAGGTGCCCCACAGCCACCTCTCCCTGCACCCTGTGATCCCCACTCTCACCCCATCCTCTTGCCCAGCACTTTCTGTGCTCCACAGTCATTTTCCATGCTGAGTTGAAGCTCTCATGTGCTCTCTCTATCCAATGTCATGTCCAGTGCAGTAAGGCTCAGTGTGTATCTACCATTAAATGTCTTTTTATTTATGCATGAATAATTGAAACCTTGCATTATTAATGTTTTAATTAACCTTTACACAAGGTTTGCTGTTTTTAATGCCTCCTTTCATCTCCCTGAGCAGTCTCTATAATGTGTTTAACTGTTGACTTTAAGTCCTGTCAATTGTGTGAAGTTTTTAACAGCAGCATGTGCACAGATCATCTTCAGAGAGAAGTCACTGCTGAAAGCCATGGAGTTGACTCCTCAGGAAAATACTTCAAGAGGAGTCAATGATTTGTGATTCCTGCCATTGCTGAGCTCTCTCTTGGAAATGTTGGTGCATTTTGTCCTGTGTTGCTGCAGCTTTTCCTGTCTCTCCTTGCACATGAACCTGGCTCATTTTCCTGACTCGTAAGTGGCAGCAGTGAGGAATAAGCACATGCCTTCCTTTGGGAATCAGGCTGTAGCTGGCAGATGCCCCTGGCTGTAGGGGGCTGGATTATTTACCATTTTGTTTAATGTTGCTGCCTCAAGTGTACAAAGGTGCTAATGAATCCAGAGTGAACCCGTCTCTGTCCTATTTGCAGCACAGCGTTGCTCTCCCAGCACAGTGATAACCATGGGACAGAGAGCTGAAGGACTTGATCAATACAGAGCTAAATGAAATAAGTAAATAAATAAAGCAATGTCATTAGGAAGGTATAAAGGGGCTCCAGTGCCTTGCTCCCCTGACCTGGGACAGCTGTGTTTACTCCCACCTTCATCAGCATCTTCAAGACAACTCTGACCTTGTGCTTCAGAAATCATCTGATCACACCAGTACGAAACTCTGGCTCGGGTGGGAGCCAGGCCCCTCCTGCAGGTGGTGTAGGAGGCAGCCATGAACACAGTGATGCAGAGCAAGGTACAAACAGCTCTTCCAAAGGGAGCCCAAGTCCTCTGCTCATTGTCCTTGTGATGCTGCACACAGCCCAGGGCAGAGAGCCGGGCAGGTGCTGGCACTGAGGAGCTCCATCACCCGGGGGAGCACCCAGCCCTCACCCCCACCTCATACTTGTCCAGGTAGGCAGCAAGGTCAGCCCCCTGCCTCCTCCTCAGGGCTCTTCCACAGCTTTGGTGGCTGTAGTGCAGCCAGAATGAGGCTCATATTATTTTGGGCTTATCCTCTCCTTATGGACCAAAATCCCTTCTGTTTGAGCCTCCAAAATCCCTCAGAGATGCTCAGGGGTATCTGAGAAAATGAACAAAAAATGAACAGTGTGGCTGGTGGGAGCTGAGCCCTCCTCCCTCAGCTCCACTCCTGCACATGGCTCTTCCTGTGCCAGACACAATACTGTCTGTAGAAAGCATCAAACAAGTAATAGTTGCTGTGGCCTGGACCAAAGGGATTTTCCTGTGCCCAAATGGCTTTGTTGCCAGTGACAGTAGCATGTTTGCTCCTGGACACACTGCTGAAGCCACAAGACTGCTGCTTAATGGGGAAAAATAACAGGACAGTAATTAATAATTGGGATGAGGAAGGTTTTTCATTAACTGATCACATATGGCAAGTAATTCAGCTTAAAATTTGTCATTGTCACTTTTCCAGCATAAATTCGGAAAGAATGGTGCTTCATTAAATCTGTAAGGCTCTTCCAGAGTAAGCAGCCACTGACCATTCACAATAAGCTAATTTAAACTCTTTCACAATAAAAAGAGCAAGTGTTGGTGGGAATAAATTGAATTCCTGTTAGCATGTGCTTGGTACTGACTGATGTACTGGAGATGCTCTATCTGCATCCACTTCATCTCAGTCAAGTGCAACCTTTAGCATGCCACTATTTTCACTTTTTCATTAGTAATTGCTGTTAAATGCCATAACAGTCCAAGCTATAGTTCCATTTTTTTTCTCAATTTGCAATCTCCTGGTAATAGTTCCTTTTATACGAAATTGTACTTAAAAAAAAGGGGGGGGGGGGGGAAGAAGGGAAGAATAAACCTGGTGGTAAATCCTGATCATCTGATTTATTCACATTTCTCTGTCATCTTCCTCTTTGTCCATAATATTCAATAATGCTCAGGCAGTGAGCACTCATTGTTTGCACTTCCTAGGTGACCTCTGGGGTCAGAGGAGAGGTGCCTGAGTGTCTTTGTGCAAGCAGGAGTAGAAATGTTCAGGAAACTCCTTTTCATCCCTTTTGCCTTTAAGCCAGATTCGAAAATACAGAATGTTTCATCCAAGTGATGCAGAAGAGGTTTTAGATGTCAGTCAGGAACATCTCTAATAAATACCACTGACCCTGCCTGAGGCTCCATGCCCTTCCCTTCCCTCAGAGGGCATCCCAGGGCTACAGGAGCAGCTCATCCCCCTGCAGTGACAGCCTGGGCAGTGGCTGCTCTCTGCACCATTAACAAACCACTCTCATCTCCCGACCCCCAGGGGAGGCAACAAATAAACAGCACCAATGGTGCATGAACCAGATCGAGTCTGCTCTGCATAGAAATCTTCCCCACTCCACCTCCACAAACTCTTGTAGCTCAGCAGTGGCTGCAAAGATTTAATCAACAGCTCTCATAAAGAAACAGTTTTTAAAAAACCATTCCCACACCTCCCAGCAATATCTGCTCTAAATTTTTTATGAAACAATTCATTGATTTCAGAAGTGCAAGTTCAAGTGCAGTGAAACTGTGAGTAAATTCTGATGAAATGCAGCAGTGAGTTTGTTTCTAAAAACAGGGTGAAAGTGAAAAAGATGAAATGTTTCCTGAGGGAGTTGAAAGAGCTCCAGCACTTGCTTGAAGACCAGGTTTTGGGGCTGAGCTTTACAGACACAAAAGGTGCCTGCTGTGAATGGATGAAGGCTCTGAGGCTGGAGGGGGCACAGGCTGCAGAGAAGTGTTCTCACAGCTCAGGTGCTCTTCTCACTTCTGGGCTGAACAGTACAAATGGGGAGAATTCTGGCAGTGCCTGGAGCACGCTGTACCTTGTAAAAGTTTTCTGTAAGCTCTGAGATCTAAAGGCCCTTTTGGAAAGGGGACAGAACTGTTTGTATCCCTCCTGAAAATTGTTTGCCTTTCAGTGTGCAGAATGGGAAGTATTATAACTGCATTATTATTGTAGTAAGTTCCTCCTTTAATGAGCAAACAGCTATGCAACTGCAGCAGTGAGTTAACACCAGTGATGGCTGGTTAAGGTCTTTAACTGTGCTCTCCATTTCCAGCTGTTGGTCTCCTCTGGCAGCACAGCCCTGGGTGCCAAACACTTTGTACACCCTTAGTCTGGAAATTCATTTCTGCTCTAACTTACCAGGGAGCACAGAGAAATCCTGGAGTGTGCCTGAAGCTGTGACGAGGTTTTGTCCTTCGGTCACCTCACCTGTGCCTCCCAAACCTAAGTCCTCCACAAGAGCCAGCAAGCTCTGCAGCTCCCAAAGGCAGTGGCAGCCCCTCAGGGCATGTCAGATGCAAGTTCCCAGCTCTGCCTCAGTGGGTGAGCTTGGTTTTATTGCCACTCAAGATGGCAGCACCCCAGGTGCTGGGCTCACCTGTGATGGTGTCTGTGATTTTTCATGAACAAGTGACGTGTTTGATTGCCCACCTGCTCCCCATGGGCTGGAGCCTGGCCTTGCTCTGGGATGGAAATCCTCAGGGTAGCCCTCAGGGGCTCTCCTCCTTCCTCACAAGCACCAGGGTGGAGCTGCTCCCTCTCCCACGCTGCCCCTGCAGCCCGTGGGGGTGGTCATTGTCCAGCCTGGCCCTGAGGGTGCTGCTCCCCCCTCTCTCACAGGGCTCCTCTCTGGACAGCCTCCTCCTGTGCCAAGAGCCCGACTGGCACACAGGGAGGAGCAACGACACAGAGGATAAAGCACTGACACCACTAGAAGAATCACATTTTCAAATGAAATTACATAAGAGCTCTGCCATATGGCTTAGCAATGAAATTACTCACAGCAGCTGGTGTAAGAGGGAAAGTTTCAGTGACGCCGTCCCCAAACAGTGGCAATACAGAGCTTCAGAAATAATTTGTATATCTGGCAGAAAATTTTGATGATGAGCTCTCTATCCTACTGAACATGTCAGATGTACACTCAAGGAACTCCTCGTTCTCTGGACCTGCAGTGACTCACCAGGCTTTGATGGGAGGCAGCTTTTGAAGGAGCTGCTGGCTGCCAGTTCCAGCCATAGCTGTGGCCACACAAAGTTCTGCTGGGCTTTCTGCATGCCCTATCCCAAAAGCAGGAAGCCCTGATATCCTCAGGTCCTGCCCTGGGCACTAGGAGGCCTTACTCAGGGGTGCCTTTGTGCCCAGTGCTGGGGCTCTCACAGGTATTTGAGCAGCAGACAGGGATGCTGGAAGCAGGGAAGAGGGAACTGCACCCTCGTGTCGGTGTGGTGACACATCCACTGGCCACTTCAGCACCTCTGACACTCAGGGAATGCTTTAGTAAAGAAAGGATGAGGGGCCCCAGCCAACTCTGTCTCCTTCCAAGGCAGAATTGCTTTTGCTCTGACTCAGAAAGCAGATTTTCCCAGGTAACTCCTGTCTTCCTCAGGTTTGTGTCCAATAACACATCCAGCTGACGTTGGGAACAGGAGCATCAGCAGGGCTGGCACAGGAGTAACAGGTGCAAGTTATTTATTCCTAACTCACAGATATTCTGGAGGGATGGGCCAGTGGCAGTGAGCAGCCAGCCCAGCCCTGCCCACGTCCAGCTGAGAGCCTGGAGCACGCTTGGCTTTCTGTCCCTCACATTGGCCAGTGCTAAGGCCACCAGTGTTTGGAAACTCTCTAGAAACAAAATGGATAAAAGGCAGCCTGAACAGCATGTTAAACAATTTTACAGATACACTATAGTTGGGAAGCTGAATGGGATCAGGAATGAGATTTTTTCCTAAATGGATTCAATAATGCCATGTAATGCAAAACCCTGCAATGATAAGTGTGAGGAGCAAAGGGGCAGAGAAGAAGCAAGAACAAAGTCAAGGGGCAGAGAGGGCACACGGAGGTGTGGGGAGGGGGAGAGCAGAGGGGGAATTTCTCTGTCTGTGTACAGAGGAAAAGACAAGGTTTGCAGGAAGGGGACTCAGGGCAGGGTAGGGAAAGGCCCTGTCACCTGCCCTGTCCCTCCCCAGGGCCAGCAGCACACGGGGCTCTGTGGGAGGATGAGGCTGGTGAGGAGAAGGGCAGAGGAGCCCCACTGGCCCAGGGTGCTGCTCCCAGCTGGGCACTGCCCCAGGGGTGCCAGGGGCCAGGGCAGAGAGGAGACAGCCAGGCAGTGGCAGAAGGATGGGCTTCTGCTGCAGGGGAGGCTGTGTGCGTCCCAGAGGGACAGGATGCAGCTCCTTGTGCTGAGGACAGCTTGCACAGGCAGTGGAGGGTTTGCCAAGGAACATGTCCCCTCCCCGAGTCGTGTGGCTCAGATTCTCTGTGTTCCTCTCTGTGAAAGATGTAACAAGGCAGTTTGCCAAGGGGAATATCTTTTCTGGCACAGGGCTACCACCACCTAAAGCACGCTCAGTTTGGTGGCACTTCACTGCCCCAAATGCATCAGAAGGAGATTGGGAAGGAAAAGTTGAGCTCATATCCCATGCCCTTGAAGGCCCCTGGGGCACCACCCCACTTTTTTGAGGGGATCATCTCACTCCTCCCACTGTTCTTCCAGTTTTCTCCCTTTGCCTTCTGTTCACTGATAAAGAAATACAATTTTGAAAGAAGTCTTTAACCTTTTATAACAATTCACTCTTATGTGGCCAAGCCAAGCATGCTGGAGCCTTGCACTGAGAAAGTGGAGCCAGCTCAGAGCTGGTTTGGGAGCTCCCTGCCCACTCTTCAGGCTGTCCAGAGGCTGTGCTGGGAGCAGGGACCCTCTGGAGCCTCCCAGCCACGACCTCCCCAGCTCTGGGCAGCTGGAGATGCGCTGCCCTTGGCCAGCTCCTGCTGCACTTCTCAGCCACAGGCTCTGCTTCCCTGCCCTTCCTGACATGGCCCAGGGTGGTGGGGACACTGGATTTTGTGCACATGGGAAGAAACTTCCATTGTCTTTGAGGCACGTTAAAATAGCACTAGCTATTGACAGTGGCTGATACCAGCTTTACTCAGGGAAAAGGAGAAGTTGAAATGTCACACAGCACTGAGAAGAAGATGTGCTTTTCATACCTTAAAGTCAGTACTGGGTCACTTCCTGGGAACAGCAATGCAGAAATAAATGGGTCTGCACAGGAACAATGGCTCCTGGGCCCTGGGGAAAAATGTTCAGTGAGTCCTTCCCATTTCCAACATGCAGGGCCTGACCAGTAATGGGCCTTGTGCCCATTCTGTGGGGGCTGGGATGGCCTGAGGCAGCTCACAACTGCTCTGTGCAGGGTATTCAGCTAGGAAATGCAAACCTTCAGTGTTCCTCCATCAATGGCTGTACAAAAGGCTTCTCACGGAGCTGAACTGAGCCTGCACTGTGCATGGTCTGAACAATTATGATTATTTGAGAAAATCAACAGCCAGGGTTAAACCTAAACTGGTAATTCAGGGTTTCAGGCAGAAGGAACCTCACCACAAGTTTAAACCAACCAAAGGAATTACTGTTCATCTCCCAGTTTCACTTGTGGGATTTTTTCCTTCAAACCAATAAGATACTTCTCAAGGTTGGGAGCATTTTAGCATCAGTCTTACTGACAAGAGCCTTCCTTCAGCTCTGTTTTAATCATCAAAGAAACTGTGAGCCTGAGGTAACCAGGTTAAAGCCCTTTGAAATGAGAACCCTCCTTTATGGTCTCACTCCTGGTCAGAAATGCTTCCATGGAAGCCTGCAGACCTCTCCACTCCTAACAGTGTAATGGCAATGTCGTTGCTCACTGCAATTCTCTTTCCCAGTGGAGGAGAGTCCCCGGGGGGATCAGTGACACACCGTGCAAACCAGCAGGAATGTCTCACCCTGGGCTGCTCAGGGAAAGGCTCCTGACAGCGAATCCCAGGCTGGAGCACTGAACGGGCTCCATGGAGAGCCAGGCTTGTTCAGGGAGTGTGGAGCAGAGCTGCATCCCTGGCAGGATCAGCAGGATTTCCAGGTCACTGAGAATCAGCCCTATTAATAGCATTCCTGATTGCTGCCCGCAGAATTGATTTGTCTGCTTTGTCCTGCCTGAGGCAAGCTGGGAGGTAAATCAGGAGAGCTGTCAGAGAGCTTCCTCAGGGAGAGAGCATCCTCCTTCCACATGGGCAGACACATCCCACCCTGCAGGCTGGGTCAGTGTCCCGGCCAGCTCTGGGGACACGGCCACACGGGCCAGGTGATTCAGCGAGGAGAGGAAGCAAAGAGGCCCTTGGCTTTTCTATTCAGGTGTCCCTGATTGTTAATCAGGGTCTGCTGATTAAGAGACGCAAGGTCTGGTAATCAGTGTGAGGCACTGACAGGCTTCTGCTCTGAGTCTGGGCCAGTTCTCAGTGTCAGGGATGGTAAACAAGAGGCTTGGGAAGAGCTTGCTCCGTTCCCCCAGCTCAGGCAGCAGAGGGGAAGGGGGGCCCAGCAGCCAGGGAGCTCGGGGAGCTCGGGGGCAGCAGGGCCCAGAGGGGCACAGCCTCCCACAGCAGCAGGGCGAGTCCGAGCTCTGTCCAGCTCCCCCTCCAGTGCAGGCACACAGTCTGTGGTGCCTGGGAGTGGGGCTGGCCCAGCCCCATCCCCAGTGGGTGCAGCTGTGAGCAGCAGGTGAGCAGCACAGAAGGCAATGCCATGGAGTGCCCAGGTGTGCAGTCACTGACCAGGCACAGAGGGAACAGAGGGCACACAGGGGCAGTGCAGGAACATGAGGATAAAGGGTTGGGCTGAAGGGCCAGAAGGGGAAAGGCTTGCAGCATTCTGAAGAGGTGTGGTGTTACTCTGTAGGGGCTTAAGCCTTCTGAAATTGTGTGGTGGTAGTCTGTGTTGTGGCTGTCTCAGCTGTGACATGTGCTGTGACACACTGTGAGCTGGCCTCATCCAGCCCCACCCCACTGCCCCACGCTCAGCAGGCATCTGTCAGGGCATTGGGGCTGAGCACAGCCCCATTTCCCTGCTGCTGTAACCCCCAGTGAATCTCAGATTTGGGAACGTGCTGCTGAGGACACTGATTCCTGGTACATGTGGTGTGTGCATCTCAAGAGCAAGAGTTCCCAGACACAGAGCATCAATTCTCTTTCCAGCCCACTTCCATGCACCCCAGCTGTATCCAGTCTTGGATGCACCAGTCCAAGCTTAAGCCACTTTAAGTGCCCAGCTGTGAGTGCACAAACTTGCTCAACACCTGTACACTTTGTTCCTTGGGTTATTTGTAAGCATCTGAGAGCTGCTCCATCAGTCCCCTCAGGCTCTTGGAGAGCAGACAGCCTCAGAGCTGGTCCCCCTGGGTCACTGACCCTCTGAGAGCTGTTCAGGCTCTGCCCTGACAGCTGGGCATGCTCAGCTGCTGGAAGGAGGGGGATGCTGTGGAGCCCTTGGTGCTTCCCCTGTCCTCTCCAGTGTCCCTGCAGGCATTACCAGGTGTCATGGTGAGCTCCAGCCCTTCAAAATGCCATTTCCTGTGCATAACCAAGAGCCAGTGCACTACCAAAACCTGCATGGAACAAAGGCCACCAAGTGCTGGCTTCAAGCGAGGCAGATGCCCTGCTCCAATTACAGGGAAGTGTATATATATATATATATATATATATATCTATATATATTTTTTTTTTCTTTCCCTTAACGTTTTTAAAAGATGTTGCTCCTGTGGAGCAGAAACAAACCAGGTGTAATTAGCTGTAGAGCAAATGAGGCCATCCAATTCACAAAGGTTTTGATTTCCACTTTCCAGGAAATAAGCACTTCATCTCTCTTGAGAAGGGTTCAAACTCTGTATTGCAGGATCCAGCTGGGATTTGGCAACTGATTTCCATGAGCTGATTGTCAACAATGGTGGAATTATTGATAGTGCTATGAACAATTCACATCTGCACATTCTCCTGTGATGTGTTAGGCATGCACATATCACACTGGTGATGAAATTAATTACAGGAACACACAGAATCCTCCTTTCAAACACACATCAGACAGCCCTGCCAGCTATTTAATGTGTGTCACAGTCTCAGCAAACCCTTTTCTTTCAAGAATTTGTGACTTGTTTCAACTTGTTAAACACAACCTTTCATTTAACAGTTGTACAGTGAAAGGGATTGACTTTAAAACTATAGAACTATTTCTGCTCCACTGACAGCAGTATTTCCTTTGCTTTCACATCCTTTTGAACAGTTTATTGTAAAGCCTTCCCCCACTGCAGTGCTTATTGCTTCACAATTTCTTGCAGTTCCCTTATTACTTGAATTATTTTCCCTTTTTATCCCTTGCCATCACAAGTATCCAGAACAAACTGGATACATTACAGAGCCTGTGATTGCACATGTTTCCTACAAGATGGAAAGAAAGGGTGCTGTACACCAACCCTCACCTGCTCATCTTACCTGTAACTTAGTGATCTAGTTAAAAACATATAGTCAGCCATCATATAGAATTTAGGCCTAGAATTATGCATGGTTGTTTAGCATTACTTGACAGGATTTACAGGGTATCAAAACCATGCTGCCTTAGTTGAACCCTGCAGCACAGCAGACACCTGCCATCCACTTGGAACAAGCTGTCCCCGGGATCTCCCCCTCCTCCAGGTGCCCAAAGCGCTGCAGGCAAGGGGACAGTCCCCAGGCCAGACTGATGCTGAAATGCCACTGCCGTGGGAGGTGTCCCCAGCTGGCACAGCCACAGCAGCCAGACCCCTAGTCCAGCCAGCACCAGGCACCCTGCTCCCAGGGCAGCTCCCTGCAGCTCCAGAGCTGTGCCATTTTCCCCTGGGAGCCAGTGAGAGGTGCAGCCGTCCATAAAGACCCAGGGAGAGTAGCACGGGGGAGCTCAGTGTGAGCAGCTGGATAAAAATCATTCACAGGGCACAACCAGAGCAAATGAGCAACAGATTCAGTTGAGAAAGGCAGAAAACAACTTCCGTGCCAAGTGGGGTCGGGTGTGGTTTGGATGCAGCACTTACTGTAGGCAAAAATTAGACTAAAAAATTCATTCATCAGAGACACAGTAGTCCAGAGAGAATTTCTTTCCATTTTGTCATTTTCTGGTCTAGGTCTGAGTGGCATCAAGCAGAGCCAGGTGAACCAGCTGGCGGCAGGCCAGGCCTGTGCCAGCATGTGCCTGGCATGGCTCTGGTGAGGAGCAGCTCAGGGCCCTGTGCCCCTACCAGCACCACCAGCCACAGCGCACACTGTGCAGCAGCTCCAGCTCTGGACACCACCAGCTCATTTGGCACAGGATGTTTTTCCAAATGGCTCCCTTTAGAGGGTCTTTTCAGCCTCAAATTGTGCTGATCGACAGGAAGCAAAACCACCTTGTGTGCAGACTTTCCCTGCCCAGTGTCACGCTGTGCCCACTGTCAGCACACCTGTGAGGCAGATAGTTCTGTCCCTCCACCAGCCCCTCCCCTGTCTCAGCTGTGTGTATTCCATGCTTCCATAGCTCCACACAACCCTCTGTCCAGGAGATAAATTGTTCTCTGTCAGGCAGGAATGTGTGTCAGTGGCGGCAGGGGGGAGCATCCTCACATCCCAGAGCTGATACCAAAGAATCAGGAGGAGTGTTGGTTGGCCTCTCCTCACAGAGGCGTACTTCTTGAATGAGTTATTGGGTAAAATAGTGCATGTTTCCATGCAGTCTGTCCATGTGGGACATGGATACAGGAGGGACAGAGGGAGAGGTTCAGTCCTGAGTGTCTGGGGCTGTGACAAAGGTCTGCCCCTCTTTTGTCTCCACATAACATCTGAGCTACAAAAAGTAATAGATTCTGGTGAAGGCACTGTTGTACCATTTTGGATTTGTGATGACAATATGTGGTGTGCACAACACCAATATGTTCTTTAAACCTTTATGAAGGGTGCTTGCTTGTAAATAGATCAACATTATAAGCCTCAAGCTCTTGGAGCTTTGGTGGCACTGATGTTGCTGTTATTTTCCATGCAAGGATTACAGCAATCCAATTGCTCCACAATTGCTTCACAATTGCAACTTCACCAAATGCTTCACATTTACACAGCAGAGAAATAACACAGAATTTTGGTGATCATCTCCAACATCAGCATTTGTGCCCATCCTCTGCAGTACATTCAGTGGGAGAAAGGGGCAGAGATAAGTCATGGCCGATGCCCCAGCTCTGTTTAGGGTGAAGGTGAAGCAATCCTGTTCATTCTCCACATGGCTGCACAAGCAGGGCTGGCTGGGAGCTGAAGGATGAGGACCCAGCACCAAGGGGTGCCTGGATCTGCTGCACCAAAGAAGCACAACCCAAAAAAGGAGCAGCGAGGCTGAGCCAGAGGAAAGCTGTGAGTCTCAGCCCACTGAGCCACTAACCCTTCCCAGGGTCAGCAGCAGCACTGCCAAGCTGGTGACTGCAATGTGGCTGTTCAGCCACAGCCATGGGAGCTGCTCCTTCGAGCAGTCAGGCTGCTGCAGGTCATCAGCAACAGTTTCAGCAATTCAGCTTCTACCAAAATACTGAACATTGTCAGGTCTTGGAAAGAAAATGAGAGCATCACCCCTTCCCAGCTAGAGAGTAGAGCTGGAAGTCCACCATGGGCTAAAAGCTTAATTCTCTCAATTGGCAAAATCATTAAATCCTTGAGTGTTAAGTGTCCCAAGAAAGGAAAGCAAAGCTGCAATTAATAATTCCAGTGGCTAAAGAGAATATTATTTCCAAATGGCTTGTTCAACAGCTTAGGGCCTGCCCACAGCTACTGCCATCAGCCACTGGCACCGGGAGGAGCAGGTGTCTGAGTAAGGCACGACAAGACATTCAAGGGAGCTGGGATTGCTCAGACTAAAAGGAAGTTAACAGAAATTATTAACTAACTTGGCCAAAAGCCCTTGGAGTACATGTGAATATGACAGAAAGGGCAGATCATAAAGCCTTGATGGAAATGGATAAAGCCAGGGAAGGAGCAGGTGAGAAAGGCTGTGGAAAGCTGCTTAGATGGAATTTAACCAAGTGTGCAAAATGGTGAGGAAGGATTTTTTTTCATGATGGCTCTGATAATCATTTAAGGAAAAGATGTGTATTTTACACTTTCCTGTCAGACCACAATTTGTTCCCATTATTCACAGAGCTGTTGGAAAAGATTAACTGCTGTTTGTACCAGTGCCCAAACATCTCTCCTTTTGCCCCAAACTGCTTTGCACATTTAAGGGGTGAGTGGGGGCTGCAGCTTCTGCTAGCACCCAGGCCAGGCCCTGCCACCCCAAGCTCTGACTCCTTCATTGCTCCTTGATCTCCCTGCTCCTCTGGTTTTCCGTCACACAGCCCAGCGCTGCCCCACACAAACAGGTCACAGAGACAGCTCTGGCAGAGGGTTACAGAGCTCAGAGACCAATGTGGATGAACCAAACCCCAGAAAAGCACTGACACACCAAATAGAAGGTCACAACTCAGAGGGACCATGATAAGAACCAGGCATGGCATCTGAGGAAGGAGAGAGTTACCACAAGTGAACATTTATAAACAGAAATAACACTATTATTTTTATTTAACTACTTCTCTACCCTGAGCCCTCCAGCAGTTCTTCCCTGCTGCTCCTGGTGCCAAGAGCCACAGAGCTGAGCCCCCAGATGCCACGGCCTCTTCACTTGTACCACACCTACCCTGCACAGAAACAGGGACAGCCAAAACAAGGAGCACCCACTGTCACTGGAAAATCAATCCCCTTCCCCTCAAGTGGCTGTGAGCTTCCCCTGCCACCAGGCACATTCATTAAACAAAAACAAACCTAAAACACCCCCAAAACAAACACCAACAGAACAATTTAAGAAGAATGGATTCTTTACTGCTACAAAAAAAATCTGAAAATGTTTTTGAATTATGTTTTGGTTAGGTTTTACATAATTTCATTAAACATCTTGGGAAATACTTATTTTGCATTTATTTTCTATCTTCTTCAGGTTTTTCACCACTTACATGGCACAATCAGCTAAGAAACATACACAGGTGATAACTGAGAAAGATCCTCAAGCAGAAGATTAACAAAGCTTCATAGGAAATTTCAAGTACTAACTCAGCTAAAATTAGTAGAATAAAATAGTGTTCAGAAATTTTATTTTTATTTATTGCCTTCTTTCTTCCCTGCAGGCCAAAATTCTTCCCTGCAATTGGCCTCAACCCTCCAGCCCCTGTGGGAGCACTGGTGAGCCCTGGCCAGGAGAGTGAAGCCATTTGAACAAATGGCCCAGAAGTTATTCAGTTAAATAATTTGTAAAAGCCACTACTGCAGCCACCTTAGGCAGACAGGTGTAATTTATTCAATCTTGCATAAAGACTGGGTGAATGAAACACATGTATACCCCATGGCCACATTACAAAGCACAGTTAAGTTTTCCAGGATGCTTTTTTCCTAGTACTTTTGATTCTTTCTTTATATTTACACTTTTCTTTTATTTTTTCTTTTTTTTCTTTTTCTTTTTTTTTTTTAGGTCAGGCAGGAAAAGTTACATTCCCTTTTAGTTTTACTTGAACTCCTTTTTATCAAGTGGTTTTTATAACATTCCCTACTTTCTACAGAAAAACAAAAAACAACAACAGCAAAAATCAAAAGCTTTGATTAAAAAGCAAGTCCTCATCATAGCTGTTACTGCCATCATCATTATGTCATGATGGGAATTACAATTATCAGTGGATTGGCCAAGGTGACAAGGTCCTGGATGCCACAGGATGCCACAGGCAGATGCAGCTGTTGAAGAACATCCACTGGCACATCTGGGGTGGAAAGCACAGCTTGGGAAGAGTTTTCCTCTCACCAGTGCTGCAGAAAGGACACAGAAAGCACCACACGATCAGGACAGAGTGGAAACAGAGAATCAACAAGAATGAGCGACCAGTGAACCAGGATCAGTCCTTCCTGCATCTAAGGTGTTTTTCTCTCCCCAGTACAGGATGAAAGCAGCTGGTTTTGGGCAGCAGCAGCCTGGCGAGCCCAGGGGAGCAGCCCTGGTGCTCTCGGCCCTGCCGGGAAGGACTGGGCCTGCAGGCAGCTGTGTCTGGGAAATGGTCACAAACCCGGGCAGAAAGCCACATATGGTGGGCAGATAAGCCATCTGACACACGGGTACAGCAGAAATCTGAACGCCTGCAGTGCCTGAAGCTGCCCCTCGCAGGTGTGAAGCAAGGCTGGCCTGCTGCTGTCGTCTGCTCCCCTCGGGGCTGCCAAACCCCGACAGACGGAGCCGGGGGCTCGCACCCCACTGCTCCTGCCCATCCCAGCTCCGTCTCCGGCACCAGCCCCGAGGGGTGAGTGTCCCACCGGCCCCAGGGCCCCGCAGCATCCCTGCCCAGCTCCGTCCTGCTGAGCTGATACCAGCTGCTATCGCTGGGCACCGCCCGCTGCACCGCTGCCACGGCACTCGGCACTCGGCGGGCACCTTCAGGGGATTACACAGAGTCCTCATTGATCCTGTCCTCTTCAATGACACGCACTGCTGTCACAAGGAAAGAGGAGAGACAAAAGTCTGGGTCAGAAAATGCGTATGCGTTCTTAAGACTGGCACCAGAGAAGTGGTGGCTGCCCCATTTCTAGAAACATTCAATCTCAGCTTGGATGGGGTTTGGACCAACCTGGTCTAGGGAAAGATGCCACTGCTCATGGCAAGGCATGAGTTTAGATGGTCCCTAAAGGTCCCTTTTGACCCAAACCATCCTGTGATTCTGAGATTCCCATGCGAGGGCAAGGGTTCAAGCCTTCCCCACAGCACAGGACACCCTGCTCTGCTGGACAGACTGTTAGTGTGTTTCTTCCTTACTTCCAGCTGAAAATCCAGCCCATCTTTGTGAAGCAAGGTAAATCCCCTAAAGCTTTCCTGTCTAAAACTGGGGAGTTTCTGTCTGACTGTCACACTTAATTTATGTAAGTGATTAACAGGAATGTGCCATGGCCAGGCAATGTCCCAGTTTCCACCTGCACAGCACAGCAGCTCCCCCAGCCTCACCTGATGTGTCTCACTCAGGTTTGCTGACAGTGGGTCAGGCTGGCTGTCTCGACGTGAGTAACAGCAGTTCTCAAGGACTCTACAGGACAAGGAGCACTTCTGGAGGTGCAAAACTGTTGTAATAAATGGCAGTGCTTATTCTGCCAGCATTTTAGCCCTCCATCAGTTCTCAGTGCCTCAGACCTTGTGGTATGGTTAGCTCTGCGCCGCTCAGTGCAGACATGTCTGTGTCAAACAGATATCTTGTCTTCCCTCTCAGTTCTGAGAAGATCACTGATAGGTGGCTGTCCTGGTAGGGCCATGCCTCACTAAAACTCTGCACTAGCGTTTATTTGTGCCCACCCAGACTAGTGAAGGGTTTCTCAATGGTTTCATCACCCCTGAGGGCAGTGCTGCAGCTACCAAAAGCTGCCATGAAGGCGTTCTTCCCCCCCCTGCCCCCAAACCTTTGGCAGCAGCAGACACGGCCCCAGCCCTGCCTGGTGGCTGCTGGGTGGTCACTGGGTGTCCCCTCTGCTCCTGGTGGCTCAGACCCCTCCTGGCAGGGTAAAGACACCACAGATGCTCAGGTGGGCAAAGAGAATGATGGCCACAGCAGCCTCCAGGGGAGTCATGAAAGACACAAGCACAGGAAACACCATCAGGCAGCAAAGTGCTCCCAGCATCCTCTGAGGTACACAGGGTGAAATTCACTGAAAATGAGCATTAAAATGATGGACACGCAGGAAATAAAATCTGGGTTGTATAGAGACCTTGATGAGCTGTGAAATCTAATCTCTGCCATTCAGGAATGATGATGTGAGTTAAAATAGCAAAAAGAACGTCAGCTCAGTGCTCCTCGGTGTCTGAGAAGAAATCTCCCTGGCAGAGCTTGTCCAGGGGAGCAGCGTGCAGTCACAGATGTGCTGGGGCGAGCCCTCAGTGCAGTGAGCTGCGCTGCCCAGCTCTGCCAGGGGGGTGCAAGGCAGAGCATCCTGGCATGGCAGGGAGGGACACTGCGCCACAGCTCGGGCACAGCCACCTCGGGTCCCCTTGTGGTGTGGCACAAACCCTGCTGCAGCCAGGAGCGGCTGGGGGAGGCAGGCAGGGGACAGCCAGCACAGGTACACTGGAGGCAGGCTGTGCCTGAGGAGCCTGAGAGCTTCCCAAGGGGAGAGGGCTGAAACCAGTGAGCAGTGAGTATGGCTTGTCCTGGCTTCACCTGCCTCCAGCACAGCTGGGAAACCAGAGCAGGGACACACACTGGACAGGGGGAACAGGCAGTACAGCAGCCTGGCTGTGACAGTGCCCGTGCTTTGAGCAGACAGCTGAATCAGAGCCCCCAGACGTCCTTTTCAACCTAAATTAATCTGTGGTTCAAAAAGGGGAACAGAGAATAGGACTAAATAATGTGCATAATAATGCAACAGGACTCCTCAAACTGGCAAAGAGGGAAATGTGTGCTAGGAAGTGCTGAAGGTCTGGAAGACATAAGCTGGCATGGAGGAAGCAAATAATCTCCTTGCTCCTTCTTTAGTGCAAGAGCTGGGAAATAAAAGTACCAGATATAACTCTGAAGCAAGAAAAGAAATGTGTAAATAAATGGGCTTTTTGCTGAGATGGACTGTTACAAAGACAAAAATACAGATAACTGGGAAATCACTAAGACAAATTCTCAGAAGAAAATACCACCGAGTCTTTAACCTTAAATACCCTGAGCACAGAGTGGTGGATCCCAGGAGATTACACTGTGGAACACGACAACTTTTACCTTTCCTGTCCATCATGGCAGGCTCAACCCCCTGCCCACAAGGGTCAGCTGTGGGGCTGGACAGACCCTGTCTGCCAGGCTGTGCCCATCCATGCTCTGCCTGAGCCTCTCACACACTGAAGTATTTTAGTTTATGGCCCAAACATTTTTATGAAGGACTTTTGCCTATTATAGCAAAATTGCATAACAAAAACTACACAGAAGACCACTGCACCCTGAATGGGCCTCCTGGCCGAGGCCCTGGACTGCAAGTGGATAGAGATAAGAGAAGTGCCACTATTGTTCACAGCATCTGGAAGAGCAGCCAGAGCAGAGCCCACCCCAGCACCTCTGGGTGGAGGCCACAGCCCCAGCCTTGCCTGCTGCCAGGTAATGCACACACTGCCCCAGCCAGCGGGAGGAGCAGAGGTTTTGGGTGTAGGGTGAAGAGAGCCCCTGGTGAGAGGCAGTGAACGCCCACCCATCCTCCCTGTGCAGACCCATCCAGCTGCAGCCCACCCGGGGACAGCCACCTCAGGGACATGCACATGAGGGACAGCAGAGGGGGTCATGGCCATCAAAGGCCCCCAGAGAGTCCCAGACCCTGAACCAGAGCACTGCAGGTGACGAAACATGACACGGACAGGTCTGCAGCCTTGTAGGGGACAGTGTCACACCTACCCCCCTCGGGGAGTCACCTGGGTGCTCCCACCTGCCCAAAGGTACATCAATCCCCTGGATCCACTGGATTCCGTACTTCCAGCAGCGGACCCCAGTGCCAGGAAGATAGAGGGAAGCAATGAGACATCGTTGGGACACACAGAGGGCTGCTTAATCTGTCTCTGTCACTCTCTCTGTCCTACCATACACACCTCTTTCTCTTTCTTTCTTTTCCTTCCTTTATTTTCCTTCCTTCCTTCCTTCCTTCCTTCCTTCCTTCCTTCCTTCCTTCCTTCCTTCCTTCCTTCCTTCCTTCCTTCCTTCCTTCCTTCCTTCCTTCCTTCCTTCCTTCCTTCCTTCCTTCCTTCCTTCCTTCCTTCCTTCCTCCCTTCCTCCCTTCCTCCCTTCCTCCCTTCCTCCCTTCCTTCTTCTTTTTTTTCTCTTTCTTTCTCTTTGCCTCTCTTATTATTAAATAAAATATATCGTATTTTTGATATCAACACCTAATCTCATTTGGTTTTATCTCGTTTTGGGGAATACTTTGAACTTTTCTGGGCTTGTTGCATTTTATTCACAGAGACTTAGTTCTCTTTGCTCCTCTGTGATTAGAGCAGATTGTAAGATTCACTGCAGCCTCTGCTCCTGGGCCTTGCCAGCCCACACCCCTGCAGACCCCACGAACTCTATGATTCTTGATTCTGTGATGGGCACAGCCTCCTCCCATCTGGCTGAGGCTCCCGCTGCAGGGCTGCAGCCATCCCAGCCCAGGGAGTGCTGCTGCCCCCCTCTCCTGCCCCTGAAGGGACGCTGCAGCCAGGACGTTCACACTGCACTGGACACAGCTGCAGGTGTGCATTTGTGCATTTGAGTGTGGTACTCCCAACGTGCTGACTGCTCCAACCCTGCAGTTTCACCCTCCCTAGCTTTTCAGGCTGTACATTTGGGGAGTCACAGCCCATCTGGGCCAGAGCTGTGGGAGGTGCTGGACCCTGGGTAGGCACCTCCCTTCTGCACTTGGAGGTGGGAAAACAAAAGACAAAACTTGGGGTATAGATCTTAAATAGTGTGATAATTCTCTTTTTTTCCTCTATATCCCCTCTCTACATGGGTGTTTCATAATAAATTTTTATGCACTCAGTAAAAGCAGGGTATGTTTTAGATGGCTGGCATCTCTTCAAATGAGATTTTTTTCACTAAACTTCCTTTAATGAAACTCAGGAAATGAGGGAGCACTGTAATGCCCTGATGTGCACAGCTGCTGGAAGCTAAGTGGCCAGCCCCTGCACTTCTGCAATGGGACTGAGGAGCTCAGGTGTGCAAGTATACTGCTGATTACTTGCCTGTTAATTAATACTCCAGGCAACACATTTCCTTTAATTACACTACATGGCAGCTGTTGCCAGCAGCCTCAGGACTCTGTGATATAAAGCACTCAGCACTTGTCCTTATTTCGTCATATTTTGAGTCCAAGGGCTGGAGTTTTACAAGTCCACACATACACACTGGGAATGTCACTGAGGGAAAGGGCAACTGTCCTAAAAGTGCAATGGCTACAAAGTCTGTGTCTTCCCTCTCCTTTTATCACAGCAGCTCTGGTTTCACATCAGGATGCACTGCTTTGGTTGGCTGCTTGTGCAGGGCTCCTGCTGGTTACCTTCTGGGGTGGCACTAAAGGATCTCACACTGAGCCCTGTGCCCTGAGGTCCCCAAGGGAAATCCAAGCCCAAAAAGTGGGCAAGCCTGTGAGGAAAGCCTGAGCCAGCAAGAGGAGCTGGACACTGCTGGCTTATGGCACTGTCAGAGGTGCAGCGGGGTCCTCGCCACTGTTTGCAAAGCCTGCAAGGGAAGGAAGGGGTTGAACATCAGCTCCCCTCCCTGCCACACCTCCCAGCTCCAGGCCAGCCTGACACAGTGCTTTTGGAGGCTCAAGCTGTCCCCGCAGTGCCAGGGTCCCTGTGGCTCCCACCCTGTGTGGGGCTCTGGGGCTTCTCTGCCCCCATCTTGGGCTCCTGCACGAGGGTCTCCCTCTGCAAACAGGCTCTGAGAAGTGCAGGGCTGCTGTGGGCAGAGTTTCATGCTGGTTCCACACTGGACTGCGGGAAGGGTCCTGGACTGGTGCAAAAGTTACCAAAGTGACCAAAGTGACCAAGGTGGCCAAAGTGACCAAAGTGCCAGGGCAGCCGAGCTGGCTCACACAGAAATCCCTGTACTGTTGAGAGGCAGCAGCAGGCACTGTACCCAGCACCTGCAGTGCAAGCACAGTGAGGCAGATACCCCAAACACCCTGACATGCTCCATCTCCTTGCTCTGCACTGGACAGGCTGTCAAGGTGCTGACTGGAGCTGGTGACACAGCAGCTCAGGACAAAGTTTGTCTCCAAACCTCAAACAGAATGCCAGAAACAATTAGTCCTTCATCACTAGGAGTGTCATCCGGGCTTGGAAATGCTTCCCCACGCCTGCAAAATGAAAGAATCCCCAGAATTGCAGAGATTGCTACAAGCTGCTGCAAAGTTTTTGCCAGTCTTCAGAAAAGGAGCTCAGTGTTCTATCTCTCCCTGGGCTGCCCTGCACAGCTCTGCAGCCACAACCCCCCCTAACACCACCTTTTCCCTCAGCTGATGTCCTTAGCAGTAGCCAATAAAAGGAGCAAAGAGCTTTCTGAGCTGCCTTGTCAGTCAAGCATGCCTCTGTATGGACACATTAAAGAATTTCTCAGGATGAAAACACATCTCTGATGTGAGCAAGACAGAGACTCCTTCCATCACCTTCTCCTCCTCTTTCTCCTCATCCTCCTGACTCCTGTATGCTCTGTAAGACCCAGCAGGACCCAAAGCAGATGCAGCATTATAGCAGGCAACATACAGCATGGATGAAAGCTCATCCCTGCTGCAGGCTGACATTTGCTGTCCTGGGTTCACCAGGTTTGTTCCAGTTGCAGTACTAGCCCAGTCTGTGTTTCTGTTTATTTTAAACCCGGTTCTCTCCCCTCATTGCTGTGAGACTTCATAGGGCTGTGAACGCTGCTCTAAGTCCCACAGAAAATTATTTAGTGATGCTACAAACCCATTTCTCCTGAAGGCAGGAGGAAGGAAGGGGCTGGCAGTATGGAATGCTGAGGGCAGCACTCGGGTGCAGTGTCATCTCATCTGAGCAAACCGCAAGCAAACCCCAAGAGTAAGAAAACCTCTGCAGCCACAGCAATGCTGCAGAGACACTTTAGGATTTTAAACCAGTGCTGGTTTTGTCACCTTTCTGTCACCATCGGTACCAGACGGGACACTGCACCTCCCCCTGAACGAATCCACATTGAGCTCTGCTGGGAGCCCTTTGAGCAGGAGATAATCAGTGATTATCTCACTCTGTCCTGATGGATGGGGCTGCTCAGGGACTTGTGTGCCATTTCCACAAACTTTTATGGAGGTTCCACAAATCAGTGACCAGTCAGAAGCCATAACCAAAGAGGTGAGGACTGACTTTAAGGAACAAAACTCACAAGGACTGGCAGTGCCAGCTGCCTCCTGGCACAGGACAGAGAAGGTTGATGCAGTGTGAAGACTTGAACCATCAGATCCGTGCTAAGGAAGCCATTCATGTGAAGATGCCACCAAGTAAGGGAGGGACAAAGGGCTCAGGACTGGTACTGCAGGGCACGTTTAGGAGGATAATGGGTACATTCTGGGAAGGTTGCATCCTTCAGGACTTTTCTCCAGGGGTTGAAGATATCACATGAAAATGAAATCAATACTAAGAAAAGAAAGGGAAAGAGAGGGAGATACTGGCTGCTTTTACAGAGGGGTAGAAAAAATCAAGTGAGTGGGAATTTAGCGATGGTAACTGGAACATCAGAAGGTAAAAGAAAGGGAAGTGGCCAGAAATGAATGTTTAACTCTGGAGAACAGCAGCTGAGTCAACGACAGGGTCAGGGAACAGGACAGATGCCTGACAGGCAGGGGAGGGAGTGCAGGCAGGCAGTGAAAGGAATGAGTGGGATGTGTCTTTGCAAACAAACCGTGGGCCTGCTTGCATATAAAGCCAGATACTGATAGATGAAAGAAGCAGTGAGAGAAACCATCAATTCCAGAGGAATCCCACAAATTGACACAGACTGTTACTCACCCAAGGCCATGCTAAATTCCTGGACTTAGAGAAAAGAACGGAGATACAGAGAAATAGCGGGTATGTATTAGGGAATTTGGGAAGTCTGTACCTCTCAAGTACCTCAGCCAGTGGGGAGAGAAAGAGGGAAATTTGGATAAAAAGGAGGTTGCATCCTCCAGCAATTTGAGAGACCCCATGGGAAATGCCCCATGGCCCCTCCCTTTATTCAAATTAAGTTACAGGACTCCTCTGTCTCCTTTTTGGACATAAACCTCTGACAGAGTGGATTAATTTTCTTAACAGCAGGAGCATGAGAACAATTGTGCTCTTCTGCCAAGAGCAGGGACATCAGGCTGTGGACACCTGAAATTCTGGAGTGGTACAGGAGGGTTGGTCTTTTGGGTAGAAGAAACATGATAGAAAAGTTCTGTCTTGGCTGGAACACAGTCTGACTCAGAGACATGGAAACAAGTGGTATGAGTAGGATAAACTACTCCACATCAGTACAAGTTCTGTTGTAAAAAAAAATGCCTTCTGGTATATTGAGAAAAGACAGCATGCTGTAAACCAGGAGTTTGTGGGAAGTGCTGTGTAATTTATGTTTGCAGTACTTCTTGTGTAGGACAAAAGTTCCAAGAAAAGCACTCCACAGTACCTAGTTTCAAGGCATCAGAGGAACCAAATAAAGCTGTCATTCAACTAGGTGCTAAGGAGGACAAAGATGAAGTAAAGGAATACATTCCAAAGTACACTCTAAATTCAAATCTCTTTCACTTCAGACAGCTTAAACATAACCAAAGCCACAACTTAGCTGTGTTAAGAAGAATAAAGGAGTTCCTAGAAAGGGCTTGGCTGACTCATTCCTACTTTGATAGCAGCTGGAGAGCTGGTTCCAAGTTTGTATAGCAATGAACACCTGTGGGACACTCAGGGAGGCAGAAACATCAGCTCTGCCAGGGAGGGATGTGCCTCCTGTGCTGGGGAGGAAGGGGACTCCAGTTCCAACACAAACTATTCCTTGATTCTGTAATGCTGTGGGGCAGAACAAGGCACTGGGGCAGGTGCAGAGACAGGTAATGAAGGTGCTGTCAGAGTCCTGCTGAACGCATGCCCTGGCTGAAGAGGATTACAAGTTTGTTTGAGAAGTTGCAGTGGTGCTGCCGGCTGCCCTCAGGAGCCATCCGAGAATGGAACTCAGATGTCACTGGCGAGGCAGTGACAGACAGTGGGACTGGGTGCCAGGAGCCCTCTGCATGTGACAAGCAGCTTATGCTTCATGTGACAGAAACACGGGTTCCAGGACAGTGATCGAAGAAGAGATTTCACAGGGCTGAGGGGAAAAGGCTGGACTGGGGACACTGCACCCCAAAAGACTGACAAGGAGATGAAAAGGATCCTCCAAAAGACCTGTTTGGAGGGGTCACCTGTAAGGGTAGAGCAAGGAGGAGACAGAGCTACAGGAGATGATGTGATGTGAATTGTGATGTAGAAGAGACTGCCTGCCAGTCGTCAGGGTGGCTGAATAGTAATGGGGGACAAAAGCAGGAAAGGGCTGAAAGGTTACAATGGGTTGTAGGAGCCTGGCAGCACAGTCTCTCCTGACCTTGGTCATCAAATAAAGAAACTCACCCACAGACACCAGAGCAGTGCTTGAACATCTCCCCCACTGATGCTTTGTGCTCTGGTTTACACAAAGAATTTAACAATCTCCCTCTCTATTCTTTAGAGATCAGCCTTTACAGATGGCTGGGAATACCATGTGTAATGTGTGCTTTAAGTGTTTGTTTGTCTTATTTGAGTGGAGCTTTTGATGTTGGACTATCCATTACTTAAAAGCCAATAAGTTAGAAAACCATGAAGGAAAGTGAAATGGCCTGTATCATTTAGTTCTGCACAGTATTTGTGTCTGCTGAAGATTTCATTTTTTCTGTAAGATGCAGATGGTTTGAAATTGAAAAGCTGGGCTATTCCAGTGGCAATGAGCTTGACTTATTGAAGCAAAGCAGGAGAGCCTCTGATTAATGGCAACATCTATCTTTAAGGAAAAAGGTTGCCATTAGAGTGAGCCACTGTGCAATTCTGAAATGTTTTAACATTGTGCTTTACATGACAAGAGCCTGAAGAGATTCTTTTTTCTGGGGAGATCAAATCCAGTTGGGGGGGGGGTCAACATTGCTCTCTTGTTGGGGTGGGGAGAGCCCAGGAGCAGTGACAGCAGGGAATACCCAACAAGGGAAGGCCGAGGGTACAGCTGGCCTGGAGATACACCTGTAAAGGCAGATGATTTGATATTTAGCCTCAAAGGAATAATACTCCAGTTGGAAATGAGAGATTCTGGTCAGTTAATGAAGGAAGGGAATAACCAGGTGGAAAGTGAGCCCCAGCCCAAGCCCAGCACTGCAGTGGAGCCAGAGCAGAGCTGCTGCTCCCAGGGCAGGTCCTGGGCAGGATCCCCAGAGCAGGGTTGTGTCTGTGCTGGCCCCCGAGCTGCAGGGGCAGAGGCAGCAGAGCTCAGATTTCCTGTTCAGCCTGGCTGGGATGCCATCCGAGGGGCAGCAGGTCCTTCTGCCCACCCTCAGCAGGCGCTGCCCACGAGCCAGGGCTCCTGTGGCACCCCAAACCCGGGCCCTGTGGCACCCCAAACCTTGCATGGCATGCCAAGAGGCACTGGGCTCTGAAGGGCTGAGCCTCATCCCTCCAGTGCTCCTGCTGACCCCAGCCCAGCCTGCAGGCTCGGCTTCGCTGTGAGAGTGTGCTCACTGGAATATTCCTGGAAATCTGCTGCTGTCTTCCAAAACATGCAGCCTGCCTGAGTTTTCCCAGAAAGGCAGGAGCAGAGTGTAGGTTTAGAGAACAAGCTGCACTTTCCTCTCTCCATGTGCAAAATGGTTTGTGGCCTTGAGAAAAACAATTGAGCAGTGGTCATTGAAGATAATTAAAAACCTTTTAACTGTCATGGGAAAAAGGTGCATTAGAGAGAACAAACAAATGGGGGTTTTCAAAATGCAATTTTTTGAGGGTTTTTTTTTTTATTTAAACAATAATTTATTATTATTATTATTTGAAAATAATATGTAGAGCATAACCTTTTATATTACGGTGATCAGAAATGGAGATTTAAAAAGCAGACTGGATTATTGCAGTGCAGGAATGTGAACTAAAGAGACCAAATCAGGGCTGCCAAGTCTACCCAAGAGGAACTGGCAAAACCAGACCTGGTGTGTCCATTCTGATCTGGGTGGCAGAGGGAGAACAGGCTGCAGAAGTTGTATTTTCCACCTCAAAGGTTTTACAGGATTTTAGGCAATGTCCATTGGATTTTACTGAGTCAAAAGCACTTGTACAGCTTTGATCTTTTCTGAGAGTCTCTTCAGACACCAGAGCTCAGGAGTCTGTTCATAATTTTTCATGCAAGCTGATGAGCTTCAGCTGAGACAAAAGAGGGGGCAAAAGAATCAGGTAGTGGGAGACAGAGTCAGCAGTGTTAGCAGTAATCAGTGGAGAGGGTAGGAAAGGTAAACCCACAGGGGCTGGGGATCCCTCACAGAGCCAGCTGTCCTGGTCCCCAGAGCCCAGGCTCTGGCGTGTGTAACCCCAGCCTGTGGGTTACACACTTGCTGCTCCTGGTGAGTATAGTATTTTATATAGTATTCTGTATAGTATTTTATTTCATTTTACACTGGGTTGGCTTGGTGCTATTTCTGTAGGATATTCTGCATTTTAAAATGTCATGCTTTCATCCCTCAGCTCTGGAGTAAGAACTGAACTGAAATACCTCCTCTAAATTCAGAACCAAGGCTCATCTAATGCCATAGGATGTTTTACTCCTTGGCATGCAGCAGACAGGCACAGCAGAGCACAGGCTTTTCCATCTGGGACAGAGTGCAGTCTCCAGCCCTGGCTCAGTTCCTTTCTCTAGCATCCAGCATCCTGCAAGGGCACTAAAGGACCAGCCAGACAGCCTGTTTCACATGTACACAGTGCACAGACCAGCTTTTCCAAACACTTTTGAGGAAATTGAGTTGTTCATTCATCCTGCAACAGCCTCATGGACTTCAGAGAGGTGGTAGGCAACAGGTAAAGCCGGTAGAAAGCTGGGGAGGGCTACAAAGTGTTTTCAGAGGAAATCAACAATCCTTTGGTGCCTCTTGCTGCACAACACCAGCAGAGAGATGCTGACAGCCACTGAAGCTGCACAGACTCTCATTGTCTCACTTGATAGACCATTAACTTTAAGGACACTGCCCAGGCTTCCTGCTCCAGTTGAAGAGTCTCTGATTATCTTTCCAGGCAAATTAATCACTGACATATTTCTTTATTTTATTCTGAATGAACTAATAAATGAATTTACTAGGTGATTTCTTCATTTAATACTGCAGTTTAAATCAACAGACAACAGCAGAGAACTGGTTTTTTGAAACTTGCTCATTGGTCACAGCCTTTTCCATGGTGCTGGAGTGTAAATCCTCCCTGAGCAAGGCTGAGCGATGCTTCTCAGCTGAAGCCCACAAAATGTGTAAATGTACTTCCAGAAGACAAACACAGCTCTGGGTGCTGTTGGGTGGAGTGTGTGGTGTAACCCTTCCTAAACCTGTGCCCTGCACTAAGGGACCAGTGAGACAGTTGTACTGCAAGTCAAACCAGAACTTCCCAGTACATGTTAAAGACTGTTTAGCAGTTCCTAAAGTACTTCTTCTCAGTTCAAAAGTAGAAAAAGTAGATATTTATGTGTCAGGAAAGACAGTTCCTTTTCCCCAGTGGAGATGTTATTTGTACCTTCTAAATACTAAGGCTACTAACAATAATCCCATGCAAATGGGAAATAATTATAAGCAGAGAGGCACTCATGGGAGAAAAATTATGAACACAGAGAGGCTCTTATTTCTACTCTCTAAATAGTCTTGATTTTATGTACATTAAAATGCCTTACTGAAACTATTTCTGACATTGCCACCATTCCTGGTACGGATCAAAGAGCAAGGAAGCTCCAGGCTCTGCTGTCAGTGAGGCCTTCCACCCACAGTGCCAGCACCCAGCTGTCCATGCCAGGGGGCAGGGACACCCTGCCTCGCCCTGCCAGTGCCACAGCTCTGTCCTGCAGCGTCCCTTGGGCAGTGAGGGCCCTGCTTGGGGTGCTGGGGGCTCGGCCCTGCAGCTGCTCAGGGGCTGCCTCTGAACCCACTGCCATCCTTACCGTGCTCAGCACAGGGCACCATGGGTTGAGAACCCAGTGAGCAGGCTTATTCTCCCCTGGTTTCATGTGGCTCAAGTTGTAATAACAGTAAATTATTCCATTCTTTATCTTTAGTGGCAGCAGGTGTGGACAGCACCTCTGCTGCACTGTGTTGTGTCTGTTACTGTAGTCCATGAGTGCCTCAATCTACAAATGTATTACTGTCCTCCTGTACCCGTGGGAAGGATACCAAAAGAACAATACACAGAACCATTTTTAACCTGTAAGATGTGATTTTAAAATGCTCATTTCATACCACGGAAATGAGTTTTAAGATGTCATTGAAGCTGCTGACAAAATTGAATCCTTACAGACAAACCATTCAAATGCAGAGGAAAGAAGTTCTTCCAGGCAAGGATTTCCTTTGATTTCTGAATGGTTCTTTTGGAGACAAAAAAAAAAAAACAAAAACCAGGCAAAGAGGGAAGGATGAATGTTTTGATTCCCCTTGATTATCCCTCAGTGTTTGGAAGAAGAAACAAACATCAGTTTGAGAGAATCCCCATTTGGTACAATGCCAGAGACAGGGACATTCCCCAGGTGTCCAGGGCTGCATTCCCCCAGTGCAGCTCTGGGCAGTGTGTGGGCCAGGCAGCTCTCAGTGCCTGGCACCAGGGTGGGCAGAATTCCCCAGACACAGGAGGGGCCAAGGGGAGCAGTTCCCCAGCCGTGGGACAGCCCCAGTGCTGGCCAGGGTCCTGGCTCAGGGGGTCTGCAGCCCCCTGAGGTGACCTGACCTTCATCCCTGCAGCTGTGCTCAGCCACTGTGGGCTCTGGAGGGGAAGAGGGATGTGTCAGCCACAGGCTACCAGCAGGCAGCACCCTATAACCACAGACCCTTGTCCTTTAGAGCTTGGCTGTTCTAGTCACAAATGAAAGCATGGATGACAGTGAGCACAGAAACCCCGGGACACAAACACAGCTCAATGAATGACAAGGCTGTTTTGTGCAGACAGGAGAGATGCATCCCACAGCCATCCATGGAACTGCTGTCACAGAGCCACCCCCCTTTGTATTCATGGGCAGGGAGCCCTGGACGCTGCCCTTCACCAGGTCAGAGTGGAGCTGCTCTCCCTGAAGTGCACTCCAGACCTTTCTGGTAATCAAGTGTCACTCACTCCCATCCTCCTGGCTCATTCTGCCACACCAGCACCCTGCCAGCCTTCCCTGGGAGAATGAGATGCCAAAGAAACACCCCTGGGGATGCGCATTCAAGGTCAGACAGAGTTAGTCAGGCTCACCCTCAGCCTTGCTGGAATTCCAGGCTGAAAGGACACAGCAGGAGAGTCTCCTGTTTGCAAGGATCCTTCTGGGCACACAGGGCCACTGCCAAGCCCAGTGCCCCAGCAAAAGGCTCAGAAGGGGCTGGCATGCTGCACCTTTTGGGGTATCCAGCACGGTGGGGAGGGGATTGGTTTGGGCAGTGGTGGTACCCTCATTAAGGTCCTCCATCCCTTAACCTGCACTCTGTGCACTGGTTCAGGTAACATGGGGACAGCAGAGTGTCCCTGTGTCCCGTCTCTGCCCCTGCTGTGCCATGGGATTTTTGTACAAGTCACACAGCATTTCAGGGCTTTAATTTCAGTAAATCAGGGTTACAGCAGCAGAGCTGCACTGCTGTGTCCTCCACAAGCCCTGGAGGAAGAACACTGGGCCCATGAAAGTCACAAATTCTCTGAAGTACGTGAGCAGAACAGTAAATATTTCAATGGGGTGTTAACAGTTGGCTTATTAAGGTTGCACTAATCTGCAAAGTGCAAGACAACTATGTCTGCTTACACATAGGATTCTAGTCTTCTAATAGTCCTGTAATTTTAGGTAAAGCCTATTTCCAGAGGATTAGCAATTGTCTTTCTGAAGTATTAGTTGTAGAAGGTTCTCAGGAGCCCCACGTGTATTTCAGCAGAGCTGAGTTACACAGAGCACACATCCTGTTGTCATTGTGGAGCAGGGAATATGGGACTGCAGCACCTGAAAACTGTATGTAAATGTTTTAAATTCCGAGTTGTTACATGAGTGTCTTCCACAAGTCTTAATTATTTGTAAACAACTTATTTAGTCATAACTAAGCATTTAATACTGGTGTTCTCCTTGATGTCTGTTCCAGGAATAATAGAACAGAAATTCTCACAATAAAATATAAATTTTGACCATATATTCTTAATCTTGATATACTTCATGTTTCATTAAAAAAATCTAGAGATCATTTGTTACACAAAGTGAACTCCAAAAAGAAGATACAGGTTAAACACAGAACATAAGACAGCCTAGATCTGTAGTTTCAGTCCATGAAGACCTACCAGTTCTCTCCTCCTTTCCTTGGGGTATTACACGGAGTCATTGTTGCTTTAACAGGCCATAAAAACCCTGGCTGGAGGAAGCACCTGCTGCTGACACCAGGGCTTTCAATCAGGTGAGACATGGCTTTGTCCACCCAGAACCCTTCAGGGATGCTGACTCCACAGTCTTCTCTTGATCACCTGGATTTTTCAAGGGTGATGGAAAATAGCTCCCAGTGGCATTGGCCAACCCTTTTGGCATCCTCTGTGAGACCCCACCAGCTCCCAAGTGTGGAAAAACCTAGCTCCCTGCTGCTCCCACTCCCCACTCCTGCCCTGTCACAGGGGTCTCCCTTTCCACACAGCTCTTCCACTGGCTGTGCCTGCACAGACAGGGAAAACACATCTGAAGTCCAAAGAAATCGAAATGGGGTTTCAGAACTTGATTTGCAGGAGGTTTGGAGTGTTTGTGTTATGCTGAATTAGCGTGAAGCTGTGCTGGAGCCTGGGTCTGTCACAGGCGGGGTGGGATGGGCTCTGGACAGGGATGGGGTCACAGGTGGTGGATGCAGGCTGGTGACAGCAGCACCTCGTGCAGCAGCACTCACACAGACTCTCCTCTCCAGTGGCATGTGGCAGGCATGGATTTTCTTGCTGAGTGAATACATCCCAAGGGGGCAGGGTGAGCGCTCTGGGAACTCGGAGGCAGCAATTATCTACGAGCCCTGATGTGCGAGCACCCGGCTGCTCCCCGCAGCCCCTCCCGGCCGGAGGCAGCGGCTCCCTGGGCAATTCCGGACCCGCATCCCCACCTCCCGCCCCTGCCGGCGCTGAACCAGGCTGTCAGCAGGGCCACGCCAGAGTGAACCGCAGTAACCACGTTTCCTTGCAGAAATTCTGTCTGTGACATGTCACTAGTGCCATCTGCTGTCGCTTCCCCGGCCCCAGGGGTCCGGCAGAACACGGGTGGTGCAGCTGGAGATGCCAGCCCCTGGGATAGAGCCGGAGATGTCAGCCCCTGGGGTGCAGCTGGAGATGCCAGCCCCTGGGGTGCAGCAGGAGATGCCAGCCCCTGGGATAGAGCCGGCGATGCCAGCCCCTGGAGTGCAGCCGGAGATGCCAGCCCCTGGGATAGAGCCGGAGATGCCAGCCCCAGGGGTGCAGCCAGAGATGCCAGCCCCTGGGGTGCAGCTGGAGATGCCAGCCCCTGGGATAGAGCCGGAGATGCCAGCCCCAGGGGTGCAGCCAGAGATGCCAGCCCCTGGGGTGCAGCTGGAGATGCCAGCCCCTGGGATAGAGCCGGAGATGCCAGCCCCAGGGGTGCAGCCGGAGATGCCAGCCCCTGGGGTGCAGCTGGAGATGCCAGCCTCTGGGATAGAGCCGGAGATGCCAGCCCCTGGGATAGAGCCGGAGATGCCAGCCCCTGGGATAGAGCTGGAGATGCCAGCCCCTGGGGTGCAGCCAGACATGCCAGCCCCTCGGGTACCGCCCAGGAGCAGGGACCTGCCTTGGCAGTGGCCCGGTGGCCGCTGTCTGTCTGTCTGTCTGTCAGGTGCAGTGAGGGGCACAGACCCCCAGCCCTGGCAGCAGGGTCACAGCCCTGGGCACCGGGCAGCCCGGAGGGGCAGGCCAGCCTCTGCTGTCCCATCACAACAGGCAGCACCATCACCCCACACACAGCTTCACTGCGGAGCCTGTGCCAACAAAGAGGGGGCTGCTCTCGCAGTGGGTCCTTTTGTCCCCAAAGGTCACTCTGTCCTGCAGAGAAAGCTGCCCTGCAGTGATGGCATGGCAGGCAGGCTCAGTGGACAGCTCCTGTTTTGAGCTGGATCCTGCAGCCATGGTGTGAGCTCTTGGAAACCTCTGAGCAGCAGTGACATCCTCCTCCAAAAGCAGAATCCTTCACAGGTACTGCCTGTCCTGTCTCCAGTGCCTCATTTACCCTGAGGGGATGTTAAAGCATCACCTACTCACCTTGAGCGACCTGGGCTGGTTTTCCTGCCTGGACATTCAATCATGGGGACACAAGGAGTGTCTTACTGCCACCATGCAGATGAGCAGTCGCTGTGGGAGCACAGCTGAGGGTCACAGGGGAGCAGAACCACATGCTGGATGCCACAACCCCCAGGTACCTGCAGCAAGCCGAGCAACAGGGACATACTTCAGGCCCTCAGTGGATGGAAATTGAGATCCAAATCCTTTCACCTTTGTTCTGCTGCCGCCTGTGTTCCTAGTGGCTCCTGCACCCATTCACTGACCTCGGCCAGAGGCTGGGAAGGAATGGAGGTCTTGGAGGCTGGCCAGAGAATGGCAGCAAAGGGCAGGGGGACACTGGAAATTGCTCCCTCAGAATCCAGCAAAGGCCACCCCAGTGCCCCCTTCAGGGAACCCACTCTCCCACTCCATGAAGATGCTGTCCCCACCGGCACTGACCAGATACCCCACACTGGCCCTGGGAGTACAGAAAGTGGCAAGAGATATGTTTGATGGGGTTTTGTCACTGCCCTGGTCCCCTCAGTCAGCTACATCTCCTTCCAGCAAGGTACTGTGACAAAGGCAGCCCCAGCATGGGGGAAACCAAGTTCAGCATGCTGCCTGGTGCCACTGAAACAACCTTCACTTACTCTGCAGTACTAAGTCTAGCAGTTACAACCATAAAATTCAAGTCTTTTCTCTTCAGAAATAAAACTAAAAGGGGATATTTAAATTCTACCTAAGAAGGAGAAGGAAGTGAAAGTGATGAAATAAGAAGCAACTAAGTGGTACTACAAAGTACCACTTTGTAAAGGTTGGATACCAAAAGGTCAGTGCCTTTAAAACAGACATTCAGGTATGGAAGTAGCAATGTGGCATTTAGTTTGCACAGACTCAATGCTTAACTGAGCTATTATTCTGCAGGTTGCTAAAATGATGGGATGCAGAAGAAAAACATGCTTACGTGTCCAAGATCATTAAGCCTTTGTAATTCTGTGGAGACACAGGTAGAATAATTATTTAAAAAGTAAAAAAATTGTTGTGAACCTCTCCAATAACATAGTAATATCAGTCAGATAATCCCAGCTGCAATGCCTTTAAGAAGTGTTTTGTGTTCCAATTTAGAGCAGAATAACTGAAAGACAAGGTGCCAACTCTCAGAGTATCAGAGAAACTCCTCTGGATCTTATTCTAAAATAGAATTCTTTTTTAAAGTCCATTTAGAAGTCTAGAAACACTTTTTTTCTTGATTTTCACATTAGTTTTTGTTATGTCAGAGAAGTAAAGTCCATTTTGGTGGTATAAGTTCCACATAATCTTCCAAAAGCTGAGTATACTGCAAGATTAATGCCATAGAATGAAAACATCTCCATGCCAAAAGCCTTGCAGTGCTGCCCAAGGAATCCATCAGCTAGAGATTTCTTGCTGCGTTTACATTCTCAGATGTGAAATATTCAAGACAAATACCAAAAAAGAGGAAATGCAATTCCCCTATAAATGGAACAGGAGTACCATAACTCCTTTATAGAAACATTGGCTCTAGAGGACACAACAGTGAAGGACAACTACTGCTCTCAAGTCAGGGGGTTTATAAACAATTTGTGAGAGTTTTCTCAAGCTCAGCACATTGACAGAGCTCCACTGGTGTGTGGGACAGCTCAATAAAACACACAAAAGGCGCTTGGAGCCCCGGGTTTGTCTTTGCAGCAGCAGCTGACACTGGGCAAATCTTCGCAGTTACCTCTTACTGAAATACAGCTGCAGCACCCATTAGTGTGACACTGAGCATGTTTGGGACAAAGATTATTTGATTTTCACCTTCTCCCTGAGTGGATCAACACAAAAGCATAACTGAAGGAAATTAGGCTTTTTTTTTTCTGAGAATGAATGTCACCCTTGTGGCATCAGCCTCTGTCCCACTCTCCACTCCCCCAGTGTCATTTAAAGCAGGTCCACATCAAACTGGAACATGCATGGAACATGCATGGAACATGCTCTGCAGCCTGGTAGGTTTGAGGGTTGCAGTCCACAGGGCTCCCCCGACAATTATTGAGGACAAACCCACTGCAATGAATGTGACCATGATTCCCTCCTGGAAGGGCTCCATCCCTGCACACTCACTTCAGAGTGCTTGGGTACAGAATTGGAGGAACCCCAGACAGGTCCTGAGCAGGAGAGGCATGCAGATAATGTGCTGTACCAGCTGAACCCAGCCCAGAGAACACAACAGATCACTGAGCTCAAATTAAGGCACCTCTACTTTTTTTTTTTCCCTACATTTTCAGGTATTGCAGTGATAAAACAAATCAACATATTGTATTACTAGTACCTTAAAACTGCCCCAAATCTATTCAATTTCCATATACATTATTTCTACAAAAATATGTAATTTAACATTCCTAATTTGATTATCCAATATGTGACAGAGCTAGTGAAAACTTGTTATGGAGATTTGGCAAGGTTTACATTCAACAGAAAAGTTTAAATTGATTCCTTAAGTTCCCCTCTTCCCCCAAATTCAAATTAATTTCATAATCTTATTATCACCAATAAAATCGCTAAGTAATTTTAAATAAAATTCTTTTAACTACTGTTTGGGGGTTGCATGGCAAGGTTTTGGTAGTGGGGGGGGCTGCAGGGGTGGCTGCAGTGAAAAGCTGCCAGAAGATTCCCCATGTCCAATGGAGCCAATGCCAGCAGCTCCAAGAGGGACCCGCAGCTGGCCAGGGCTGAGCCCGTCAGCAATGGTGAATAACAGAGTAAAAAAGGGAAAAAAATTCCAGTGCAATGGCAGCTGCAGACAGGAGTGTGAATAGGTGAGGGGAACAGCCCTACAGCTCCCAGGAGGGGCAGGAGGTGCTGCAGTGCCACGGTAGAGACCCCCCTGCAGGCCCTGGGGGTCTGTGCCAGAGCAGGGGGATGCCCAAACCCATGGAGGCCCACACTGCAGACTGGGTCTCACACACACTGCTCATACATTGAGAACAAGTTTATCTTTTCTCCAAACCCACTGTTTCTTATGCATCTGAGAAAAATTTGTATGTGAGAAACGAAAAAAATTGCCTAGGAAAGGTAAGGGACAGGTCTAACCCCTGCTGTAGCTTTCATGGAGTCAACATTCCCATCAGGCAATAAGCAGCCCCACTTTGCCCAGTGCTGGCCTATTGTGTAACTCCACAAACTAACAATGCCTCCCGAGCCGTGTGAGCAGCACTACACTGACAGGCAGCCAGACAAACCAGAGCAGACACACACAGCATCACACCCCTAATATACTTTAAGATAGGGAGGAAGAGGTCAGCAAAAGCCCATTCTTGCAAAGAATTTAAAAAAATGAGACTGGATTTCAGTCAGAAAATGCTTTCAAGGAAGTTTAACCTTCACTTTCTTCATTAACCTTAGTTTTCTGGTCCTTTTGAGGGCTTACATGAACTGCCATAAAAGCCAAAGCAACAATTTGCTCCTTCAGTCTCACTGAACATAGCAGGAAGCCTTGTTCCAGAAAAAACACTCATACAGTATTTCAGCAACACTTTTCAGGCACAGGTGTGCTATACATTCAGATTTTTGGGCATTGCAAGGAACACTTCAAATGTCAGTGGAAGCCATTTCCAATTATCTCTGAAAATAATTGTAGAAACAATACTCTAAGCACGTATTCGTGGGAGTGTGTGATTTACACATGGGACATGAATCCACAAAGTTCCAAGGATTCCAGAAAGCTAATTTTAAAAATCTGATACAGTTACTCAAAGACAGGACCATATCAGTAGAAATTCCTTTGCAGCTGGGCACAGGGAGAAGGAAACCAGCACGGAGGGGAAGGGAATGTTCAGAAGGGCCAGTTTTGCAAATACAGGTACTTTTGGCTCCTTACTGACTCGTGCCTTAAGCAGTTAGGGGTCAGTGCTGTGTTCAAGCATCTCTCTGAAATGGCAGCTCTTTGGGGAGGACAGCAGCCTGGCCCCAGGCTGAGCCCTCACCCAGCTCTGCCAGCACAGACAGCTCAGGTGGAACAGGCTCCTGACAGCTGCAATGAACCGAGGTTAACAACACACGTGTTTGTGCACACCTCTGTCAAACTGGGGGGGACAGATAGGAGGAAATGCTGCTGAAGTACTCACATTAATGGGCAGGGTGAGGACTTGGCACGAACCTGAACTCACGGGTGAAACGAGCTCTTCCCAGGTCACTGGGCAGATTGGAGTCACTGCATCCCCTGGGATTGGCATCACTCCGTGTCCCTGTGACCCAGCGCTGGCATACCTGGCAGTCAGCCACACCTGTACCACACACACCTCCACAAACCACTGGCAGCTGTGAGACAGGTCACAGCAATGAGAGCTGGGTGCCAAGAGACAAGTGGTACAGGATGGGTGGGTCAGATGTGAGGGGAAGGTAGTGACTTTCTACAATCAACACCCCAGAAACATATCTCATACTCCCTTTTACGCTGGCCTTTGCCAAGTAACACATTGAACTTCCAGAGAACAAAACAGAACCAGTGCTCCTGTCCTCAAATCTTACTCAAGCAAAAGGTTTGGAGGTTTTTTTATCACAAAGATCAGGACTCACTTCAAGCTGCTTGTGTCACAACAGAAGCACTCTGAATACGATGCTGGCTGCAGCCCAAAGCATACCAACCTGCCCTGCTTGAGGAAGGCACAGCTCATTTTCCTTCAGCCAGGTGTGCTGTTCAGACAGCCATCAGCTTGGAATGCTCCAGAAAGCAGTGATAACCAAGGCTCCTCACTTGGGAGATCAGATATGGAACAAAAAACACTAAGTGGTCACAGAAAAAAAAACATGACAAGAGAAAAGGACCAAGGAGATCAGCCAAATGTACAACACTCACTACAGCACACTGACAACCTGGACAGCACTTCACAAACCTCTGCCTGAACTGTAGATGGTGCAACAGGACTTGTGGGGTTTGGGATTTTTGTGATTGTGGTTGTTGAGGGTTGGGTTGGTTTTAACATTGCAAAGGCATCACTTCAGCTTTCCCACAGCAGGAGCACATGCCTGCTCCCAGGGAGGTGGTGCAATGAGCCACTGGACCCTGACCCTGGCTTGTTGGTGTTCCCAAGCACTGTGAGTGGCTTGGACTTGCCAAAGAGGGAACACTGACATCCCCTGGCATCATCTTTCCTCTTGTTTGATCACATGCTCTGAACTATCCAAAATCCATGTTTCATCCAGTGCTTCTTGTATCAGCATCCATGACAGTATTGCAAGGCTGTGACAGTTGCCAAAAAGAAAACCAATTGTTAGAGGGATTGCTGCAGGCTCAGTAATTCTCTTCTCTATCAGTCACCAGCCACGTGGGGAAACAAGAGGCAAAGAAGGTTGAACCTGATACAGAAAACAAAGGAGGCAGAGAGCCAGCTAAAGGGAGATGGGATGACCTGTGCTGGAGTGAAAGAAAGAAATCCAAAGAATGGTTATTAATATCAAGGGTCTGGGAGCAAAATTGCTAATTCTCAGTGCTGCATTGCAAGGAGCAGTGCAGAGACCTTCCTGAAACAGCATCACCCTGCAGCAGCTCAGGGCTGTGCAGGAAACTGTGCCAATGTACAAGTGTTGTTGGTGCTGTGCAGTGTCCTGATGCCCTCTGCGAGGAAAAGATGGAATTAAACACACCTGGAGCAAATGGAATGACACCCCCCGATGAGGTTACTACTGTAGTTAGTAATGACGCACACCTGATGTGGTTGCTAATGACACCCACCTGATGTGGTTACTAGTAACACACACCTGGTGGAGTTTCTAATGACACATACCTGGTGTAGTTATTAATGGCACACACCTGGTGTAGTTATTAATGGCACACACCTGGTGTAGTTACTAATGGCACTCACCTGGCGTGTGCAGGTGCAGTTGCTGTCGGCGGTTCTGATTCATGGGGCACAGTCAGGGAATGCCATCATTGCCAGGCAGAGGAGAGGTCTCACCCGGAGGGGTTGGAGGAGTCCTCCCCTGTCCTTGCCGGGGCCATCCCTGCTGCAGCTGCTCCGTGGGGCTGGGCCAGGCTGGCACAGCTGGCACACGGGATGCAGACCCAGCACAGGGCAGGAGAGGGCAGAAGCGGCAGAGCTCCCGGCATGGCCTTGCAGCCCTCTAGCACCTCTCATCCGGCTGCTCCAGCGCTGCCAAAACGCGCTGGCACTGCGCTCCTGCTGCTGCCCTCCTGATCCCGGGGGCAGGCTGCATGCCCGGAGGATGCCAGGACCCTGACAGCACACTGGAGACAAATTTAAATCAAAATAGTCCGTTCACACCTCCCCTGATTACACAGGGAAAGGCATTTCTTATGCAGACCAGGGTGATCGAAGGCTTTGATATAACTCCCAGATCCCGAAGGGGATGTCAATTTAGCAATCAATACTAGTAAAGAACAAGGCTTTTCCCACAGACATATGCCGGTTATGTTGTTTTCAAAATACCTGCATTTCCTTCAAAGAGACTAGTAAAGAAAGTTGATAATACCTCATTAATAAAAAAATTGAGCTTCAGAGCAGAAAGAGTTTCTTTCTAAAATATTATATTGATCACTGAAATTTGAAATCTAAGTTGAACTAAAGGCTTAATATGCCTTTATTCAACTTTACTTTTTTCATGTTGGTCTTTGATCTGTGATATTTCTCTGTGGAGAAATGTGGAGGAAAAAAAAGAAAAAGAAAATCCTACAAATTATCTCTCCATCTCTTCAAGCTCTCAATTTTAGGTTTACACAAAAGCCACAAGGCCAGGAAAGATCTTCCCGTTTTCTGCATCTGATTTTCTGCTTTTATTTTGATAGCTTCTATGCATTACTGAAGATAGAAAGTTAATGTACTAATGTCAGAAACAGTGATGTGTTAATGTGTTAATTATTAAGGACTCTAAAAGCCTGAATTCATTTGTGCTGAATGAGTGCAAATTATCTGATAAACCTTTGATCATGACTTTCTGAGCTTCCCCTCCATTGGTTTAGTCTTCTCATTCATAGCCATGTCTAAACTATAGACTATTTGTGCATCCATATGGAATAAATCAGGCTCCCCAGAAATCTGCTTATTAACCTGCTTTGCAAGGACCCACCAATCCACAGGTGAGGGGGACCTGGGAATCAGCTGCTGTTTTCCACACAGTCAGAGCAGCCTCACCAGAGGAGCTTTCTGCTTTAGGGAGCTCATGATTTTTATAAGCCCCATAATTATTTTGATTCAGGGTTTTTAGGGGTCAGATTAAGGTTTTCATATGCATTTTGATGCAGTTCATGAGCAGTTGTGTGAAGTGGTTCTGTGGTTTGGTTTTGGGTTTTGACGGGGTTTTTTGGAGCTGCAGGGGGGCACAGCCAGCCCCTCTGAGCACTGGAAGAGCAATCTCCCACCCCGGGTCCCAGCACCCCCTGCTCAGCCATCCCCCAGCCACGCTGGGGAGGCATTTGCCCTTTGCTAACCCACCTCACACTGCTCAGTTCAGACTGCAGGGAGGGTACCCTGTCCCCACCGAGCCTGCCCAGCACAGCCACAGGAGCCACCCGCACAGGTTCAGCTCAGTTTGGGATTTTTTATCTTTGCATCTTCATACAGAACCTCTCAAAACAAACCAGCCAGGGGAAAAACTTGCCCCAGCTCTGCAGAACACTGCATTCCCTGCCTCTGGGAGCATCTATCACATACCCTGTGTAAAAAAAGTAAATGTTAAGTTGTAGATATAGAAGCTGAGACTAAAGTGACCTAAACCAGAATGGCCAGGTGTTGCTTTTTTTTTCTTTTCCTTTTTACATTTACAGGCAAGGGTAAACAGCCACTGAAGCAGTGTAATTTCCCTGGACAAAGTATGGGGAGTCTGGCTTATCAGGGGGTCCTCCCTACCTGCTGGGGACCTCTCTCCTCACAACATCACCACAGAGACCCACGGAAGGAGAGCCATGAGACACTGGGAATGATCTGAACCTCATCAGCTGTCCCCCGAGTTTCACCCAGGAAAGGACAAGTCCTGCAGGTGATGGTGGAGCTCTGCAGTTCACAGAATGAGCCCTCCAGGCCAGAGATGGGAAACGAGCCAGAGGGAGCCAGCAGGCACCCTGAGAAACACACACAGCATTGCCAGTGCTGTGGAAGACACAGTGATGGCTCACATAGCAAGTGATCTGTTTTTACTGGCTCAGAAAAATGCACTTTTCTTTGTTAGTTTAGAAACTGAGCCTGAAAAATTTGCACACAGCCTCACCTTACCCTCATGTACAAAATCTGCCCACTCTGAGTAAGGATTTCAATCACGTGATAAGCATCTTCTTGCACAACTAGTGTTTTTACCCCGAATACTGAGAGGCAGAATTCAGGGAAAGTGTTACCTTTAGGATGCGCCATCTGTTTGAGAGAAACCCACACATGCCCAAATAGGAAAACAACTGTCTTCATTCCACCTTATGTTTATTCCACCTTCTGGCACATGCACATGAGGATGTGGGACACCTAATGGTGTGCACTCCTCTGTCCTGAGCCTCTGGGCTTCTGTTCTTCAAGTCCTGGATAACTTTATTTATGCAATGGCAGAAGCTGGGCTATGGGTAAGACAACCTGCTATTTTTTTCTAGAAATTACATTTTCCACAAGCACCTTGAATTCAGAACTTATGATATATTCCATTTGTGTGTGTAACAAATATTTATGTAATGCCTTTAGCTGGGAAAAGTCACCTTTGTGGCTTCTTCTATTATTTTTCTTACAGGGGGTGCAAAGGAATAAACAACCATGTCACACATTTAGGCAACAGAGCAAGTGCCTTAATGTGGAACCTCATGGTACCTGCCTTTACACCTCTGGAAATAAAGTCAGAATTTCTCCTAACACCTACTTTTTAACCAATCATATGCACAGTCATTAAACTTAAATTAAATGCACCTGCTTACAGCTCTTGACCTGCTTCATGTCTGTTTTTTACCAGCTCTCATCCAGCCCAGCTTTAAGGAGAGCCTTGGCAGTGTCACCAGGTGGCCCCAGTGTGGAGGTCACACCTTCCCTTCACTTTTGTCTTCCCTCCACTCTGCTGTCACCCTAATGCAGGCTTGGAGAAACCCTGAGACAAGGGAAGAGCTTCACTGTGTGAGCAGTAGTCATTGCACTTCTTTCTCATGTCTTTTCCTCCCAGCCTTTAGAAATCCCCAGGCAGCTGCTCAGAGCATCCAGCCTGAGTTCGTATTTGCACAATCCATGCACTGAGGCCAGGTGTCTCCTGAGATTCAGGGGATGGCACAGGGAGCAGCACGGGGCACCTGGAGCCATCCGAGGCCTCAGCCCTGTTGATCTGGGCCCTGGGTCCTGGGCAGGGGGAGGCTGCTATCTGCACCATGCATTTGTGTCTATGGACCTGCTCTTTTCTGTGCTCAAACTCATTTTTTTGCAAGGGAAGTTGAACTGGAATTGAAGAGCGTGAATTAAATATTTCATGTCGAGCTGGAATATATAATTCATTATCAAATCCTTCAGAAAGGAAAAGATAACACAGAGCTGCAAAAGCATTAAATAAAGTATTTTCTGTACCCTGTAGACAGACTAATGGAAAAGTTCTTTCCTCCTTTCTGTTGGTGCTTTAAAGGAAATTAGAAAATAACGTGATAGCAGTACAAACAAATACTCAAAGTACATTTGAGGAATTATTTGTTATTGTTTGTAAACAGATGTAATTAATGTTTTATACACACTTATCTTGAAGTACTGTGTTGCACTTTGTTCCTGCACAATTCACAGCCTCTCCTAAGAACAAGACACATTGGCCCAGCTGTGAGCAGCTCCACACATTGTTATTTGTTGTGATCCCCTGGGGAATCCCAACTAGGAGAATGTGGCAGTGTAGCTCTGACAGACCTGCTCCACTCATTCAGAAGGTGAGATTGTTCCACAGCTCTGCACTACCCGGCTTTGTCACACTGGGATGGTGTGTGGGATCACAAAATCATGGAGTGGTTTGGGCTGGAAGGGACCTTAAACCCCACCCAGTGCCAGCCCTGCCATGGCAGGGACACCTCCCACTGTCCCAGGGTGTCCCAGTGTCCAGCCTGGCCTTGGGCACTGCCAGGGATCCAGGGGCAGCCACAGCTGCTCTGGGCACCCTGTGCCAGGGCCTGCCCACCCTGCCAGGGAAGAATTCCTTCTTAATATTCCACCTGGCCCTGCCTTCTGGCAGTGTGATTGTAACAGGCCCTGCTAAAAATGTTTTAGGTAAAAAGTCTTTCAGGTGGGTCCCCTTTAGCATAGAAAGGCCACAATCAGGTCTTCCCAGAGCCTTCTCTCCCAGCTCTCCCAGCCTCTCCTCACAGCCTGGCTCTCCAGAGCCCTGCCCTGGGCTCCCCAGCCTGTCCCAGTCCCTCCTGCCCTGGGAGCCCAGCGCTGGACACGGCTCTCTGGACTGGCCTCACCAGTGCTGTGCAGAGGGGCAGGTCTGCCTCCTCCGCCTGCTCCAGCTGATCATTGACCTTAACAGGAACATCTGAAAGGAATTTTTAAAAAATCATCAAAAACAAACAGCAAACAACAAAATTTCAAAGCAAGAATCATTTTGGGGGCTGTTTTTCTTTGTCACATTCATAGTGACAAACCAAGATCTTGGATGTAAGATCTTCAGATTTTTCATCCCATGGTTCAAGAAATTTCCAGTCCAGCAAGATTCTGGGGGTGCATCTCTGAAGCAGGTCTCTGAGAGCAAAACTTGCTTTTGGAAAATGGAATTTGCCTAGCAAGAGTTTGTGCACTGTCCTTCACCACTCCTCCCTGGTGTGCAGATTTCAAACATTTCTGGGAGCACTCACTTCTGCTCAGCAGCCCCAGAAAAAGTGCTCTGCTTCATTTGGTTTCTGTAGCAAATATCCAAATTGTCCGCTGGCCATTTACAAAGCAGCAAGTTAATGCCGGGCTGCCTTTGGTTTGTGGAGAAAATAATCCCAGAGCTTTGACAACTGCACAACAGAACACTGCATGTTTTCTTTGAAGGAATCCACACAGAAACACCAGCGAGATTGTCACATGCAGTCATTCATTCCCAGGAAACACCATCGCAGTTTTTGAGGTGGGTGAGTTTGGGCTGTGATGGGGCTGCCATGGAAACAGCTGGCACCCCACACCACAGGTACCAAACCACGGGCAGCCGGTCAGGGACATCAGACATGGAAAAGCACCAGGACTCAGTAGCTGTGGCACATCTGTGTGAGCAATGAAGCTGCAAGCATGCAATTAACTTGGAAATGAAGCAATGTAGAGGCCTTCCCTTGCCCTGCAGAGAGGTGCCTGGTGTGGATGCTGCACTCCAATGGGTACAGCCACAGCCCTGCACAGAGAGCCTCAGTGGCACCAGGGCCAAGCTCTCTGCTGGAATATTGCTGCCACTCCTTTCCCCACTAACTGTCCATGCAGACATTTGTTTCAAGGAATGCAGAACTGGGAGGATATTTTCCTCCTTGCTCCTTTTTGGAAAACAAATAAAAATTTGAATTAATTAAACAAACATCACAAACATATCTTCAGCCTTGGCAAATAAAGTCTCGATGAGAGCCAAATGCCTTGAAACAACACGTGCCTCAGGACAGGCTGTGGGAAAATGTAAACAGAGTTTACTTATAACACCTGGCAGAGACAACATGTTCTGAAAAACGTTTATAAAATACATAAATGCTTATAAAATAGAGTGGAGCAAGGAGAGGAAGCAACATTAGATTTCTACAGAACATGGCAGATCAGGAATCTTGTGGTGGCTGCCTGCCCGTGCCAGAGACCAGAGGGCCAATGTCCACCCTGGGCTGGGGTGGCCTCTCCAGGCACAGCACAGACCCCAGAGCAGGTGCTGGGGTCATGGCCTGACCTGCAGAGGGTGGGTGACATCCTGGCACAGTTACACTGGGCACAGATGACGAGGTGAAGATCAGCATTTCTCCTCAGGGAGGACCAGGAGGACAGCCATGCCAGAGCCATGGGGACGCCCCGGCTGACACTGAGCTCCCACAGCTGGAGCCCAGCGCTTCCTGAGGCTCTGCAGTCAGGACCGTGATCCACACCTGACCTTTGGACAGACAGACCCACCACACAGTCAGTGCCTGGCAAAACGTGTGAGAAATGCACAGACAAACCCTTCCACAGAGCCAAGAATGCCAGCAGACTTCCAAAATTGGCAGGTGACATCAGCTAGCATAAAGATGAAGTTAAAAAATTATTGGTGGTGTTTCACACAAATATAAACAAATGAAAAACAGCCCTAAAACAAACCATTTCTGTGAATGCACAAAACTAAATCTGTAATCAGGAATTCCAGAAAAGGGCACCAACCTGGGACTCCAGATAAACAGAAAAAGTAGAAGATTACTGTAAACCTATCAGTCTTTTATTGTCACTCACTGCTTTTTCAAGCTTTCTCATCACGATTGTTTTCAGCCTGTAAGCTCCTGCTGTCCATGAGATGCAAAGGTTATTGACTTTGCTAAATGAACTCGGACACCAAATCCCTTCTTTCCTCTGCTGAAACAGCGTCTTGGAGAGTGTTGGTGTGAAGCATCCACATCATCATGTTGGTGTCCTTGACGACCTTTTCTTAGATCTTTAAAACATCTCTGGATGAGTTTACACTTGGAATTGAATAGCTCTTTACTGCTCAGGCTGTAAGTGCATTAGAAATGTCAGCTTTTGAAATAGATATCACCAGGAATTTAGTTATAGAAAGCAACACAATTTTATTACCTGACAAAAACAAGCTTAAAACATTTCAGTTAGGAGACACAGCTGATTTTTCCCTAAATAGAGCAGGAGAAATACACTGTCAGTTGTTTCCCAGAGCTAACTTATCACAAAGCTGATGCAGCAAAATTGAGCTTGTGAGTTCCTAGGGGAAGATAATTTTATTTATTTTCCTCCTTTTAACAAAACATAAGAGCACGTGGAAAGTGCAAAGAGCCAGCCAGCCAGCAGACATGGCTTTGAAGAAGCAAAAGGTGGTTGGAAGAGGTCGGGAAGAATTCAGACTAGCTATTCAGACTTGACATTACAGTGATTTTCTGGTCAAGCAGCCAGGATCCCAAGCTTTCTGCCCATGCCATCATTCATTACTGCATGAACGAGGTCTCAGAGGTTTGCTGCAATTCTTTGCACTGCATGCACTGCTCACCTGTCCAGTTTTCATTGCATCATCACTTACCTTGTCATAACCTATGGCATGAACATGCCATCAAGCCCAGTGTAGAGACAGAGTTCTCATCAGACTCAAGTTGAAATTAATCACAAGCAAGCTTAGAAGCAAAGACAACTCCCTTTCTAACTCAGAGTAGAGGCCCTTGTGCTCAGGTGGAAGCTGCTGCATCCTGTGCCCCAGAGCCCCAGTGACCCCCACAGTGGCAGCCTCTGGCCAAAGTAGGTCCAGTCTCGTGTCGCAGCCAATGTTCTCCTGTTCTGCTCTTGCCCCACGTGTGCTCCCTGGTGAGGGACACCCCTCGCCCGTGGCAGTGACTCTGCTGCACCCCTGCTTTCAGGGCTCAGCCTTCCTCCCCCCGGGGCCCTTCTTGCACACACGTCTGGGTCACTGCTGGAAAATGCGTGCAACATTCCAGTGTCTCGCTGTTGCTCAGTGAATTGGCTTTCTTCTGCTTTTTTCTGCATTTCTATCTTCTTTGAGAGCACCTTATGAGACATCCATACAGACCTGCACAGACATTGGCTTCTTAAAGGTTTTCACTACTCTTAACCTGATCCTAATCTCAGAATATAAAATTGAGATATAAAACTGAGATGCATAATTTCTAATTTTTCAGGAAGGGATATCCTTATAGTGCTGGTCTATTTTTCCAAACACATATGTGCCTTCTCATACCAAATTTACATTAAGAGCGGGAGAGTAGCTGAGAAAAGTCAGTGAAAACAAAGTTAATTGCTGCAGCCATTAAATGCGGATAAACAGATCTGGGTGTGAAAGAGGAGTCCCAGGCTCTGGGTTATCAGCACAAGAATCCTGCTGAGAATCTTGAGTGGGAGGCAAACCACCAGCAGCAACATTCATCAGCCCAACAGGATGATAAAAAAGAACATCAATCATCAGCTGCGAGGTAGAAACAACAAAAATGCAAAGGGAAGCCTACACCTACTGTTAGGTACTTGAGAAAACTTTATCAAGTCTCAGATAGCTCTGATAATAATGTGCACAGGTGTGTCTTGAATAATGGAGAGCTTTTAATGTAATAAATGGAGATAAACTAATAATATAATTACTAGCATTAATTCAGCAATCAGAATTGTTGTCAAATATTGATGCCCTGGTTTTTTTCAGAAGTTTGACAAAGAGGTTGCCAGTTTTTGCAGGGAACTGAAACAAGATTTATACAATTTAGTCCAGTCACTCCTTCAGTCTTCTCTGGTATCTGATTAAAACACAAGAGGAGCACAATGTACTGCACGCCCCACTGACCAAGCCTCACATCCTAAAGAAAGCACTTCCCTAAAGCCCACAGCACAGTTGTTTGCCAAAATGAATAAATCTGACCTGTCTATTGAGGATCTACCTACCTCAAATGTACGTTCAAAACTTTCACGTATGTTTCTTCCTTTCCCTCCACTTACCACAAGAAATATCCTTGAGTGTGGCCAACAGATTTGGCAGATCTTGAGATTATTAATGATAAGAAGAGGTGTAGGAAAGTAGACAGATTTTTTTTTTTTTACCCAGAAGTTTTACAGATACTGGATGAAGCAGAATCTGGGTCCTGATGATCACTATGGTCCAAAACCCAAAATCCTTGTTTTCCACTGGGCCACCCCCTCACTGTCAGGAGGGGTGAGGAGCAGAACAGCCCCTGAGGCTGTGAGCACCATAGAGCCTGAGAGCTCTGCTTGTTCTGTTGCACCACTACTGTGAAGAACAAGTGATTTGGGCGAAATGTCAGTTTTAACTCTGTTGTAATAAAGAAATGTAAACTCTCAGGGCAGTGCAGGGGCAGCGATCAGTGGAGGAACTGTGACTAGCACACTGTGACAGAGACAGCAAGAAAATGTGAACTTTAATAGGAAATGGTACCATCAAATGGTATTTTGAATGAGGAAGGGCTGTTTCCATGGAGACCAAAAAAAAAAAAAAAAAAGGCAAGAGAGGAAAAAATAGTCAAGAAAAATTCCAACACTCTCTTCCATGTCAAAACAATTTTCTCCTAATCTAGACCAGCAAAAAACAGGTTAGTACCAGGGAATGAAGAACATTAACACAGTTAGTATTCACCCCTTTATAAAGTTTTTTGGGGATGCATATCACATAAAATGGAAATAGGATATTTGCCAGACTCGGTCAAACAAAAATGTATCTTAGTTATTAATGAGACATCAATTTTGATAGTGGTAGCATTTCTGTTCAAGATCTTCATCAACAGTCTGGGCAAGAGGATCAAGTGCTCCTCAGCCAGCTGCAAATGACACCAGGCTGGGTAGAAGTGTTGACCTACCAGAGGGGAGGAAGGTTCTTCAGAGGGATCTGGACAGGCTGGTTCAATGGACCAAGGCAAACAGTATGAGAATTAATAAGACAAAGCACCAGGCCCCACACTTGGGCCACAACAACCCCATGGAATGCTCCAAGCTTGGGAAAAAGCAGCCTGGAAAGCTATCTGGGGGAGAGGACCCAGCAATCTCTGGCACCTTCCAGTGACGTGCATTAGACAGGGCAGTTTTTCTTCCAAAGCAATTACTTCAGTGTCCTAAAGGATTCAGACCACTCTCCTTTATCCAGGTCTTACATCTGGGAATGGGGTAAAATCAGTCTTATATGCTGGCCCCGCACAAGATCATCTTTCAATCTCCATGTGGAATTACACAGCCTCCAGTGGGCATCTCCTGCCAGCTGTTCTGTGGTCGTCATCATTTTCTCTGTTTCTGGGAGAAGCCATTGCCTGAAACACACGGAGCTGCCATACAGCAGCTGTTCAGGTTCACTTTCCAGGCTGGCCAGGAATGCCTTTGGGATTGTCCCTTCTAACCAAATGACTTAGTCCACCAGCTGAGCACATGGCACAGACACTCTCTTTTATTACATCAGTACTAAAGCTCTCTAATCACATCAATACTAAATCAAATTTTGCTCATTATTCTTATTTTTATGTTGCTAAAAATGTCAGCTGCTAGTGCACATCCCTCGGCTGTTTCCAGGGCAGGATGCAGACCTGAACAGACTCTCCCTCACAATTTGAGTGAAGAGTTATGAGCTGAGAACCTTCAGGTGCTTCTTCCCCCCTTATACCAACATCTCACCTACAGAGACTCTACATGTTTGTGTCACAGTCTGTAGCAGGATGCTGTTCTCATCTCTGCCTGCAGTGCTAGTCCAGGTGTGAATTCAGGTGTGAGTCCAGGGCCCACCAGCTCTGCTCAGATGATCGACCTGTCCCCTGTGCCAAGGCTGGGCTGGACATGTGCTGCCTTCTGCAGCAATGCTTCCTGTTATTTATGCTTTTTGTGATGCAAATACAGTTGTTGCAGCCATGACCTTGTTCCAACATGCTGTTCTTTCCAAGCAAGAGATTAGGGGAACAGGAAGGACTCTGGGCAGTGAAGGAAATATTGGATTGTGCAGCACAAATACAAAGGTGCCTGCTCCACTTTCCCACTCTTGCTGTAATTACCAAAATGTTGCCACCTCCAGCATTACTCTGGCATTCAGGATCTCTCCAGGCAGTTTATAAGGAGGCCCACTTCCAGCAGTACTTCTTGCTGCCACTCCTCACTGCTCCATCCAGGAGCAGCAACCTGCTGCAGCTGATGGCCCTGGAAATGCACCGGCCATGTGCCAGCATCTCTGGAGATCTGACCTCATGGTAAATACCCTAGCATCACAGTCTCATCACATTTATCAGTGTCAGGAGAAGGTGTTTGCAGAGCCAGACTTCCTCGTCCGGCTCCTGCCCCTCCCCAGCTCCTTCCCAGCAAGTGAGGAGGATTTTCCTGATGTTGGTACCATGCCAGGAAGGGCAGCTCCCTCAGCCATTCCCATGCAGGAACAAACTGAGAACTCTCTCTTACAATCTGTTTTTTCTAGTTAACAGTGTAGGAAAATGCTGCCAAAAGAGAGCCTGTGGGTGAGCCCCTGGGAGAGGACAAGGTGGGCAGCAGGAGCCTCACTGTGCTCCGTGCAGGTGCTGCGCTGTGTCAGCCCTGCCATGGGCCAGGGCAGACCCGGCCATCACACACCAGGACAAGCCCCAGGAGCAGGGGACAAGGCTCAGCCCAGATCCAAAGGCATCATGTCTCCCACCCACAGATGCCAGCCCCCTGGCAGCCCCTGTGGTGTCTTGGTGTTGAATGAGGTGATGCCTTCCCTAACAAGTTTCCACAGTTCTCCCTGCTGAGACCTCATCAATCTGCACAAACAAACCCTCTCCTTGAACATTTTAAAGTCAGCCATACTTAAAACTCCTACCATTCATGATTCAAAGAACCATTTATTGAATTAGGAGGCACTGAAGATTTTACCCAGATCCCATTGTCTGACATTCAATGTGCCTTTGGTCTCATAACACACTCTGGTCTCTAATGGCTGAGTATTCAGTGTGCCACAGCCCCTCTGTCAGTACAGGGCCATTAGCAATGCTGGTCCATTGACTGGAGACTCAGTTCTCTAATAAGAACCTGGATGATCTGCAGAATCTTCAGCACTGCCAGCTTTACCCCTTGCTGTCCTGCTTGGTCCATGAACCACCAGGGAGTCGGGATAGGACAGGCTATTTCAGCAAGAGGATATTCTTCTGCACTCGCACTTGCACTCCACTGCCTGGATAGAAATGGTTGGAGGAATAGGGGTAGAGAGTTTGGTTTAAAATGAGGACAAGTATTAACAATGCATTTATCCTGGATGGACAGCAGCTCAGTGACTTTCTTGCTGGGTAAAACCATCAAACCTTGTAACAGGGTGCACTGTCAGAGCTTCTGGCCAGATGTTGGGCCAGGCACAGTTCTACTCATGGGGGATTTGGTATCACACAGGCACAGACACAGCAGCCTGAGGACTGTGGGCTGGTCAGGTCCTTCTGTCTAGGAAGGAAAGCAGGTCCTCTCTTCAGCCACCTGCCCTCCCCTGGCTGGCTGTCCAGCAGTGCCAGCAGCGCCAAAGGCTCCAGTAGTGCACACTCTCCTCTGACTGACCTGGTCCAGTTGCACACAGCAGGGATGGTGGCACAGAGCTGGAATGGAGATCTATGTCTGGTGCTGCTGACACCTGCCTTTCTGCTTTGGCTCATTTTCTCTCCTGTGCTTTGTAAACTGCACCCTGGAAAGAATGAAGAAGCCCCTGCATGTGCCAGCTGGTTCTCTGGTATGAAGTATATGATGTGGAAATAAATCCATTAGGAGGTTCACCTGATTTTTTCTTATTTATGTCCATCAGAAGAGCAAAAGTGAGAACAGACACTCTTGTTAGAGACTAATGGAAACAGGGATTGATCCTGTGTGAATCACTCATGTCCCTTAAAGTTCACTTCTTCTTTCTGCTAGACAATTCTTTACAGCAATAAATATGCCCCTCTGACCTTCTGACTGTAGACAAGAGAAAGGATTGGACAAAAGGAAATAGTGATCAACAAGAAATGTGTATAGTGCTGAGCTGGACTCTTGTGGTGCCTGGAACTGCAATGACAGTTCAGAAAAGACAGTGACCTTGGAATGGCTTTACAAAGCACAGAGTAAGGAAAACAGCTCTCCCTCTCTTTGGACTGAACACGCATTCAGAGTCATGCCTGTCTCCAAGGAATTTGCCACACTTCACCCTTGCTCTTGTTGCTCTAAGGGGTGATGTGGCATCTTGAGGGCAAAAGTGGTGTCCTCCATCAGCTGCACCCTCAGTGTCCAGCTCACAGCTCCTGCCTTTTCCCAGGAACTCCTGAGTCCATATATTGTCTGCATTTCCAAGTTTTGCTCCAGGTCTGCAGTTTGCCTGTGTGGTGATTCTGATGATGTAGGTCCTGAGCAGCTGGTTCTATGCCCTTGGTTCCCAGGAGCTCTGAACCACCTCAGTTAGGACCATAAATGAGGCCTTTCAAATGTCAGGCACTGTTTCCAAAAGATAACTGTTATTTGCTCCCAGAATTACACTGAGTAGAGCTGCTGAAGAGTGTTTTGTGCACCGTCATGCTCTATTAACCAGAAAAGAGAGCAAAAAAAAGTTACAACTGTGAAAATATTAACTATTGTCTGCCAACATGGATTAAGAGCACCCAGACTTCATTGCCTGAAAGGCTGCACTTGCCTAATAACAGTAATAGTTTTCATGTGAAGCCTCAATTTAATTCTTCTGCATTCCTGGGCTGTTTAGGCTGCTTTGCTTCAAATGTCACATCTAATCAGTCTGCCACCTTCTGTTGAAAGCATGCTTTTTATATAAAACTTTGATAGACATTTGTCTTATATAAAACTTGTCCTTCCATGCAAAGATAAAAGCAGAACATTGAAGGGAGGATTTGTCTGGAATCAAAGAAATGCTCCTTCTCTCACTGTCTGCTAAGTACATTATCCCCAGCATTCATTTCACTTTCATTGCACATCACCTTGTGCAGACACCACCAAATTAGAGAATCAGTAATTTACCTCTGGAGCCACTCACTAAAGCATGGTGCAAGGGAACAGAGCATGCCTGGCTGCCTGAGGGGTGTGTGTGCCCTGGCACAGCTCTCTGGTGGTGTGCACTTCTGCATCAGCCAGCCACTGATGAATGTGCTCATGAATTTAGGTACTTTGATTAGTAATAATTAATTCCTAAGGCCAAACTTTGACTCTCTTTTTCAAGAGTCAATACTCTGAGTTTCAGCACGGGGGGCTGTGCCTCCTGAGGTGCCCCTGCTGGGCAGTGGCCATGGGTCACGCTGTGGCTGCTTGGGCACCCTTAGGCCCGATGCCCTGCACAGCCTGGCAGTGCCCAGACCCCCAGAGCCTGCCAGCACTGCTGCCTGGTCCCAAGAAAACGTGAAGCTGGGGGACTGTTTGGCTGCAGGCTCACGCTGGTGCCTGGAGACCTCACACACATCACGCTCACTGCAGCTGCCCTTGTTCACAAATCCAGGAAAGGCTCTGCCAGGTCCCTGCTTCTTGCTGGTGGCTGCCAAAAGGGAGGAAGAAACCCCTGGGGCTTGGAGTACTTCTGGAAGGTGCTCCCTGTACAACTGCTTCAGGTGGCTGCTAGAGCATTATTTTCATTTTTACCTTCTTAGTTTATTTCCCTGCCAGATTTTGCCATCTTTTCAGAGATCAACAGAGCCTCTGGTTCTGAGTTTTCATTGTCTTAACCTAATTCATTTGAGAAAACACCAGACTCTGAGCCCAGCTCAGCCCTGGGAAAGTGCTGTCCCAAGGCAGCAATTCCATCAGCTGCTGCAGACAAGCTGCCCAGCCCAAGCCAGCAGCACTTGTTACAGGGTGAGAGCTCTCCCTGCCTGCCCTGTGCAGGGCAAACAGAAAATTAGAAGGAAGTGTGGACTTGGAATGGATCTCAGAAACTATGACTATCTGCTAAATAACAAAGTGCAGTGACTCACCTTCCTCCAAAAACATTTTATCAGGGAGGGGAGGGTGCAGAGAGGAGGGGATCTTGTTTATTCTGCATGAGCCTCAACAGCAAGTGGGATGAATGTGCTGAAACACTGAGGTCAGCAGAAGAGCAGCCAGAGGGAATCCAACGACTGATAATTGGCATCCTCTGCTCCCACCAGCCTCAAGCTTGAGAGCTCATTTCCTGGCCATTAACCCAAATCAGAGCAGACTGGCCCCCAGCAGGATGGCTCACAGGGCCAGGGGACAGGCAGGACTGGGCCTGGGGAGGCAGCTCCAGCGTGTCTGAGGCAGACAGAGGCTGCAAAGAGCAGCTTTGAGGATGAATCATGGGAGTTGCATGAAGACAAGAGAATAGCTGCAGGAAAGCAAATGCCTGCCAGATCACAGCTTAGGGAGGCCACAGCCCAGGAGCTTTATCTAGTTAAGCCAAGTCAAAATAATGTTACGAGAAACTTTTAAGCCTTTCCTCCTGTACTTTGCAAGATAACAGATCAAGTACATTTCCAAGTCCACCTTATTTACTCATTTCTTACACACACGGTTTATCCATAGGGGTGCAGTATGCTCCTTACCATGTGTGATGGAGTGATGTGTCCTTGGCAGCAGGAGGGGAATTCTGCTTGTGCCTTGCTTTGATAAGAGCAAATCATAGCAGAAAATAAACACCAGTTTACCTCTAATCTTTACAGCAATCTGGAAGCATTCCATAAACATTGGAGAAAGTCACACCCAGGACACAAGGCCATTACCTCTCTTCCTGTGCTCCTCTGCTCTCCGCCATCGTTTGGCACAGTCTCAGCAGGGCCAGGGTGGGGAGCTACCACTTTGAGTTATGCTGCTGAGCCTGATACCCTCCCTTTCCTCCATAGGCTCCTGCTGGTTTTCATCACCCAGCCTTTTCTGGGAAAGGTTAGGAGCTCTTAGGGGTGCAAATTCCCATGTGATGTGCCCCTGGATCTGAGTGTCCATGGGAATGAGTGACCACTGTGTCTGTACAGACTGGACACTGCTTGGTGCAGACAGCTGCGCACAGACTGTGATTCTGCTCTCTCTCTTTACATGTACCTGTAGGAAGGCACATTTCACCACTGGATGCCAGGCTACAGGAATCCAGGTAAATCACATATGGAAATATATCCCATACCTGACCTGTTTTGCAAATCAGTCAGTGTTTGGATGAGAATGAGGGCAAGGAAATAGTTTCAAATTTAAATAAGTAAACATAAGGATGTAAACATGCATCTGCTATTTTTCCCTGTCCAGAAGGGCTTTAGAAGGGATTGAGGGATGGTCACAATGGCATCAACACCCAGAAAAGCTCTAATTCTGCCGGACACAGGGAGTGCACACACTCTGAGACTCTGCAAACACTGACACCACTTTTAATCAAGGTAAACTTCAGTCATTTCACTCAGTATTATTTCATCTGAAGAACTGTGCTGTGGAAAAAAAAAATCCTTAATTAATATTTTGCTCAATTAATTCTTTCTCTCAGAGGAGATCTGAACTTTATTAAATTATTTGAAAGAAAGAAAACACATCTCAATACAGATATTGCATTAATTCAACGTAACCCACAAGCTTCCATTTCAATAATCATTGCCATTTTTACTGATCTTTGCAAAACTTCTCAAATTGATAAACTTTCCCAGAGGTTAAATTTTGCCTTAAGGCAGAGACCATATGAAGAGAAATGTCATGTCTCAGACTCCTGGAATGACTTGCAAGCATAAAATAAGACATGAAAAAGAGGCAGAGAAGCAGCCATGCTATTTTGCCTGAAGGAACATAATTCTGTTGTTATTATTAGCTATGCAGATATTGTAAAATTCAAGCTCTCTGTTCAAGTTACCCTGGCCTATTTGACATCTGGAGCTTGCTCAGTGTCATTCCACCAGCTGTTCTGTTGGAAAATCTATTTACTCTCCCCCAGAGATCATCCCAAAGAGCCTCCACCTCTCCATGACCAGCTGCTGATGGGTTTTCACACACACAGGCACTGTGGCTGGGCAGTGCTCACAGCTCTGGCTCCCTGACCCGTGAGGGTCTGCCCATGTGCCACAGCTGTGAGAGAAGCCCCTGCCCGCAGCCCGGGGCTCTGCTGGCTGCATCCCACCCCTCTACAGAGCTGAGGACGGGCATCTCCAGCCCTGCCCGGGCTCACACTGACAGCCCAGCTCGGGCAGGCAGCCCCGGCAGGTGCCTGGAGCAGCATCCCTCTCCTGGCCATCCCGGTGTCCCACGGCCTCTAGCCACAGGGAAATGTGTCACAGGCACAGTCCCCGTGGCCCCGTGCCTCCCTGGGCTCCTCTCCACACCCTCCAGAGCTCCCCTGAGGAAGCCAGGTACCCAGCATTTGAAGACAGCAATTAGTATTCTCATAAAGTACCTCTGAAATCATTCCATAATTATGCTCAAATTCATTAGCAAGAATATTAGAACTATAATTAACTTCCAAGCCTTGCATGAGCTCCAGATAAAATCAGAACCTCTTATGAGAAATGGCTTCTGGAGCCACTGGCATCAAGGAGGCAAAACTACACCCCACAGAGGGAATGTACTCCTTAAGAGCTTCAAACCCATGGTTTTACTTTGATTTCTTTTCAGTGTCCTAGTATTAACTGTAATCTTAATATCTGATCTCTCCTTTTTGCTTTCTGTCATTGGATTAGGATTCATAACAAGAAAAAGCACAGAAAAGCTAACGTATCAAATTACTTAAAATTGCTCTGTTTATACCCTAATGAGGTCTGCAAAGCATCCTCCAGGATACAAAACCATAATTTCAAAATAGAAAACTAGGCATAAAATGTCTTTGAAACACTAATTAGCCCCTGACCAGTTGTTCCAATAGTTAGGGATGACTCTCCTTTGGTGGGAGTTACTCAGTGCAGATTGGAATCTTGCAGGGACAGTCTCTATGTAATACCTGAGAGATTGGGATGAGAACCAACCAAAGACATTGTAGAAGACTTTGCATATGAGGCTGTTAGATCATTCTAATCTTAAAATCCAACCTTTCACTTCTGAAATCAACATTTTTCTACTAATTTGAAGAAGACACTATTCCACCCCAGCAAGCCATGATACTTTCAAATGTATTTTAAACTAAATAATTTGAAATATTTGAGGAAGCTAATGATGCTGCATGTGAATTGTTTCATGTGTGTAGTGGGCTGACCTTGCCTGGGCACCAAGTGCCCACCAAGCCACTCTACCACTCCTATTCCCAGCAGGACAGACGAGAGAAAATAAGATGGAAAATAATTAGTAGATTGAGATAAGGCAATTTACTAAAGCAATAAAAGAAAAGCGAAAGTTTGTGCATGCATAAGCAAAGGGGAAAAGTTAATCTCTACTTCCCATACCAACCAATGTTCAGACACTTCCTGGGAACACGTAGAGGCTGCTCCAGAAGGCAAACATTGTAGAATAAAAATGCCATCCTCATTCCTTCTTTCTCCCTTAGCTTTTATCTCTGAGCTGACTAGTCCTGTCCCCTGCCAGGACCTTGCCCCCTCCCAGCCCCTTGGTGCGGGATGTTAGAGAGCACTCAGCAGCAACTGAACATGGAGAACATACTGGTGCATCAGTGCCTTCTCCCCATGGCTGGTCCACAAGAGCAACAGCACTCTGCAGTGAGCCTCACACCATGAGCTTCTGTCTGCCCTGCTGCAGGAGCATCAGGCTGGATCCTCTATTCTCCTGGTGCCTGAAATTTCCCTTCCCCACCATTTTCTCCATGACCTTCATGAAGGGTCTCAGCACTCTGTGGCTGAACAAGTGAGGGAATTTCTTCCATTCTCTTTGTTTATGGCTCCTTTATCTAGTATTTGTTCTGAAAGTCTCTGCTTATACACACACAGTATATTTGATATATAAGCCCATATAAATACCACTGGCATATAATGAGGCCCTGAAATTAATACAAACTATGTGCTTAGAGCTGCTGGATAATATTTAATCAAAACTCCAGTTTTACTGGTGATAAGTGAGAAATCTTAATTGATGGAGATATAAAATATGAAAAACTACCTCTCATGAGGAGGCATTAAAACATAATTCACAGAAAAATCTTGCTTGGGAAAAGCATTGCAATAGGGAAAGAAGGGAGAAGGCAGAGAGAGAACACGAGAGGAAAGCACTGAGAAAGGGAGACAGTGAAAATGTGCACAGATTTACAATGTCCTGCAGAAAAAACTCTCCTCTGCTGCCTCTGCAGAGCAGTGCTGCACAGTGTTTGCTGCTGATGAATAACCAGCCCATTCACTGATTTGTGCTCCTCTCTTGGTTTCCCTGCTGTTCCCAGCCTGGCAGTGATCCCAACCTGGGCTCTGCTGGAGCAGCTGGAATGGGGAATCAGTGTCAACAGAGAGCAGCACCCAGGACAGCACACAATCCCATCCCGTGGGGTTTGTTTTGTTGGACTATTATCACTCCATTAAGATACACAACAGGTCAGTTCAGCCCTTCCCATCACACTCATTGTTGGTTTTCCCTGCGAGGCTGTGCCAGGAGAGCTAAGAAGCTGGGAATACTCTGGTGAAGTTAAATTACCTCCACACCCACTGCAATGCCAACCAGGTGGCTGGGAGGAAATCTTGGGGCTGGGAAAGCCTCAGGCAAATACCTTGGGTGGAGAATTGTCATCTGAAACACCCACCATGCTGGAAAGTATTGGGCAGTAACATAATAAACTGTGATGTTTGGGCAGGCTGATCTTCCACCCCAGGGCAGGAAACAACATCGCTCCAAACCTGCATTTGCACCCCTTGTCATTACCAGTTCCCTACTCTGTGCTGAGGGCTTGTGTCTTCGTGGCCAGGGGTGAGCAGTGGCACTCAGCTGGGAGGAGGAAGAGAAGGAGAAGAACTGCTTGAGAGTGGAGCAATGAGGGGTTTAGACTTGCACTTGCTAGCCCTGAGGAGCTGGGCACGTGGGAGTAACCACCAGCACGGTACGCAGCACCCAGCTGTGCTCAGCCCTGCTGTGTCCAGCTGTGCCCTGTCCCCCAGCCTCCCTGTGGGGCCAGCAGAGCCATTGCCATGTGCTCTGCCTGGGAAAGAGGCATCTGCAGCAGTGCCTGGCAGTGCCCTCCTCCTGCAGTGAATAACTAATCTTCTCTGAGCTTTTCCATGGCAGAGCATGTTGCATAAAACATCCATTTCTGTAGAAGTGTCAGCGAAATGCTGGAGGCATTAGTGGCTTTATATTCTGATAAACTCTGAGACTAACTTCCCTTTGGTATGAGGGAGGAACACGCTGTGCATAGCAAGAGAAGAGGATAGAAGATGCTGATGGGAACGATGATTCTGTAGCAGCCAGGCTAGTGCTGTAGCAGCTGGAAAGTGGTTTCACCTAACACACAACCAAACAATGGCCAGGCCAAGACATGCCCTGAGGTCAGGCGGGGTCTCCTTCCCACAGCCTCCACTGGTGGCCACTCTTTACAAAATACTCACATGGAAGGATGTGTGACCAGCTGCTTGCAGGATTATTTACCAAAAAATTTGATCTTTGAAATAAATATGTAAAACGCCAGATTATTATTTTTAAACATTCATAAAAAGAGAAAGTTCTGCTTGTATTAGAAATCACCTCTGCTGAACTCAACCTGTCACTTCTCTTCTCTGTGCTGCAAAGATGATCCCAGGGCAGCATCCTCCCTCCTCCGTTCTCCTCTGCCCTGGATGTGGCTGGAGTGGGACCCACCTGTCCCAGGTGATGAGCCTGCCAGGCTGTGCATCATGGCAGGACAGTCCCTGCTTTGCAGCCTGGAGAGAGCTCTGGTGAGCTGAGAGCTGTGGCACAGCTGGTGCTCTGGGAATGCCTTGCCTGGCCAAACAGTCTCTTCTGGCTGACTTACTAATGCCCTCTTCTGTTTCAGCACCTTTCAGAGGACCACGTGCCTTGTGGGATGCTTATGTGGTGTCACGAAATCCTGCTCAAGTGTGGAAGGTTTCACAGCAGGTCATACCTTTATTGGTAGATTAAGGACTTCACACACTTGAGCTCTTTGCTACTCCCCAGAGAAGAGACAGGGGGGGCTCTGGTCTGTCATGGCCTCTCCCACATCAACCTGCATGTGTTTTCTTATGACTCAAGGCACTGATTTCATTCATCAATGATTTTCATTAATAATTACTTCCAATATCTCTCAGTTCTTTCTTCAGCTTTACCAATGCTTCAGATTTTTATTTTTTGTTTTGCATGAGCCAGCACATTTATTAATATTCACTCTCTTAGGAACCAGAGCATCTGTGACTTGTAGAGGTAGGAGCAGTGTAATCAGCTCCAATGAAATCTCTCACTAAATAATTAAAAACAATCAGTGATGAGCATTTAATCATTTAGATCAACTGATGCCAAAGCCTCCTCATTATAAAACAGAGCAAGTTGCTCTGGCCTCTCAGATAGAAGAGAGACAAGCCCTGGCAGCCAGTGGTCACAGGGGCAGCTCGGGACCTGGCACCCCCTTGCCAGCTCTCAAGGGACTCTCAAGTCCCTGAAGAGGCTGAGGAAACCAGCAGGTCTTAAGATAAAAATCCTTCCAGAGTAGCACTGGTCCTACAGCGTTAGGGAAGGTGCAAGGTTGAGCCATGCAGGGATCTGTGGAGCAGCTGTTTTGTCCTGGGTGAGAGGGGATGGAGCACAGCACACGTCCTGCCTCTGTACCAGCACCCACAGCGCTGGTGCTGAAGTGTTTGGGAAGAGGTCAGGACTTGGTCCGCACCCCTACCCCTCTCAGCCAGCAGCTGCTTTCCCCACTGTCCTGGGCATGAACCAAAGTACCTTCCCCCAGTTTGCATCACAGCAGCCAGGTCCCCTCCTGATTCATCCCAGAAAAAACAAAATAGTTTTCAACTGCCACCATGCTCTACCACCGTGTACACAATTTCCCCCAGATGAGATCTGCTGGAAATCACTGATCAAATTTCATCTGAATTTTCTCCCCCTTAAAGCCCAAGTAGGAAAATGTAAGCCTGGAAATCACTTTTTGCTAATGCTGGAGAAAAGCCTTCCAGCATCCCCTCCTTGTGGAAGCAGGGGGATCCCCTGCATGGCCTGACAGCTCCCTGGGCTGCTGGTGCCCTTCTGAGCTGCTTCTGTTGGACACTGAGGATGAGAAGCACTGAATGAAAAGTCAGTGGCTCACAGAGACCTTATTAGAGATTGGGAGTGTTTGGAAGGATAGGAAAAGCATTTATTCTTTCTTTTAAATCACTATTACAAATGTTGACCAACTGTAGCCACTAACAGGACTAGCCAAATTGAGAAGATTATACACTAATACTACTACAGCATGCTTTTCTTTTGTCTATGGGAAAACATTTCTAAAATATTAACTGAAAGTATTATAAGAGCTGCTTACTTTCTCCTGGCAGTTCTGCTTTTGAACCCAGGTGACAAACAATTCTCCTGTTAATTAGAGTGCCCAGGAAAAAAAAAATCAAGATTTTCCTCTTCTAGCTGTCTTTAAAATTTATTTTGAAGCATGTGTCAAATACTGAATACAGAACATGCGTGCTCTGGTGCATTTTGCCTTGGAGTGGAGCATGATAGCAATCAAAGCTGTTTATTCTTGTTTACTACTGTTTAGCAGCTGAATATTTCTCTGCATGAAACTTCTACAGGCCACAGAGGGCATATGTCAGCAATGGCTTCAGGCCCCTTTATGACAGAGTAAATAAAAGTGGTGTGAGTGCAGTTGTGAGTGCCATTTGTGTTTTTCTCTGCACAGTGGAGGGGTCACGGGCAGCCCCTGGGCTGAGAGCCCCCAGCTCAATGAGCCTGTGCAGACTCTGCCACCTCCCCCACGGTGCTCCCCTTCATCCTTGAGAGAGAGCACAACATTAACTTCGCAGCTACTGAAAAGCACAGAAGGGTGGCACAGCTACAAAAAAATGAAAGTTAGGTGTATTACATCACAACCACAAATATGATACATGGCGTCCCAGCCAGTCACTGTAGCAGTCACTGCCTTCAGTCTGCCAGTCCTTACGTGTTCTTTTCTGAATGCTAAACTCTTGTTTCTTGTGTGATTTCTTTTAAGCCAATGCTCAACTCACATTTCTAATTTGCTCTGTATTTTGAGGTGAAGAGGTAATCAGCAAATTATCAACACCTTGTGAGATCCAAGCAAATAATATTTGGAAACCCAAGCAATGACAGGGAATTAGGACCTTGTGCGCTTCCAAAGACGTGTGCCAAGGCCTCTGGTCCTGTGGTGGTGTGCTGTAGGCAGTGACCATTGCTGGTGGGACAGCGGGGACAGCGCCGTGCTGCCAGGCCAGTGCCTGCTTGTGTCCCACATGCTGTAGGACACACAGAGAACCACGTGTCTGTTCTGCATGATGCAGCAGCTATAACTGGTAGAAATGTTCTGGGATAGAGTTTAGTTTATTTTACTTTTTCAAGTATATTTGCTTGACAGAAATCTTCTCTGTGTACTTTCCCCTCTGTAATTTACATTTAGCGTACAAAATGGGAATATAATTTTGATATGAAATTAATAATAAGATCATGCTTTAGGCTGCCATGATTAAAACACTTGACAGTGTAGCCTGGGCCACAGCTGCAGCTATGGCAGCACAGGGAGATGCTGGTCCCCTTGGGGGACACAGCCCAGGCTCTGCAGCCATGCTCACCAAAGCCCCGTGCACACACAGGTCCCCAGAGTCCCCTCCTCAGGAGCTGCCTGGTTTGGAAAGGATGTGGGTGGGAAGACAGGTCTCGTGCCTTGATATGAGGTGGGGAAAGGACTCTATTTCAGGCTCAGGGGTTTCCCAGCAGCTCCAAGCCAAGGGGACCCTCATCTCCAGCACTATATGGACACATTGCTATATGCCAGACAGGCTGCAGCCAACACAGATGGTTCTAATATAAAAACTTCTTTTTAAAACTGAATGCAAATTTTAAAAGTAATTTACTCATCTGTTACTCCCACTCCCAGCATTCAGCAAATGCATTTTTATTCATCTGCCCTGGCATACAAGCCTCTGCAGTTAATACTTGTATTTATCATAACTCAAACTGACTCTGACTTATGTCCCCAGGAAAAAATACTGGGAAAAGTCTTTCTTAGTCATTTTAAATGAATACTGCAAGCCTGGGATTCACTGATGATATTTCATACATTTTATATGAAATTCATATATTCTCAGAGGTTTTCTTCTCTCTCAGGGTCTTTGACAGAGCTGTGTTCCAGGCAGAGCTGACAGTGCTGGCTGTACCCACACACTTGTGTTTCTGTGTGAAAGTGCTTATTCCTTTATCATCCGTCACCAGGTTTGTTAACTTGGTGCCTGACCACCTCAAGTGAAGGGAGGCTTTTGCACAATGATATAAAATATCATTTTTATGTATGTAATTGTGTGGTGTGTGAGCATTCACAGTAAAACAACTTAGAACATAAAGCAATCTACCTGTGGTGACTGAACTCTTAAGTAATAATAAATTAGTGTTCAGGAAATAAATGGATCAAGAAATATTGTCTTATTACTACTACACTAAAAAACTGTTTGTGTAGTGACCTCAAATTCCAGCAAATGCACCAAAATTTCCTTTTGAATCAGTCCCAAAGCTTTGCCAACAGAAACTCATTGATATCACTTTGGCTTCTGCTCAGGAGCTGTTCAAATGTAAAAAGCCCAAAGGAAGGCATCTCTTCCTCTTTCAGAGGATGTTTATCACCACTTGACACAAACCACTGCAAAATAAATGCCCTTCCAAGAAAAAAAAGACATTTCCATTTTCTGCTGACAGTAGGGTAAGTGATACTTTCCTGCACATTTTTGCTGATAGGTAAAAGGGCCAGACCCATCCCAGCCATGCTTCCCTCCTTGTGAATTTCCCTCTTCAGCACAAATTTTGTGTTCTCAGTTTCTCACCTGACAGACCAGGCTCATGAGCAGGAGGCAGCAGTGATTTTACACCTAATGTATTCAGCAGCTGATAGGCAGAAATGATCACAGATGTATTTGTTACTCCTCCTACTTTTAAAGCACTGTCTCCCCCTGGAAATAGCCAAGCACAGTTGTGTGTCTCCGGAGCTGCTGACCTGGCACTTGTGGGAGCAGCTGCAGGAGCAGAGCTTCTCCTTCCCTACCAGCATGTTCCTGCAGCTTTGCTTCTGCATGGGAGTGTGGGGAGATGGTATTTCTGAAAAAAACTCCATGCAGTGAGACCAGTTCTCCTATCTCATATTCCTGAAACACCAACTCTGAATCAGAAAGGAGTGTGTTACATGGCACTCCATCACTTCCTGGGCTTTTCCTGAATTCAGAGCTCCTGTGGAGAAGATCGTGGCACCCAGAGATGGGCCCTGCAGGCTTTCTGCAAGGCTACAGATAGCAAGAGGCAACAAAATATGAATTAAGCTAATAAGAATTGGATGTAGAGAATTAGGAAATAATAGGAAGAAAGCTGAATGAGAAAAGTAAATTTCAGCTAGAAGAAAACTAAAATCCAGAGGAATGTCTCCTGTATGAATTGTCCTAATAGCAGAAGCAATGTGCAACTGGATTTTTTTACTTAAATAAGTAATCTTTTCATCCGAATTTCTTCAATGCCATATATATGTCTGTCTATGTAGTTTGAAAGCAAAGCTTTCCTCAGACAGCCAGTTCTGCCTGCATTAATTTTCACTTTTTTCTGTATTACTGTGACAAGAGTACTCCAGCTGAGTCAGCAGCAGGGGTCTGTCTGCTCACAGGAATAAGTAGTAACAGTGTGATTTTTTGGCAGAAGGGTGCACAGGCATATCTGCTCTCAAATTCACCAGTTCTGTAATCATTCCTCTCTTTGACAAAATTTTTCTCTAAGAAATACATTGAAAGAACAATTTTTCACAGTTCATCACACACACTAGAAAGAATATTTTTGAATTTCTCTTCCATCAGCACTTTCATGTTTATGACAGCTCAATGTATTAACATAAGGCTTCCAATTACAGTTCTTGTATTTCCTTACACAAGGAAGAGTGTTCTGAAACCATGCTGCAGTTACAGGCATACTATTCAAATGTGCCCAGTGTGTGTTAGAGAGGGTGGGAAAAACTGGCAAAGAAAAATGTTTATAACTTAAAAATGCTGGTAAATGCTGGAACCCATTCACCTCCATTTCAGAAGTGTCATGACAGCTGTTATGTACTGAAATTTATAATCCAGAGGATCATAAGAATTCTGTCTAGAGGATCAACAACGAGCAGAACTGGTAGCAGCTCTGGAATGGAGATGTTTGCACACAGGTGTCAGACTTAACTGCAAGTCTGGGCTGGACACCTACGTGCATATACCTGGGTTTGCCTTTACTCTGAGTACACAGTAACAACCTTTTCTTCTGTGTGCAAGGGCAAAGAATGAAAACCAGAAATGGGAAAGAAACACATGCAAAAATTCTGTAGCTCAGCAAAATGAAATATGATTCTGAAATCTGGCTAAGGGTTTCAAAAGAGTGTGAAATGTGTAGTCTGCACCTTGATAAAGCAATTTATTTGCATTATTACCTATAAAACTACAGTCTCACTCAACGAACCATCATCCATATGTTGTGTACGGAGTTCCACCATCAGAGGAGGACATGTATAATGCAAGATCCCAGGGAGACATCTCTGTCCATTCTTGCATTTTGTTAGGAACATGGATTTTAAGACCAAAGAGGACCATTAAATCATTTTATGTGATATACTGAGCAAGCTGAGTTAAGGTGGTTGTGGGAAATATCCCTCCTTGGTTTGCTGACTCTCCTGCACTTTGCTGTGAAGGCCCACAAGCGACAGGGAGGTACCCTGGCTGCAGTGACCTTCACTGTTACAGCCTTGAAGGGATTCACATCACTCAACTCACCCTCAGCCACCCCCCATGAAGATAATGGAGAGCTTCATTCGTTTGGTTAAAGTCACTGTCCAAAGTAGCAGCAATGTGACGGCTCTGCCCAGCAGCAGGTGAGGTGCAGCCTGCAGAACAATGTCAGCCAGGCAAGTGTGGCTCTTGGGGGTCTCCTCACTCACCCCAACCTCCCTGGACACTGCTGGTGGTTTATTTTATCTGAATTGTTGTATTGCAGTTGGTGCTGTCTACCTGTGACACTTAAGAATAATGAGCCAAATAATGCAGGGCTAAACAGGATAGAAATGATGACTAGCATGCTTCAAACCTCTCCAGAACCCTCCAATGTATTTCCTGTGCAGGAGTTTGGAAACATCAACTTTTCTGTGGGTGGATAAAGAAAATTTCACTCTGAGGAGAAAGCAAAAGGAATGGCTGTATTTCCTTTCTTTCTAAGCCTGATTCAAATGCCTTTAAAGGAAAATGAAATGCTGAAACAAATCCCTGGAAGAGAGATGAATGAATGGTCCATTAGTGAAACCGCTAAAACATGCAAAACACAGTCACTGATACTATGCTCACTTTCACTAGACATAACATGTGTTCTTTGTTTATTATCAATAAAATATTTACACTTTAACATTCAATTGGCTTATGCAGATAGTCACTCTGAGCAATAAATAAGCTCACAGTTTCTTGTTAAATCTCATTTCTGAATCCAAATAAAATTACTTACAGTGCAATGCATGCCACAATCACAGTATGCTGTGTACTTTATTGCTGATACTGTATACATCTTTCTGTGTGAGCCTTCACTTCAGGCTTTTTAAGGATATTTATTTCTTCATCTGCAGAAGAAGACCCAGTCTCAAAGCAGCATCTACCCAGACCACCAGAGCTTTCACACAGACAGAACTGTAATACAAAAAGCCACTAAAATGTGCAGCACAAGCTGGGTGAGAAGGGAGGAAGGCAAGAGAGCTTGGAGGACAGCTGGAGGGCAGCTGGAAGTGCCTGTTGAGCAGGGAAGGGTCGGGGGTCCAGGGACAAAGGGCATTCAGGGGGTTCCCAGCTCAGCACCCACCCCACATGTGCCTGCTCACTGCAGAGCCCTGGCCTGCAGCCTCGCTGCCAAGCCCTTCTGTGGCACGGAGCCATGGCAGATGGGTGCCACTGTCCTGCCAGCGAGCCCCACACCAGAGTACAGGCATGTCAGAGGAAATGTATCATCAGTGATCAGCACGAGTGTGTCTGACCCCAGTGTGAGCCAGCTGCCTCCCCAATGACCCAAGGCAGTCAACTGCCCAGGAGTCAGACATGCCCAAAAGGCTTCCACTGGGCTTAGTGTTTCCTTCCCACATAAGCCACCCACAGATTAGACACTTTCACCTTTCAAACATAAACATTTTGAAGTAAAATGTTTTAAAAATCCCTAACTAAATCTTTAGATGGGATCATGTACTCCACTTTATGCATTTATATTAGAAATGAACACCTAAAACATACTCCTATCTGTTACAGCCAAGCAGAAAATGCACAAAGCCCACTTTGACTCATTAACAGATGTGTCACTTATTACTGGAAATGCCTTCAGTGTTTAGGCATGCAGGAGATCTTGGAGTAGACAGTGGCTTCCTTCTCTCAATATTATCCCTAATACCTTAGAGCATCTTGCTTCAGTGTCACTTGCACCAGACACATATTTAAAACTGGAAAACCAAATCTCTTTGGTGGCATCAAGGAGCACTGAACTGGCAAGTAGAGATGGCAGCAGGACTTCAGGATTCAGTGCTGAACTGTCCCAAGATGCGGAAGAGCACATACAGCTGTAAGCCCAGGGCTCCAAGGAGGAGCTTCACTTGTGCTTTCCCACCTGGGCTCCCTGACCCCAACCCCTGAAAAAGCTCAGTGATTTATAGCTCGTCTCAGTAATTTTTCTACACACAAAGACAGTTTTTGAGGAGAAAGGGACAAGGGGACTCCTGGGAGGGACACCAGCCCTGGTCACAGCTGCGATGGACAAGCAGCTTTGCCAAGACCTGGCTGAGATCCTGATGGCTCTGCCTGCCTGGAGACCCAGGCTGTCAGAAGAATAGGTGTGACACTGGGCCCAGCTTGCAACCCTCCCTGCTCCTGACATCAGCTTCAGCATGCTTGTCTATTTTCTTTGAAGTGACCTCACAAAATTAATCTCTGGACTTCAGGACTATAAGCAAATGCCCACTGTCCGTGCTCGTAGGCCAGTTCTGAATTTGGCACCATTCCTTCCTCACAGGCTCATCACAAAGTCCACTTTGCTGAGTGTCTTGCTGAGATAGCTCATAGGTGTTCTGCTTCCATAGCAGGAGTTTACTGGTCACAGCAGAAGGGGGGAAATCACAGGGGAGAGCTTCACTTTCTTGTGTTTCCTTGTTTGATGCCACTATATTCCTCTTTGAATAGCCCAAGGTCCTCAATGAGGCATTAATTGAAAGAGAAATGTCTTTTGCAACCCTAAAAATCTGAAATTTTATTCATATCAGCCAAAACTCAGTGAATGCCACTATAATTTTTATGTTACATGGGAATTACCTTTCTGAACACCTATTTAAGCAACAGCAAAACTGTGAGCTTCTATAAGAAAAGCAAAGCAACATAATTTTATGTGGAGTATGACACTGCCCCTGATCCTTGTATGGGTGACTGATGATACAATTGAACATTGGACCACATGTTACAAATTTTGAAATCAATTAATCTGTTTGAATTTTTTTTTTCTGAAAGAGAATTGGATATCTAAGTTACATTTTATGTTCATAAATATTCACTCTAATCCACCAAAGCAAAATCAAATGAAAGCAAAATAGCTGCAATTAATCTTTCATTTACTTCTGAACGTGTATTCTTTTTTTTTCCCCTCATTACCTTGTTAGAGCTTGGAGCTCTGAAGTGGACACAAAAATTACTAATTTATTTTCCAAGATCATGCAACATAGACTTAAAAGTGTTTATAAAGCTTCATATGCCTCTTCCTTCATGCTAAAGTTCTACTTGGAGTGGTTAGTGGAGGACTGATTAGTGACAGAAGGATGTTCAATAAGTGACAGCAAAATGCTCATTATGTGATACATATTGAAGACAATTATAAGCTCATTAGGAAAATGTATTTTAAATTATTATAAAACATCAGTAGCAATGAAAAAACCACTGATATTTTTGAAGTATTTTATACTTAAAGTTGTAAAGCGACCCAATTTCCAAAGAATTTTTAAAAGCCTACAATCATCAAAACCTAGCATTTTATTTTCCTCATCCTTAAAGTAAATTGTCTTTTAAATAAGTCAGTTAGGGTCAAAAGGTGATTTAAAAAAAAATATTTTTAAACAGAAGCAAACAGAAACTTTGGGTCCCAAGCCAATGTTGATGAAGATGTGCACTGTTCTGTGGGGAGACCCACACTTACTTGCTTTTGGCCACTTCTCTTGGAAGCTGTGACACAAAATCAGATGAAGCTGTTTCTAACCCCAGCATCAAAGTTATTTTGAAATTAGAAAATGTGCAGCCTAAGGACAACTGAAAATAAGCTGCTCAGTTGAAACTCTATAGCAAAAGTGCTCAACAACAAAATGAAGTCACTAAAAATTCCTCTGATTTATAATACTTTTTATTTTCTCCCCTTAGAAAAAGCACTGCCTAATCTCATTGGTTCTGGAACCTCACAAAACTCCTGAGTCATGCAGAATCTTGCTTATATAGAGGTGTCTTGTTTTCAAAGATGCAAGAATGAGACCTGAAAACTCCCTTGAGCTCAAGTTTTAAAGATGGAGAATGTGGAAACTGTCAGAGAGGAACAAGTTGGCTACACCTAGAAAAATATGTGCTATTACTGTATTTTTTTCTCTTAACAGCTAAGGTTTTTCTGGATATTATCACTTCTGTCCAGTCTGTCATGCATTATTAAATATCTGGCACATTTTGTGGATGCTGTGATTCCTGCCCAGGGCAGCTCTCGGTCCGCACCCATTTCTTGCTTCCCTTGTTTCTCCCTAACCCAGCCATTAACTAAAGCTCTGTTGAGGCTCCATCCATAAATGATGCTTCCTGCTGGATAGGCACATACCCAGACCAGTTTCCACTTTGGTGTCCCAGCACAGAACATCTGGTCAAAAAGAGGGAATGAAAGCTTGAACTCCAAGAAAAATTATTGTTAAAAGTTCGTGGTAAATGCAAACCCGCACGCACGGTCATCTTGAGTCCAAAGTCCATGTGAGTTACTTCTAAATGAGAGTTTCCTCAGCCACTGGGAGCTGGGCCAAGGCAGCAGAGCCAGGGCGTGTTTTGGCTGCAGGAGCTGAGCGGAAGGGAGAGAAGGGCACAGAGGGCAGGCAGTGCACGACCTGGAGCTGGACACGCACCCTCGCCAGCCGCACATCCCTGAGAGCCCTGCAGCTCCCTGGGGCACCGTGCCAGAGCACCCCTCTCCCCCTGCCACAGCCCCAGCCCGAGCTGGCTGCCTGGATGGTGACAAAGAGGGAAAGGGGCCGGCCACCTCCTGCCCCACAAGCTCCAACGTGGGCTGGGTGCTGTCATAGCCAAGTGCTGCAAAGCATCCCCTGGTCTTCAGTCAGCCTTGGCAGGCAGAAATCCTCCTAACCCTCTGCACAAGGAGGGGAAGGGGATCATGTCAGCATCAGGACAGCACTGCCTTTCATTGAGACTGCCTGGAAGGCCACACTGGCAGGTTTCTGGAGTTATTTAGGACTTAAATTAGGTCACAGCCAATTACTGCCTGCATGGTGGAGACCTTGGTCTGCAGAATGGCTGAGCCTTGGAATAAAAATGCAAAAATTCAGCAGATGATACATCACTGCTTGTGTCTCACATGGCCATTTATCTCCAGTTAAGATATGAATAATGCACTAAAAGGTTTTTTACTGACCAGACAATTTCTTCAGCTTTCCTTCCTGAAGTGTGTTACTGGGGCTTCAGGTACATGGGCAAGAAGGAAAATACTTGGAGGCTGGCAAGATTCAGGAATTAGTTCTGCTTTCATGGAGTGTAATGAGTCAAAAGCACCTCACAGAAGTGAGATGGAGCTAGACTAAGAAAATAGAAATGGAGGTAAATGTTTAAAGCCTTTTAACAGACTACTATGTAACAATAGTGGGTTTCACCAATTTGTCACAAGAAGCAATGCAGCCTGCTAAATCCAGGTCACTGGCCCCTCTGCCCTTCAGACAAGCACATGGTTTTCTGCCAGCAGCTCCACACTTATCTTTGCAGTTCCTTCCGCTTACAGAAATTGAAAAGGCATTCTTAGGAATTAGTGAAAAGTCATTAGAAAAGCAACACTCAAAGACTAGTGGATTAAAATCCCAAATGTCAGATCATGGTCATTGCACACTACTGCACTGTGCAGCTGTCACTAAGAAAACTTCTACAAACACACATACACACATGCACAGACCCCCTCACACTGGGACAGCACGCACAACACGTCAGCTATTTAAAGACACCAAATCCTTCTCATTAGTGCATGTTCCTCGTATGGATTTCCCAGGGCCAGCACTGTCATCATTCATGCTGATGGCACAGGAGGCTTTGACTTCCATCCAGCCCTTACACCCTTTGAACAGGATCACAATGGCAGCAGACATGGGCTGTCTACATCAGACATCACAGCATATTTTAAAACTAATTCTCTGCTCTTCTGACCTGCCATGGTATTTTCCCTCTTTATAAATAAACGGCTTGCTAAGAAGAACAAAATATCAGCTATGTAGTAAAGGTTGCTCAGAAGTTTATTTCCAAGGCTTGGAATTCTCTGAACTTCTCACAGATTTATCTCTGTTTTATTTCTTTGAACCAAGATTTCCCTAAACCCTTTGTCTTTAATGGAAGAGAGACTCTTACATTGCAAAGCTACAGAAAGAAAATAACCTAATTGAAACCTGACAGCCAAGTTTAAGAGCATCAATAAAGATCTAGAACTTACTCAGAGAAGTCAAGATAAAGGAAAACTCATAGAATAAAATTGCGTTGTTTGAGATGTTATTGCAATTGTTATATAGAAAAACATCAGTAAGGGCATTGATGTGAAACGAGGAAAAGAACAGAGCCTATCTCAATGTGAGCACAGCAGAGCTTGCTTTTAGCACAAAGGAATAAACAGACCCAGACAGGTTTGCAGAGAGTTTGTACTCAACCAAAGACACACATGAGTTCCAGGGTTCTTTGGTTTTCAGAGATAAAAACTGCTGCTGAGACATCAAGACTGACACAAAAGAAAAAGGAAAAAAAATTTGAAGGTTTCGACTTAATAATTTCTATATTCTTTTTAACCTTCCTCTTAGTAGTTCAAAATTGTTAAAAAGATATATGTTTCAAACATGTTGTAACACTACAACTTACCTCACCACTGCCAGCCCTGCAGGTTCCTAAAGGGAAATAAACTTCCTAATTCTAACCAGACAAACATAAAAATCCTAATAAGGAATACACTAGGAATGTTAGGTATGGAAATGGCCTTTATGTTTTCTTTTTTTGTTAAATTTTTCACTCTATCTACCACAACTGGATATTTTTTATTCAATGACTGCAGGTCTAAAAAACATGGACACTGCACCTGTGTTTGTACATATACAAGGAATCATGAGGGAGTGAATTAAAGCAATGAAAAATTCCTCTCTCTCTCAGTTCTGCAGATTCATAGATAAATCCTTCCAGAAGAGAGCCATGGTGACAGCTGAAATCTTACCAATCATTTCTCTGGAGCACTATTTCTCTGGAGTCATAAAGGCTGGACTCTCCTCCTGTTAGTCATTAATAAAAGGGTCCCCTGCACTGGGTTATCAGAGAGAGGCTTCCCCTCATCCCTGGGCTTTCCTGCAAGCACTGAAAGCCGTGGCTGAGCAGGTGCTGCTGTGGCTGAGGGCAGGTGAGAACTGGGGAGGAGGTGAAGCTGCTCCCGTGTGTCCCCCGGGTGCTCTGCCACGGGCAGGTGGTGCCGGCCAGGCCAGGCTCCCAGGCAGGAGGGCACGGGCTCTCAGGTGGCCCCAAGGCTGCATCTCTTGTGGTCTCAGCCCTGTGGGGAGCTCAGCTCAGCCCACACTGCAGTGGGGAACGGGTGCACGGTGGGCTGCGGTTTCCTGCAGCCCCTCCTGGATCTGTCCAAGAGCAAAAGCCTGAGTTTGCCACCAGATCTCAGCTTTGAGTTGGGGATTTTTTCAGGGAAGTAATTTCCAGAGCAATAAAGAACAAGTCTGAGTCTATCTTAAAACTACACACTTTTAGGTGTAATCATTTTGACCTGTCTCCCTGATAAAAAAAAAGATTTATATGAAAGTCCTGAAGGCACTAAAGCTGTTGTGAGGAAGGATGCTGAGCACACTGGTCAGTGAGATAAATGAACCTAGTCAGGCTAGGAATAGCACCAGAAAGATGTTATTAAATCAGTGTTTTGGGAATCAGGCTTCTGCTTAGCTTTCTATTTTTTCCCTCTTTCTGATTTCCTTTCCAAGAGAACCAGAGGCAGATCTTTGCAAATGTTTTCCTGCAATTTTCTGTTTAAAAAACAATTGTGTTTACACAGTTGGGATGTCATATGTGGCATATTGGTTAAGGGTGCATTGTAACCAATATAAGGAAAAAAAGCCACAATTCCCACTCCGTCTGTTTTTGTCTGGCTTCTTCCCTGCCCTTGAGTTCAGAGAAATGTACTTGGCTCTGTGCTCCCCACAGTAAATTCATGGAGTAGAGACTCAACCATTGTCTGTCTAGGATAGTTTCAGCAACGTCTCTTGCTTTTCCTTTCATTTTATATGATGCTCTCCAGAAGCCACATTTTTACATCTTCTCAGAAATCCATTTGTCCTGCAATAGGAAACCTTCTCCTAAACCAAGTACTTGTTTCAGCTGGATGGTTTATTATCCATTCTCAGACATTTGTTCTCTTTCTACAAATGGAGGCAACAAATGAAATAAAAACTGTAAAGCTGACAAATACCAGCCATCAGAGTGCAGATTAAGAGCACCACAACATCATTTTTTTATTATGACTGCTGAGGTCATAGAGTAAATTTTTTTAAAAATTGCTTTGTATCATCTCTTTTCTGACCTTAACCCACAGGCAGAGAAACAGCCAGAGGCTATGCACATCCTCCTGTCACTGCAGACAAGTCCAAAGTGTTCTGATTTCTTTTGGAGCCAGGCTCTTCTCCATGGTGCCTAGCAATAAGACAAGAGGTAACGGACAGAAAACGATGCCCAGGAAGTTCCTGAACTTGAAGAAAAACAACTTTCCTGTGCTGTGACCAAGCACTGGAACAGGTTGCCTAGAGAGGGTGTACAGTCTCCCTCACTGGAGATATTCCAGAATAATCTGGACACAGTCCTGTGTCATGTGCTCTGGGATGATCCTGGCTGAGCTGGGAGCTGGACCAGATGAGCCTCTGCAGCCCATTCCAGCCTGACCCATCTGGGGTTCTGCGTTCTTGCCAAGCAGCATCTGCAGGAGGTCTCACACACGGAGCTCCCTGCTCAGACACTGACCACTGCTCCACCACTCCACACACCTCCACTCCCACGTCCCCATGGCTCTTGTCCTCGCTGAGCCACAGAGACCTTGGGGAGGGGCCTCAGCACCCTCTGGGAACTACCACCATTGCCTTCAGCCTCCTTGTTTCCTGGATAGGCAGTTCATGGCTGCTTTTCTTCTACAATATCCCCAGCTTCCTTCCTGCTGGTGGGGCTTCAGATGGTTTGCCATGGTGTGCGAACCCATGAGAACAATATCCATTTCAACTGTCTTGTGTGTGAATTACTTATAGGAATACTCTTCCTATGAGGCTAGAAAGCCAAAGCCTGCAGGGCTGGCAGAGGGGCTGATGGCATCTCTGCCATGCAAACACATCTCTGAGCCAAAGACACTTTGCTGTAACCCAAAATATGCCAAGAGAGGATGTGCCCTGGTTTGTATAAAGCTCTCTTTCCTTTCAAATCAAGCTGTGTTCTCTATTGTTTCCATCAATATATTTGCTAGCATCAAAAATTGTTAAAGGTGAAACAGAATTTCAGTCAGGGAGAGAGATAGGCCACCTTTTTTAGATCTGTTCAGACCAGGAAACAGTGGATGACACCCACTTCAAACTGATGTCATAGAGGTAAGCAGAGTGAAAGACCCTTTATCTCCAGCACAGGGTAGATGCATAACAAAAACTGAGTCTCCAACTGCTTGCAGCTGCTTCTAAGCATACCTTTCAAGTGAAAACAACTGTTCAAATAAACCTTGGGGAAAAACAAAGTGAACAGCTACATGAATAACTAATGACACCACACTGAGTGTTACAAGTCTTCTGGATGGAGCCATCTGTTCTTGGAACCCATATATTTATGTTTCCAATGTGACTTTCTATATTCCTGCAACTAGAGCTGATATTAAACATGGTCATGCATGTGTGTGTTAGTACATTTTTCTTGCAGCTTTTTTTAACTGCTGAGTTTATACAACAGCTTTCATGCTAGGATACAAACAGAAATGTTCCTCAGTCATATTCATGTGACCATAGATCACTGGATATGACAGAGTAATGCAAAGAGTAAAAATGCTTTTTTCCCACTGTTGAACAGAAAAATATTTCTGTCTTCCTATTAGATGATTATTAGCTTTTCAGCAAGAAAGATATGGCCTTGTAAAGACTCCTCTTTTTTTCCTTACTTTGCTCAAAGTTTCTGAGGAGCCTGAACTGAGTGATGCTCTTTTCTTTCCAAGTACTACGGGAGCACTGAATTGTGATTCATTATCCTGTCCTCGGGGGTTCAGGAGACAGCAACACACATTCCTGTGTTACAAGAGATCACACGCTAATTAACAGCATTATACATTTATGAACCAATTATCATATTTGCACAGGACAAGTGCATCCTACTTCTAATTATAATTTCAGGTCTCACTTGAATAAGCTGTCATTGAAGAAAAGCCCAGTGCACCCTGTTAGCATTTTGCAAATGGAAACCAAGATGTTCAGTTGTGCTGAGCAGCTTCCTTCCCTAGCACCATCCCTGGCACGAGCAGGATTCTCTCCTCACCTGTGCAGGAAAGGGCTGACTTGCATTTTCTTGGGAATTGCTTCTCACTTCTTCCAGGCCATCCTGCCCCAGTCCCTCCCTTTGTGGCTCGGAATAGGAGGGGAGGTGGATTATGCCCTCAAAGGCCTGGTACTTGGAAAATAAACACCAGATACCCAGGTACCATAAACTTGACAGTTTGAAATTACCAACTCTGCTAGCAGTGCAGCCTCTCCCTCAACCTCTCCCTCCCTCTCTCTCTCTCTTTACCTACAAGCCATGCAGAGAAAGAAGGAAAATTAAAGCAGAGGCGAGTTGTCTCATTGCAGCTGATCTGAAGCTGCCCCCTAAACTCAACCAGCGTAGAAGAAAACAAGTCCCTGGATAAGGCAGGGATAGGCGGGATTCAAACCCAAGCAAAGACCTCAGCCAACCCTGTTCCAGCTGAGATGCAGATACACCCCTGGCCAGAGATTTGGGCAGAGAGGTCTCGTTCAATCAATTATCTGAGCCTGGGAAATGCAGACCCCTAGGAAAGGGGCAGTCATGTTAAACTCATGGCTGTTTGTGATGACCCATGGTGTTGTGTCCTGCGTCTGTCTCCAATCCACAGCCCCACATACCAGAGGTGAGTCTTTGCTTTAATGTCTTTTGTGTAAAAGGAAAACAAGCTGCCTCCCAGAGCAGCTGAGGTGTGTGACTTCCCCTTCTGTGAGGACAAGCACAAGCTGGGATCTCCCACCCCTCGCAGGGCTGGGTGGTCCCTTCCTCCACATGTCACACATCTCCACATCCCTTCTGTGTGCTCCACCACAACATTTCTTAATGGCTTCAGCCTCTGTTTACAGTTTTTTCCATCAACAAACCAATCCAAATTATTTTCTCTTCCCGCAGTGGTGTTCTGTATATGTAACTTCCACAGCCACCTTCACTACCCATCTGCACTTGGAGTACAGAGGAAAAAAATATTTTTAGTAGTCCTTTAAAACAGACAGAAATGAGTCATTCTAACTGATAGTGTCATGGGAAAGCCTGGCCCACACATATGTCTGGAAAATTCATGGGTACCTGAGAATAAGAAATCATAATATTTGGCTCTGGAATTTATAATATTTGCTTCTTCTGCTACTCCTGCTGAAATATATTCTGGTACATTTTTGTCAATTCCCAGATAAGGAAAGAAGCAACACTTTAATCTTCTCTGAGGCAGACTGTATATTTTAAGAGCTCTAAAAACATGAGTTTCCAAAGCACTGTCGCTGTTCCTGCAGGCAGAAATGTTGCAAACCAAGTAATAAGACTTCAAGCACTAATCAAAATATTCAGAATTGCAAGTTGGTAACAAACAACCTGAAGCCTAAATAGCTCTTAGCTGTAAAAATAAATCTAGCCTTGTCTGGGATCTCCATGGACTTTTGTACTTCATGCACCAAAAATATCTTTCCATTTCAGCTTTTAAATTAGTTGCTGTTTAGGCTACCTCAACATCTGTGGCAAAACCTTCCCTGGCAGAGGAAGGAAACAGCTCTGCAGAGATTCTGGTTAGTAAGGTCGAGCTCTATCTGCAGAGGAGACCTGCTTCCAAAACCAGCCCTGCCAGCCCTGTTTTGTTACTGAAGTGGTTTTGGTTGAATGTAATGAATCTGCTCTGCCCGTGGAGTCAAATCCACTCTGCCAGCAGCAGATGCTGGCTCTGGACATGCGGTGGCCAGGGCCACTGCTTGGCCTGTGCCAGATGCAGGGGCTGCTGTGTCCAGAGTAAAAATACTAGAAATTTTCATTAAAATAATCTCTTCCAGTCCCTTTTGAACTACATTTTAAGTTTCTCAGCCATACCAAACGATGTGCATGAACACCACATGTCACAAGCTGTGCAGTGTTGTTCACAACTTGAGGCAAGAGTGGGCTGGTGACACTGTGATGTTTACTGACAAGATAAAATGCATCCTAGAGAAAAACAGCATTATTTCCTTCCCAAATGAAAGCAGGTGTCCCTAAAGCTGTAGACACTCTCTGAAATGCCTGTTTAAAGTAATTGGTATACAGGAATACTTTCCGCTAGCTTCAGGTAGCAGAATGTTTAAAGACGTGGTCTAAACACCTGACTCCTTTATCAGGTGAGTGTTTAAGGCAGGTGTTAATGCCCATCTCTCTACTGCTGAACAGACAGTCACACGTGCTCACGGGGATGTGTTGGGAGCTCTCCTCTCTGAGTGTGCTGCTATGAGGAAGCTCCAAAGGGTGTCCAGAGAGATGGATCTTCAGCTGGTCTTTTTGGGGATGCAGGTGAGGTCACTGGTACAAATATTTCTCTGCCCTGAGTATTTTGCAGCACAGTTATGATCTTTAAATCCAATTTATTTGACTTGTACAGTGGAAAAAACAACTGGAGATGTGTGCCTGCAGGGAGAGACCCCAAACAAAGGAATCCCTGGCCCTTTATACCCTGACAGTCCAGTCATGAAGACCAAGACCAAGACCAAGACCCCTCACACACCTCTTTGTCCAAAGGTGATTTTTGGTCTGGGGTCTTCCAGCTCCTTACTAGATTCTTCCTCTGTCTCACAGTGGGTCAGCAGCTGACTTTAAGTTGTGGCTTCCTTATCTCCCAGCTTCCACTGGCCTCAGGGCTGCCTTTTACATAACTATGCAAGAGCTCAAGACAAGTTCAGTCTAAGATAAAACTTGAGAGAAATTCAGTCTGAGGCTTTAGTTCAGTTCTAGTTACTCATATTAAGCAATCTTCCTCATTCAAAAGAATCCCGTTAACAGAATTGGGCTGGCCACAGTCCCTCTGAAGGATTCACTCAGGAGCCCATCTGACATGTTCATATACCCTGGGGCATCGTGAACACCCTGTGCTCTCCCCGCTCCCTCCGCCCTCAGCGCAGCACGGGCAGGAAGAGCAGCTCTCTGCAACACTGCAGAAACTGGGAATGAAGTGGGTGATTAACATTACTGGTTTCCAGCTCAGTTCAGTATGAGAAGAGATCTGGTTTCTGGTTTCGTTCCTGCTGGGGCAAATAAGATGAAACGGAGACAAAGTAGAAAATATGCACATCTGAAGTGGAAAGGAATTCACTGGGACTGATAAAACAGAATCTTAACAAACATTTAAAGAAAATACTTAAATCCATTTTCTTCCCCTTCTGTATATGAAAGACAAAGGATTTGAGGTACCAGTCTGAATTAATTTTGAGTCAGTTCACATGCAGAAAATGTACTTTGGCTTTGCTCAAGGGGAGGCAGTTAATGAATCTAACCTCATAGCTATAAAGTATCAGCTCCATAGTTAGCACAATAACCTCAGAGCAGTAAGCCTCATTATCTGTATTCCTCACTTAATCCTGTTCAATTAGGCATAGATAAATAAATGGAAAAGAAATTACATTATTTATCAGTTCAAACATTAAATAAAGCAAACCAATAATAATCACCAGTTAAATCCAATATCTCTTGCCATAGTCACACATTTCTGCCGCTTTGCTGACAGGATGCCCGGGCTTTCTCTTTGCTTCCCTGGGTGGCACCAATCCTGTACCCACAAGACATCAGGTCAATTTTTACTGTGGTCTTTCCACTGTTTGCAGTACTGTGTTCCACATTCTATCTGGGTACACATTTTCCATCTAGTGGCTCTAGATTTCTTCGGAGTCTTGGATGTAGGTTTATTTAGCTCTCTGAGCAGAAGTGATAGATGTTACTTCCTTGTGGTATTTTGCCTGTTAGAAAACACATTTTCTTCCATTTCTCACTGTTTCTGCTCAGCTTTGGTCAATACTTCTCTTTGGTTACCTACAGAATTTATCATTGCATTTAATTACACATTCCAGATTGCCAAAGAATCATGTGCTTTAAAAATGTTGAAACTGTTCATTTGTGATTATGTGTTCCTCAGCTCTCTGTTTCAGCAAGCTAAATGTTTTCAGCAGGCTTTTGGAAACAGCATTTTTTTAAAACATATTTTTGTTCATCTTCACACCTTTTGTTTTATTTACTGTGCCAGTAACTTTACCTCCTATCATCTTCAGCAGTATTACCACTCAAGATTCAGACTTTTTGTGCAACCCCATTACTATTCTTACCCTGCTTTCCCAGTCCCCTCTCTGTACTGCCTCTGGCTGGCTTGGAGCAGCCCCACCTTTGAAGGCTTCCTTTGGAGCCTTGGCATAGAGCAATTGCTTACCCTGTCAATCATAAATGTCCTCCCTGGCCACCACTGTCCACTGCTCTCTCTTGAATAAAGAAACGACTAGAGTTGGGGCAGAACTGATTGTACAATAAAAAATAGTAATAACAATACCCAAACACAATAAAGTATTATTTTCTCAAAGAATATTGGGGTGTGACTAGGTATTGGGTAGGATTTTGACTCTCTTATTATTATAGTATTCTTCTAAATAGTTCATTTCCAAGAAATTTACCAGAGTTGTTGTTTTGCTGCATATTGGGGAAAATCCACCCCCAGACACACACAACCATGCATGAACACAGCCAAGCTCACTGCCCTCAGCACAGACACTGAAAGCAGTGGTCCATGAAGTGACTTCTGCTTTCAGAACACTCACATCCCTGGCGCAGAGAGGGATGATGTGAGGGCTTCTCCCTGGACACATGTGACATCTGTGAGGGGAACCCCAGGGACACAGATCTGAGAAGACGGAGGCAGAGCATTTCACAAAGCTAATTCTTGCCATGAAGGACATCCCTTACCAGCAGATATTTCAAACACATGAAATAGAAAGGCCTTTCTGAGAAACAGATAGATAAAGAAATGGAAAATATAGTGCTTTTGAACATAAGTGCACTTACATGGATAATCAGATTACAGAGATAGCAGGCTAGACACTTACTTTATGATGTCTCTATTTCTTTCCTGGCACAGGTATAAAGATTTTCACAGGTCTTTTCAATAGAGGAAATGGGAGCTGGATGCTCTCAGTAATCCAATTGCTTGCTCATATAATCGCATTGTAAAGAAAACAGTAATGCTGTAAAAGCAGGAGAGAAGAAAAATCCAGAACAACTTCACTCTCTGTCCCACTGCTCAAAGTGTAAATGTCATGCTTTTTATGTGTGCAAATAAACGAAGAAATAAATCTTGCACATCCTTTAGAAGATACATTAATTCTGCATCTTTAAGGGCATGTGTCTCACCAGAAGTGTGTTCCATGATCTGGAGCGCTGTGGTGATTTCTGTGCCATGTCAGAGCCTGGTGCCCACCTTGCCATTGCACATCTTTGGGAAGGAATGGGATTTCAGCGCGGGAGGCAGGTCCCCTCGGCTTTGGGGCAGGGCTCTGACCCACACCCTGCTGCAAGATCCCAGCCTGGGGGAGGCTGGACTAAAGCTGAGAGAAAGGCAGCTGAGAGAGGCTGTGTTTTGGGTTTGCCTTTCTGAAATCTCATGTCTGTATTTACTTCTTCTTTTATAAAACAGGCAGAAGGTTTAGGTATTACCACAATGCAAAACATTTAATTTGCATATAAGAGAAATGGCCTATGTAATTTTGCAAAAAATAAGAGAATATTTTTAAATGCTTTGATCTGGCCTTCAGCATTTCAGCACCTCTTATACACAAGCCCACAGGGAAGTTAAAGGCTTGTATAATATTACAAGCTGTATCTCCACAGTAGTCTATGAGTTTATTAATTCCTTAGGAGTTTTTCAAAGCTGTCATCTTCAGTTTAGATATTTCTAGCATTTCTTTTCTCCTGCCTCTAAGACCACTGAATGTGTTGTTTGAAACACCAGCCTTAATGCCTTCCCTACCACAGCACTGACCGGCTGGATTTATTCCCATCAGTTTGCTTCTCCCATATTTTCTAGCAACTACTTCCAAACCAAAATGGCACTTTCTGGCCCATTTCCCTCTTCCATCCTTGAGTCCCTGTAGGCTGCTAGCTCAGAGATGCAGCTTCCAGTGTCTCACCCTTGCTGTGTGACCACTCTGCTTGGAGCTCCTGCAGTCCCAAACACAAGCTGGGAGCCGTTCTCAGCTCACCCAGCCCTGCCTTCTCCTCCCCACTGCTGAGGGAGAGCCAGGAGAGGCACAGAGGCCACTTCACTGTCCTCCACTGCTACTGGAGGCAAAAAGGCTCTTCCAACCAGAAAAATGAGCAATCGTAGGAACACTCTCAGGGTGGTAGAGGATGGGAATGAGAGTTCCCTCAGCATCCTTCGCCACAGAAGCCTCTTTGGTCAGCCATCCTGATGGCTGAGGGGGCTGGAATTTAGACAATGGACTAATGCACTGGCTTTAAAGGACATTTAAGGATAGGAGAAAAAAAAAGAGAGAGAGAGAGAATAAAACTTTGCTACTCTGAAGCACAATATTAACACAGAAGACAAGACAAAATGGTTGATTTTCATTTTGGTAGTGCTAAGTCTAAAAAAGGCCAGAGCAAGTGTTCCTTTTATGCCTTCCCAGTTGTCATACAAGGCACTGCAGATCTTTTTACATTTAAGTACCAGTGGGAGTGGTTTTGCATAGGGAAGCATTTAAGAAAATAGATCTTATTTCTGAGATTTAATGTATTTCCCTTCCCTGCTAAAGTTTGAGGAAACTGATACTCTCACCAACTGGTGGGTTCCTTCTGCAGTTGTTGTGGTGATGACAGGTACCACATATTGTATCAATCACTCTATAAGGTACTGTAATTAATTATTTTTAAAACTAATACATGATAAATTGTGTCAAAAGAAATTAAGAAATTCTGTTCAGAGTAAAATAATCTTCTGTAGTTAATTCAAAAGTCAAACTAAGGTGTTGTTAGAGGTTATACCTAAAGGGGAATTCTCAGCATGTGTGTGAATTGACACATACAGGAAACCATGGCAACAACCAAATCACAGCCAAAATGCAGAGTAGATTTACTCACTAACAACGCTGGGAGGCACAGACACACAGGACACGGGCTCAGTCAGGCTCAGCTCATCCCGTGGGCACAGACACACAGGACAGGCTCTGCCAGGTTCTGCTCATGCCCAGCAGTGGGAACTGCTGTCTGCCCCCGTATTAAATGCATTAAAGGTTCACACAGTTTATCACAAGGCTGTGCTTTTATGCTTCTTTTCTTTCTTTTATGCTGCTTCTCTCTCTCTTTCAGCAGCAGACAAGCATGTCTATGAGAGCGGTCTCTCTACACAGGAATTTTGCTTCTCAAAACAGGGAGAGGATGAACAACATTAGGCATAGTAAGTAGAGTTTCCCACACCAACATTCTTAGCATTTCCAGCTGCAACACCACTTTGAGTGAAATTATTCCTTCCTTGCCAAATCTTCTGCCTTTAACCCTTTCCTCCTAACAGCATGCTTTCAAATTGTCATTATTTGTTATGAACTGAAGCTTAAAAAAATCCAAAACTTTCCCCCTTAATGACTTTGGTGTTTTCCATTTGGCAAATTTTGATTTTTTTTTTTCCCTTCTTTTCTACAGTGAAGAAAGCAAATTCATGTTACTGGTAGTAGAGAAATTCAGGCTAGAGGCCAAACCTCCTGATCCCTCTGAAATTATGTGCAGTCCCCAGTCATTGAAACAAAACCTTTCCCACGTGAGCAGGTGGTCATAGGGACACCTCTGACCTTTTGTATTTTCCGTGCTGGTTCTTTCTGCCCCAGGCCATGGACAGCGCACCAGCAGCGGGAGCAGTGTGGGGCCTGCTTCTGCTGCAGCCCCCCAAACCCTGGGCGGGCAGAGCCCTGGGTGGCACAGCAGAACACCTGGCCCAGGTGTACCCAGGTGTGCTGAGGTGTGCCCAGGTGTGCCCAGGTGTGCAGCTTGCAGCGCCTCTCACCTCCCAGTGCCCACACCGAGGGTCACAAGGGCATCGTTTCAGCCCTGAGCAGGACCAGCTCCTCAGCTGCTGCCTCTGCCCTGTTCTGTGCCCCGGGACCCCCAGAGCACCCAGGGCTATCCAGGCTCCCTGCACCCACACTCCTCACCCTCAGAATGGGCTGCAGCACGTGCCCTTCATGCTGCACGTGTCTAGGACACCAGCTAGATCCTAGCTCAAGCCCTGGGTCACAAAGACCTTTATCCACTGCAATTGCTTTTGCTTAGCTTTTAATCTTCACTGGACTAAGTCTGGAGGTTCCTGTTATCCCCATGAATGCCTGATCTCCTGAAATTGATGCAGGTTTTGGCCTTATTGACAGCTCCCAGAAATGAGTCTCAGCAGTGAATGGTGTGGAAAACTTCCTCCCTGTGTTTGCTTTCCTGAGCTGTCTCCCACCTTTGTGCAAGGTCAAACCTTCTGTTTTCTGCTCCATGGTGAAGGATGTGCAGTCACCTACAATTTAATTTCATAACACTGCTCATTACTTCTTATGTTTATCAGATCTCCCACTTAATCTCTTCACCCAATAATAAATTCAGGCCATTTCAGCCCTGAAGACCCCATAAATTCTCTCCAAGCACTTAGTCATTTCCAGAACTGATCTCTGGATCCAGCTATTCCATCTACATCCTTTTTGAGATGCACTGACCTCAACAGATTATTTTGGGGGAGTGTGTGACAGTGATTCTTTGACAGGTTCCCAATACTTCCACTGTTGATCTATCCTTTTCCCTCTGTATTCCAATGACTCTTGCTCCTTAGAAAGTATCTAAAAGTTAAGTCTTTGAGCTTTCCCGGTGATACAAAGATCTTTTTTTCTGGGTTATTACAGTTAATGTAGAGCCTAGACAGGAGTATAAATTGTTCTAATTAACTCCTTTGTGCAAATTACTTTGCATATATCAAAACTGAATTTTGCTCGTCATCTCGTTCTCCATTCACACCACCATCTTTTTATACCCTTTGAAGATCATCACCTGGTCTTGATTAACCTAAATAATTTTTGTGCAGTTTACTTCTCTTGCTGCTCTTTATCAATTTTCTCATGCAAAATAGGTGGGATGTGTGTGTGTTTGTGTGTATGTTTTTTGTATGTAAATTAAGGATTAAATTCCCTTTTAGGAATTTAAATATGTCACTCCCCAGATCTTCTGTTGTGTCCACAGTTTCCCTGTCCAATTCAAGATCAAGAGTAGTTTAGTGACCAGATGAGAAATGGAAGGTAAGATTCAAAATCCACTTTGTCCTATGTGTTGTGTTATGACTTTGCTTTTTATGTTGTTGGGTTTTTTTTATTTTTCAAAGCTGGAACAGCTCCAAATTTAGCCAAGGAGCTCCTTGACTTATTTCTATCTCTACTCAGAGTCCTGTTTTCTGAGTCAGGCATTACCCCCTGCAGCAGCTCATGGGTCAGGAGTGCCACACTGCAGTCACCAGCGTGACCTGTGCTGGGGCTTAGCTCCAGACATGGCTCCTGGGTCTGCAGCTGCTGAGCTCTGCCAGCCCCAGCCCTGGGACATGGTGTGATTTCTGCACTGGGATGTTCACCAGGAGCAGGGAGCAGCCCAGGGCTGCTCTCAGCCCACCCGTGAGCAGCAGTGCCTGGGTCCCAAGTGCTCCAGGACCCCTGTGCTGGGCAGGGCCAGGGGGGCCAGTCAGACACTGCAGTGGCTGATCTAACTGCTGTGCACCCTCGGAGTATTGCTGGCAGGACTAAAACAAGATTTACTCATAGGCACAGGAGCATGCTCACCCTCTTCCTCATGCCAAATTTAATTCCCGCTGACTCCCGGGAGTTCAGAGCAAGGACCTGAGATTCTGTGATGCTGCACAAAGCAGCAGGGCATACACAACATTTCACCCATAAAGATGAGAGCATCCACATATTGAGTGCTAGGACTGGGACACCCCAATGACCACTTCCTCCCCAAAATGGTCAGTTCTTTCTTTATACAAACCAGTTTAATAGACAGGAAAAATTATGGTTTTATTTAGATTTTTTTTAATCTTTCCAATAGCTGATTCTTCTTTAATGCTACTGTTATCACAAATTCTGCAGTTCAGTTTGTGACTTATATCTGGAGAGATCTCTGGTTACCACAGTAATGGCATGTTTTAGTTGTGTAACTGACCCTTGCCATGGATGAAACAGTCATCACTAGTTTATTGAACTTCATTCATGGCATTAATTCATATAAATTAGAATACAACTTTTAGTCCACACACTGACAATTTTTACAAGTCACATAAACATGCTTGCTGTGTAGTTAAGATACATAGGCCATCCAAACTTTGGTAATAAGGTTTAATATTTAAATGAAGGAGAAGGAGAAGGAGAAGGAGAAGGAGAAGGAGAAGGAGAAGGAGAAGGAGAAGGAGAAGGAGAAGGAGAAGGAGAAGGAGAAGGAGAAGGAGAATATTTTTAATAAGTGAGACAGCCAGTAGCAATTGCCCAACACATGGGATAGAGCATGGTAGATGGTGAAGGCAATGGGCCAGGTCCTAATACTGGGAATAACCCCCATACCTCAGTACTCTAGAGCACTGAATGAGGTCAATCCAAACTTCATTATCTCCTGGAATTCATGTTCCTCAGATAGAAGTGGTAATGCTTGGTGGAGATGAATGTTATTTATCTGCAGCTGATCTTTCCCAAGGCCATTGACAGAAAGATAGATGGAAAACATTTATTCTCTCTGTGGCTTGTATAATTTTCATGCAATGCCATCAGACCCTCCAGCTGTCTGCCACTTTGCACTAAGATTGATGTAAAATGCTGAAAGAGGGGAATAAAGCTGATGATAATAACAAACTATCCAGTAATTTGTGCTTGATAGTACCCAAAACTTACTGACATGTTACCTCCATTCAGTAATGCTGTTCCCTGACACCTGGATTATGCTGCATCACCAGTTCCATGCTATTCAGGCCTGGGTTTTCCTGCCATCCTGGGTTTTCCTGCCATCTGTACACACAAGTAAATATACCTTAGCCAAACATCGGGTTTCAGACAATTGGCAGCTACTTCTTAGCTGGTACCAGTTTAAAAGGGATGATGATGTGGTTAAAATTCATCTATTTCCCTCATGGAAGGGACCCACCTCCTGCAGGACCTGTTGAGGTGATAGGGGTTCCAGGAGAGTGAACCGGGCTGGGCAGATCCTGAGGCAAACGTCTCCTGGATGTGGGAGAACAATGACAAATATATCAAACAAAGGCTCTAAAAGACACCTATAGATATCCAGGTTCATTAATTGTTATCCAAAATACTGATACTAGTACAAGAGCTCCATACCTCTGACTGACTGGTTTGCAAATTATTTTTCTTCAGGGTTAAATAGAAAAATCATCCTACATTTCCTGGTATCAAAACAACTGATAAAAATGCTTTCCACAATAAAGTTGACATTAATTAGCTGAGCTCCAGTGAGGTTTCACTGTCTGGAAAAGAAATCCCTCAAAAGGCTGGAAAAAGGGTCTTTATTAAAGTTTTTCTGTGATTACATAATATGTATCTGCGCCCATCCTGTATTACTTGAGAAGCAATTATGCTAAAATGACACTTGCTGAGATGGCAATAAAACTGCCATGTAAAGTGCCAGTATAACTGCTCCAAAAATTCATATAATATATTTATCTTTTTAAAAAGTGTCCAGCCTTATCTATATTTTATTTAAAAAGGAAGACAGAGTACCAACTGCAAAAGCTGTAACTGTGTGAGAATCCTCTGGAGTAAGAATCACAGAACAGACAAAGAACAGAGGGTGGAGTGCTTCCCTGCAGTGCCCAGCCTGTAAGTTTGGAACATCACAGAGTCTAGAGTCACAGAATATTCTGAGGTGGAAAGACCCACAAGGATCACAGTGTCCACCTTCCAAGAAAATGGCCCATATGGGGATTGAACACACAGCCTTGGTGTCAGGGCTGAGGCACAGGAGGGTCCCTGGGGTGAGGGACCCCTACCATGGGCACTGGGCACAGGAGGGTTCCCAGGGCCCCTGGCACTGGTGTTGTCAGGGCTGTGCCACACTGTCACACCACCGTGTCCTCGGGGAAATGCTGCAGCTCAGCCACGGCCAGCTCTGCTCTGGCCTGGGGACAGGGCTCAGGGGGAGCTGGGGCTGGGCCAGTGGAGGTTTAGTATGAATTTCAGGGAAAGGCTCTTCCCCAGAGGCTGCTGGCAGTGCCCAGGCTCCCCAGGGAATGGGCATGGCCCCAAGGCTGCCAGAGCTCCAGGAGCCTTTGGCCAGCGCTGCCAGGGGTGCCCAGGGTGGGATTGTTGGGGATCTGGGGAGGGACAGGGGCTGGGATGATCCCTGTTGGTCTCTCCCCTCAGGAGATTCTGTGTGATTCTATTATCTCATCAGCACTCAGAGGCACATTTCCACATGGGAAAACACTGGAGTGTTGCTTTTCTCCAGGAGGCTGAAAAGTACAACCAAACATTTGTGCAATGACCTAAATCAGAACCATACAATGGTTTGTAACACCATGAATTGCAAATAAAAACAAGTAAATAATGCATCAATTTTTGAATCTGTTAATTCTAAATGAGCTGTTATTCTGCTGCACAGTCCCATACTCTTACAGGGAATTAGTCCTTGGCTATTTTTATCCCATGTGCTGTCTTTTCATATGAAAACTAATCTGAAATTAATTGTACAGAAAAATAAATTTGGGGAGAAAAAAATTGAAAAATGTCTGATGGCTTGACAACTCTCTGCCCTGCATGGCTTTTTGTTCTGTTGGACTTTCCAGGCTTTGTCTGCACCCAGGGCTCTGCAGGACGTCCATTCCCTGCACCCACAACCTAAATCCATCTGTTTGTTCTTCAGCACACTGCTGATCACTCAGTCCCCGCCACAAAGTGGGTGTGGAAGCAATACCCCAGCAATGCCCCCGTCTTTCACTTGTGTTGCTTTTTGCATGTTTGGTTTGCACCAGCCAGCTCACACCCTGTGCACACCAAGTGCAGCTTCCCAGCTGCAATTCTTTCCAGGGGCTCTTATACAACATCGGCACAGCAAAGTGCTCCTTGGGAACTGTGTAAAAAGGGGGGGTTGTGGCTTTTTATCCTAAAAGTGAATACAGAAGCCAGCTCTGTTTGGTTTACACTGAAAGAGTCTTCCTTCAGTGCATTGGACAATAAAGTTCAACCACTTTCAAGTTCCACCTCTTCCATAAAAGCAACTTCTCAGCTGAAGTAATTGTGTGAAACATAAACAAACTGTTACACTCCCTCAAGAAGCCATTAAACATGGCATGGTAAGTCAGGAATTTGCATATGGCTGATTGTTTAGTAAACAAACTTTCTCCTGAGAGGACTGTAATTAATCTTTTGCATCAAATCTGTTGATTAGTCTTTCTGGGAATAATGCTAGACAATACAAGCAGGTGTAAATCATGATATCACTTTCTTTGAAATATAGGATTAAATATGGCAGTAAACAAATTTTTAAGTGCATTTTTTAAGCTTTGGAATCTTTAGTAAAAGATTATTTCTGCTTTTTGCATCAAAACTGAAGTTCATGCAACCCTTACCCTTTGGTATTCTTCTGTTAGAAAAAAAATAAGAAATCTGAATTTGCCTTCAGATTGTTTAACAACTTACAGGCTGTTGTATTTGTCAATGAGTGTTACACTGAAAGTGTAAAACGAAATGTATGTTTAGATGTGCATTGCTGTCTGTAACAGGTTTGAACTTTTTTTTTTTTTTTTGCTATTATTACCAGCACAGCTCAAAGGCAGCTGACATTGACCCTGTGCACCAGGGCTGGTGGAGAGATCCCCTGCACACCGTGGGCACCTTGCTGTACCTGCCCTGCCCCTCTTGCACCGGTGGCATCCTGCCACCTGCGGGCCTGAACCCAGAATTTCTCCCAGGGAGATCATTCAGAAGAGGCAAACTGATAAACCCCTCAGCAGTGCAGGCTGAGACCAGGGAGTGCCTGTGCTCAGTCACTTGGGCAGTCAGCTGCTGTCAGAACAGGCGATTGTGGAAACAATCTTGATCGCCCAGGGTCACATTTGGGCTCCTGACATCTCTCACAGGGTGATAGCTGGGCTGCTGACGCCCCTGCCAGCCCTGTAGGACCAGCCCACCCCACGGGCAGCTGGCAGCTCAGTGCTCTGAGCACGGCAGCACGGCCCTCCTGGCCTGAGCTCAGACCTGCGCTGGGCCTGGCACGCTTGCTGCCTCGCCTTGTTTGGAGCATGCGCCAGCTTCTTTCCCTGGGACACTTGTTCTCAGTGATAACCTCTCAAAGGACAAAATCAGTCACATTATCATGCTCTTCCTTGCTTTAGGAGAGTCTTGGTGAATTTCCCTGAGTTCCCCAGAGCTGTATCTGGTGTGGCTAGAGATCAATCCCCTCCTTGGCATTGCTGCTGTCCCACTTGGCAGATCCCAGCACCCTCCTTGCAGCAGCACTGCCTGGATCCACACAATGTCCCACTGGGGCTATGAGGTTTTTCACATAACTCCGGATAAGCAAAAGTTTCAATTTTTAATAAAGCACCAGGAGAAGGGCCAATGTTTTTATGACATTTGGTTTATCAGCTGTTAATTTCTATTACTCTTGTTCACCTCTGTTTCCCAGAGGCAAAGCACAGGACAGCTCTGAGAATCTGCAGAGGGAAAGATGACAAAAATATCAGCTATTTTAACCAAAGTCTTCAAGCAGCTAAGAAAGTCTGAAAGATATCATGGAAAGGTTGCTATTTATAGAGACATAGCTGCCAGCTATCTTAGATTTTAGATTTCAGATATTTATTACAAATTGTTGAGGTGGATATTTGTGAAAATAACAAAATCACATCAAACTTGCCAAAATAATTTGTTGATTATTAATTTTTTTTAAAGCACTTGAACATTAGGTTAGGAAAGTAAAAAGGAAACAGTAGACTAAAAGTTATATCATAGTGAAAATATACAAGAGCATTCCTTTTCTCCTGACAATATAGGACAGAAGTGTAAAAGGCTGAGGAATAAGGTGTGTAAAACCACAGCATGCAGCTGTGTCAGAATTGTATGTGATGTAAACAAAACAATCATATTGGAGTGAACTGCAAAATTACAGCCCAAGGGATCTATTTTCCCACAAAAATTCTATCACACCTTTCTAAAAGCGGTTCCAGTGCATATACACTTTCCACGTTCCTAGAAAATCCCCAAGACAGTTCTTCTGTGCTCTGTAATTCAGATAGAAGAACAATCAGATGACAGTGCCAGGCTCAGACCAGGCAGTCCTGGCAGCTCTGTGGGCACTCCAGGGGATGTGTCTGGGGCTCGTTGCCTCTGCAGGGCTGGTAAAACCCACCAGCCCATGAGAAGCAGCAAATCCTCCAGGAAGATGCTTCCATAAGGCATGCAGAGATTAATTTATTGCTGCTGTGCATTCTGACCTGGGCATTGAAAGGACAGCAGATTGCAGCCCCACTGAGGCAGGGCAGAGCACAGCACCACTGCTATAACTACCAGGGCACCTACCCCCATTCCCTGGTAGCACAGCCTGTCCTTTTGAGGGCCTAATGACTAATTAGAGCTAACAACATAAATGAGGACTGCTACTTCAGACAGACAGCCATGACAGAACAATAGTAGGCAAGGTGCTTGGGGCAGGCCAGGTTCTGCTGGGGGCAGCAGCATGGTCAGCACCCCCAGGGCAGGCTGGCCCAGCTCCACCAGTGCCACAGGGGGGCAGGGGCTGTGCCCAGCTGTACAAGCAGCTCAGAGCAGCACTGAGGGGATCCAGAAGTCCCAGGCGTGCCCCATCTTGGGTTTCTAGGGATGCCACAGGCCCCAGCAGCAGACACAGCAGGGACCGAGCCATGCAGCAGGATGAGGGGAGGGCAGGTGATCTTGGTCTGACCTGCTGCAAGCTGCCCTCTGCAAGACTGTGCCACCTGCCACAGCTGGCCCTTGGGACATTCTCTGTTCCTGCTTTAATGCTTGTGGCTGCCACAGTCCATCAAGAGCCTTGCCAAGAGAAGTCCTGGACTGTGTGAGAAGAGGCTGCTTTTCCTCTACCTTTCCCACAGAAAGAGATTTGTGTCGTGAAGTTGGGCACAATAAGGTGGTATGGATTCAAGTTCCCTGTTCATTCTCTTGGGGGACCAGAGAACAGCAATCATATGAGAAATCCCACCTGAACCATGGATACAGCAGAAAAGAAAAACAATCTTCTGCACCTCTGAAAACAATAGGCAAGACACAGAACTACCAGTCAGTGGAGCTCCAACACAGAAAGACTATGTGGACAGTCCTCAATCTCTAGGAGAATTCTCTCAAGAGAAGAAGCCAGTTTTTTCATTATGAAAGGGCAATTAGAACAAAGAAAATGAATTTTTTCCCATATTTCTGTGACTAGTTCCTCCCTTATGTGAGATAAAGGTAGGTGAGTCCCAGAGGTTCAGCCTTGAGGCTGCTACGTTTAGTCTTGCTGCTGCTGGGCCATGAGGCATCTCGGAAAATAACTGAGAAATACCCCCCACACATTGGAAGGTGACAAGCTTCTTCCAGAGCACCTGCCAAGTTCTGCTGCTCTGCATGCCATGAGTCCATGAGCCAGTCCAGAGGCTTGACTCAGTGCAGCTCAAATGGCTCTTTAAAGATCAAATAAAGGTAAACACAAAATGTGAGCAGCGATTAAACACTCTTCAATGGTGATATTTAATTTCTTATTTGCTGGTTTCAGATCACACACTGATGATCCCTTCTCACTTTCAGCAAGCCCCCATGTGATGGGCAGCTGGAATTGAGTTTCTTCAGGGCAAGCACCCAGGTTTCTCTTTCACAACCTGTACCAGTCTGTTGAGCCCTGGGAGCTCCTTGCACTCTGCCATATACTGTATCTACAGTACCAGCCTCTCACCACGCTGCTCCTAGCTGGCAAAACCTGCTGGGCCAGGGCCTCAGGTGAGCTGTGCCTTCTGTTTCCCTGAGGAGATACCAGGGGTACATCACCTGCCTACAGAGTTACTTTGGATGGTATGTAGAAGTTGAATTTGAGAGATTTTTCGTTAACTTTGTTTAAAGAAAAAGGCTCAGAAGACTGGTCAAATCACATGGAATATATTTTGCTGAAAGCAGAATTATAAACAATGGCTTTAAAGAAAATCTTTTCCCTAATTATTCCTTTCCTGTACAAGTAATCTTTAGGGACTATGGGAAAAGTTATCCAGAGAACAGTTTTCTTGTTCTACTTCGGTTTTTGCTAAAAAGAAAATATTTCTGCATGTAGTTGGAGAACAAGTTTGGCAGGTATTTCTTTGTAGTCACTAGAGTATGAATAGTGACAATCTGGACCAGTGGAGGTCAGGAGAAATTTTGGTACTGGTTTTTTCTATACTCTAGAGCTTCCATCTGAGTGAGGCTGTGGAAGCTGAGAGGTCCTGTATGGCATGCCACTGTCTGGCTGCTGAATGCAACCATGGAAGGAAGTCTCAAGGGTGCCAACATTGTCTTCCTAAATTTCAGCCCTGTTGCATATTTAAAATTTGGCAATTAGTATAAGGAATCAAAGTAATCTCAATTTGAAGTACTTTAAGTTACCTCATTAGATTCAATATTAATTTCTTCATCATCTCATCTCAATTACATTTCCATTTCAAATTATTTATCTCTGATAATTCTAATCAATTTTATATTTTGCTAACAACAAGTATGATCTTGGTGGATGGCTGGAGCACTTGAAGGTCACTGCAGCAGGCAAGTGACCCTGTGACAAACCACCCCACAGTGCATGTCCTGCACAAGGAAAGTCCCATGGGAGTGCACAAGCTAATAATGGGTGTTTTTATTACTGCACTTTCCTCATCTCCCAGGTTTGAAACAGCTGTCACAAAAGCAAAGGCTCTTCTTGCTGGGTCAGGGGCTGAAGATAGCAGTGACTGGAGACAGCACCTTCCCTGACTTGGCAAGGCTGTCTGCAAGGTGGCTCACCTGGCTGCATGTGCAGTCTCATCTTTAATTCCTTTGCCAGCACAGAAAAGGATCCCTGAGTGCCAGCACAGCTCATGCTGTGTAGCTCAAGACCAAATCTGGGCCAGCACAAGAACCACCCTGCACCAGGGCAGCAGGTGTACTGAGCTATTGGCTGTGCTTGCTGCAGCACCAGAGACCCTGGGGTAAATTGTATTTAAAGTAAAAACCCACTGGGCATATTGTGGCCATATTGTGCCTCAGGAAGAACTGCCTTGAGGGGAGGAGGATAAGAAGAGACAACCAAAGCCTGCTGGTTTGAGGACCAGCTGCTTCAGCAGAACCCCTGCAAATTGCATCTCAGTTCTGTGTCTCCTGCCGTCCCTTACCCTGGGGTTTTCCTTGTGTCACTGACCATCACCTGGCCAAGAGCTACTGTAGGTTTCATTTGCATGCTCAAAGCACATTTAAAGAGATGCTGGCATTTTTCCAAACCGAGAAAAAGATCTGCTAATATACTGGATAATATGTTACACTGTAACATAATGTCAGAATGAAAAATTGTTCTGAGCAATCATTAAAAGCAAAAATTAAACTATAAAGTACAATCAGCCCTTGAATGTAAAATCACAATTTAAACTCATACTTTATGAAGACATAGGCATAAAGAGAAACAGAAATGTTTAAAATAATTAATAATTAATAACTTTAACAGAACTTAAAGTATTCTTTGATGTCTAAAGTTTTAACAAGTGAAATAAAAGCATGACACATTATGAGACCACATGTCCAGAAGCTGGGTTTTGAAAAGAAAATACTATCATGAGATTTCTCATCAGAATTACAAAAATGACAGCACTGAGAGTGCCTGCTTCCAGAACTGAAATATTAACTTTCTGTGAAAATAACACTGTCAGAGAAAAAAAAAAAATCTCTGTTCTATGTTTCTGATGCACTGATAGGTTCCTTCACTTTCAGCTAGAGCTAACTAGCCAGGAAAGACAAATGAGGAGAATTTTTGTTAAGAAAGATGGATTCGAAGTGCTGTTATTTATAGTTTTTTACTGGCCTACTTATGCTTATATTGTTATAGTTTTTTACTGGCCTACTTATGCTTATATTGTTACAGTTGTGTTGACTGTTAAAAAGTAGTCAATTGCCCCATGAGAATTCCAGAGTGTATTATAAAAAGTAAAAATCCCTAAAAGTAGAAATTCACAATAAATGAAAAATAAACTTACAAAACCCCATAGGTCTTAGAGCTGAAAATCATGACTGAATTTAAACTTGAAACTTGGAGTGAAATATGTAAGATATAACATAAGATACTTGAAAAATGAGGAATGCCAAAGGATCTAAGTATTGGATCTCTCCTCAAAGAGAATCCTTTTCTCTAACATCTACATGCCAGGAGCTCCAGTGTGGCACCAGGAGACAAAGGAACCCAACAGTGCTGAAAAGCTTTTGTTTGCTTAGTTTCAAAACTTTCAAAAGTTTGGGTAGTGTTCAAAAAAGTGATCTCAACAACCTGTCTCTAGTGACAGCTGTTTCCTGTCTCAGCATCTGGGGACCGACTTTAAATAACTGATGTGTGAACAATTTGAACTCCCCTGGTGTGTGAGAAACCTCTCAAAAGCAGCATAACCCTCAAGATGTGTCTTGCAGGCTCCACTGTGGCAGCAAAATATGCAATAGCAGCAAAAGACAATCCACTTTTTTTTTTTAATCTTTGCATAACTCTTAGAATCTTTGAAGAAGATTAGTGTATGAGGCGAATCAAAGAATGGATGAACTACATCCAACATAAACTCTGGAACAGTGTATTAAATCAGTTTCTTTTCAACTCCCTGACAGAGCAACAAATGAAAGCTTCAAACGTTCCCTCTTGAACTTAAATTTTTAAGAAAACTGGGTAGTCCTTTTCTTATCTCTGGAGCACTTATTAGCCTCTGTCTTCAACAGGTGTTCCATTTTGACTTCATCTCTTGATGGGTCATTTGAGAAATTTACTTCTTCCTGAAAAAGTCTGCCACTTTTCAGTGTATCACTGTTTCTGAAGGGTTTTATCCCTATTTCAGAAGTGCTTTATAAAGAGCCGTAATCACTTGTGATTCAAGTTAGTAAATATACAACCCCTTTTGTTTTCTTCTAGCAGAAGAGATTCTTATGAAAATGAGTCAGATTATAAATAGACTGTCAATGTATAATTTGGGGGGTTGTTTTTTGTTTGGGGGGTTTGAGTTTTTGTTTGTTTGGTTTGGTTTTTTTGTTCGTTTTAAACTAAACTCAGAGAACTGAAATTATTAAATCAGCTAGTTCACGACATTTTCTGTGGATCTTATGTATTTATGTGTGACTTGCAAAAAAATTCATAATATAATTTTAATAAGTATATAGGTCAGATTTGAACCAAGTATTTCAGTGTCAGTATTTTGAGGTATTGAGGTTTGTAATCCCACTGTCTAGTCTTGTTTGCTTTTTGTTGCAAAGAGAACACATGAGATAAGAAAAAAAACAAACTGTATAACAGTTCAAACTCTGGTGAAGGAGCCAAGTTTCCTGTGGAGCAGAGCTCCATATCAAGTCAGAGCAGCTACTCTGAAGAGTTGTGCTCTCTCTACACCTGTCTGGGCTTTCACATCACATCAATCACATCAGTCACATCACACAGCTCACACAGGTTTCTGCAGGAACCTGCCTTAGCACTGCCTGTCTAGGAGCCATGGAGCAGGGACCTTACCAAAGCTCAAGTTCACAGACACTAGCTCACAGTGTCAGGAATAACCAGAGCATCCCAAGGGCCTGCAGAGTTTGCATCACACTTACACATCTCCAAAACCACAAGAAACATTTTGAGATGTACTTGTATGATTTTGAAAAGTGGCCCTGGTGACAATCAGGGGGCTCCCCATGCATAGGAGTGCTGGGAAAATTTCAAATGCAACCAGGCTCCAGTGTGTCACAGTCCCCTGCTCCATTCCCAAGAGACAAATTGTCATTTTACTGAATCCAGGCCCTTCTCCACATGAATCTTCTGCTCCCACAGAACCCAGACAGATACAGAAGCAGCTTATCTCTGCTTACTTAGCTACTGCTGAAGTCTAACAGCAAAATCTGGCATTGAGATTTCAAAAGACCCCATCCATCTGGTACTTTAACAAAGCCTTTTTTGCCATGTTGTTCTGTGCAGAATGTTGGGAAGATACAGTGGTGTCCTCCACTTTAGAAATACACTCTTACCTTTGAGTTAATATTATGTGTAAAATACTTTACAGAGAAGCACCATAATGTGATCCTACAATCCAGCTGCAGATTATTCATACAAAAAAATTAATTACAAATGACGGAATAACTGTCATTTATGTTTCAGTTGAAAAGATTCCCTAATAGAATAACCTGCTTCTTTTGGAGAAATAAAATTTGCAGTATAGTTCTGTCTCTATGGGCACTTAAAATTTCCTGGAGTATAGTCCATGGCTTTACAGACAGGGGTTAATTGCTTTCATAATGAGTAATACAGTTTGCAAAATAATCATTTTCAAATTTTCATGCAAGCTGATCTTGTTAGCTCTATTTCAGACAACAGAGTTTTACAACAGCTTAAAATGTAAAGGCCTGTTCTTAAAAAAAAAAAGAAGAATCCCACTACTATTGTACTATTGCTGTGGAAATTTACTACTTATTTTGTGGTAATCAAAATCTTTCTGATTATTAAGTTCATATGGCCATTAAAGAAAATTCAAGCACATAAAGTAGGGATATTACAAGTTCTGATGACAGCCATTTAGTCATAAAACTATTTTGGTGACAGCCTTTTAGTCATAAAACTATTCTGAATTTATTTTTAAATTAATTAGAAAATACAAGTTATGGGTAACGACAAGAAGCTACAAAACAGAACCTAGAAAATATCCAAGTAGAAAGATTAGCTTCTACACTTGGTTCATTATGAGATCACTTGTAATTAAACATATACCAGATTTAAAGACTGATTTTCTAAAACTTTGAGTCACTAAGAAGATTATTCATTTTGTTGTGTGTTTTCCTTGGTAATCCATCCATTGCACCCCTTTCAGTGCTAAAAATATTGTCATTCTTCTGGTACGCTGCCAGCATGTCAAACTCAAACCAGTGATATTAGCCCTATTTCCCTCACTGGAAAAGTACTTCAGTCACACTATATCATTTTCTAGAGCAGCAATTTTGACATGGTGCTTCACAGGCTACTTCAACATGTTCTTTGGAAGGTAGGTATGTTTGGAAAATGCTCTCAGACACATGGTGGAATTCTTGGGGTGTCCTGTATAGGGACAAGGGTTGGTCTTGATGCTCCTGATGGTCCCTTTCAACTCAGCATATTCTCTGATTCAACACAGAAGCTCTGCCCTTCACTGGAAAGTGCATTGTATCAGTCCATAAATCTGAAGTGATGGTGAAGTATTCAAGCAGGGCTCTTGCCCCTCCTTTTCCTCAGTCTTCTTTGTGCCACCCGTGCTTGCTTTTCCAGAGTTTGTCCAAAGTAGCTCCAAAATGAACTCTGTTCTTTGCTCCCTTGTCATGTCCAGTAAATGGTGTTTTTTTCCAGGGTTCTGCCAAGGTACCCACAGAGCAGCACAAACAGCCCAGACCTTTCTCAAGCAGCCTTAAAGCAGGACTGAGAATTCACAGGTAAGCATGTTGGTTTAGGATTCAAAGGGACTTATTTCAGTTGTGTGGAAAAGATGAAGTTCAAAGCACACTAAGCATTTCATTTGGCCATCAGCTCAACAACTCTAAAATTGCTTCAAATAACAGCAAAGAATTTGGGGTTCTGTGAGCAGAAAAAATTCTTTCAAACAGAAGGACAACATACATGCAGCTATCCATCTGGTATGTTCATACTGCATGTTTTTACTTGCAAATATATTTTTAACTTCTCTCAGGTCATTGCATATATAAATGTTAAGAAGTCCTCTAATCACTACTCAGTTCTGAACAGAAGGATAGAGGGATAAGACTGGCCTCTTTGATTTAAAATGATCTACAGGTGTTAAACAAATCTGGCTGAGACAGTCTGTAAAAGTCAAGGAACGACTTTTAAAATTTCTGATCTTCATCAAACCTAATATGGTCTGCTCTTCTAACACTTGCAAAATAATAGAATTAGAGTTTAAAATGTGGGTTTTGACTATTCTTCTGGTCTGAAGAAGCAGGAAAATTTATAAACTTTCTCACATGAAAGCAACTATTTCTAATGCTATGCAATACTTACAGTGCTTGGACTATGATAGTAATTAAAGTAGATTTTCATGTCAGCCATGTGAGTAAATATTCGAATATATCATGGTGAATGATTTTGATTTCTAGGTGTTGAACATGAGTGTTTAACTAGGGTTTTCACTGAATAGTCTTGTCTCAGGCATGTTCCTTTATGTTCTATGGGAATGTAGAGGCAAAAAAGATGAAAGAATTTTCATGATACACTGTAGTTCCATAATTAATCATTTATTTACCATATATTTTTCTCACTTTTTCTTATAATAAAACAGTTACTAGCATAAACTTAGCCAGTGTAATAATTCTTCATTGTTTCTAAATATCTTCAGTGTTTTTTCTTCATCGTGAATTTATTGTTGGACTCAAACTGCTGGACCTAACTAGTCTAGAACAGCACTGTCAGAACAACACTGCTGCTTTTGTGACTTATCTGAAGGACATTCACAACACACAATGGTTCTGAATGTGTATGAAATCTAGTGATACAGGCCAAATATTCCACTGAAACATTCTGTAAGTGACAAGGGGTTCGTCTCCTCCCTCTGTAGCAGCTTTCTGGGACAAGTGACGTTGGCAGTGTGGACACCGTGAGAGTTGACAAGCTGAAAGGAAGTGGCCTAAAATGTGCTTAACTAATCTTCTCCAGGAATAAAACAGATAACAGAATCTGAGCAAAAAGCAGGTTGGATCTGAGGGTTGGGGTAAAGAGAAGGATCTGCTCTGTTTTTCAGGGATTGGGTGGTCCCTGCAGCCTGACCACCCCTTGCAGAACAAGCTACTGCTGGAAACCACCAAGGAAAGGATCTGGACCTGGCAAAGAGTGACTGGGGAGAGGGGTCCTTCCCGGGCTTCTGTTAATTTTCTTCTCTGGCTGGTGGCGAAGACAAAACCAAGACAATACAGATGTGGTTTATTTGCTTTTCAAGGCACAAAAACATTTGAAGAACCTGCTAGAATAAACAAAACACATTAGCCTTCTCAGATTCCAAGGCTGGAGGGAGCTCCCTCCCCACCTGGGGTTTTTAGACATCTCTAACTTGTAGGACTACCGGTAAGAATCGACATTAGGGATGTGGCAATATTTGTGATGCCATGAATGGTTCTGTACATGTACTTATGCAACCTATAAAACTTTTAAAATTCAAATGCTTTTTAAAATTGCTTCAGGAAGAAAAGATTTAGCAACTCTGCCTCTCTGCAACTGACAGCAGAGATGACACTTTTGAAAGGCAACTCCAAGTGGTCTTTTCCAAAGCTCAAGAGAACATGAGAGAACATGTTGACAGACTCATATTTCCATAATAAAAAATTTTATTACATTCCTCATTCATATAAAAGTTTTTTAGCTAATAAAAATTCATTAGAACTGCCAGAGGCAAGGGCAGTTTCAGGGAACTTCAAAAATTCAGATGGACTGAAGGCTGTGTGGAAGGAATAATATAATTCTCAATCCTTGGAATGCCTGTTAGGTTCACTATCATTGCTAGATCCTTCCTACTTTCTATAAGTTTGTACACTGCCATGCACATACCAAAACTTGCATATGAATGCAAATACATGTTTTGACTATATCTGGAATTTAACTTTCAACTATTGTTATGTTAAGACTGGTTTTAATTAGACTTAAAAGATATTTGAAATATCTAGTGTTTTTAAGACAATGTGGTTTTTTGATCAATGCTTTGGCATTCATACCTGTTTCAACAGTGAGCTGCACTACTCAGGATGACTTTTGGTGAGAGAGAAGCACAACCTGGAGGAGCAGACTAGTTCTGAAGAGTCAGAAGAGTCTTGGCAAGAGAGGGTGCTGCACAGACCCTCTCTCTCAAAGCCAGTGCACGGGTCAGCGTTCTGGGTTTTTAACTACAAACAAGTTGCAAGGAACTAGTGTGGTGGGGAAAGACACATGCTGAATGAGCAGTTACTCTTCAGTAAAGAAAAGGTGCAATAGTGATCCTGCAGCCAAGCCGGGGTGCTGAGAAGAGCTATTTTTTGGTACGGGCAGTAGGACAGTTGTAGGGCTGCAAGACAATCAGTAGCCATCACAACTGAGTTACGAGTCCTCCCCACAAATATAACCTTGACTGGTGATGAGTGCTGCTGTGTTTCATTTGGTTTTGGGGTACTCTTTGCAACCATTTTAGTACCCATAGAAAAGTTGCATTTTCATAAAAGTTTGGGTTTTCTCTTCTAAAATTTGCACCCCTGTTTTATGCAGATCTGTAGCCTGGGTTAACAGAGAAATACAACAGCTTGGCTTTGTCAGGTTGTAAAAATCTACAAATGAATGCCTACTTTGGAGAAAGTTAGTTACTTGGCTCTAGTAAGTCATGCTTAGTTCTCTAGCCAGCTGTACAAATCCTTTGTTTAGCCATCTTTAAATATTGCTAAAACGTGTATTCAGAAAGAGATTAATGCTCTCAGGAATCATTACTAGGGCTAGTATCAGGTTAAAATTACTATTCCATTATAGATGTAGTCCCCAGCAACCTACAGGGGTATTCAGAGCATGACACAGAGGCAGCATACAGACTCAGGAGGTTGCAGTTATATGTCCCTCCTCTGAGCCACACTGGATGCATGTTGCAGCTTTCACTACTTCATGGGAATTTCCACCTCCACCAAAATATTTCTAATACAGTTATTTATCTGGATCCTTGTACTGCTGTTGTCTGGGACAGAGCTGGTTTTCTTCACAGTAGTTTGCATGGTGCTTTGGATCTGTGCTGGAAGCAGTGTGAATCCCACAGGGATGTGTCAGTCCCTTGCACAGTGCCAGGGGCTGCTCTGCTCCTCAGCCACCCCACAGCCAGGGTGGCACCAGGAGCTGGGGGACACAGCTGGGACAGCTGATCCCACTGGACACTGTACTGGGACACAGCTGGGACAGCTGATCCCACTGGACACTGTGCTCAGAGCTGGGACAGCTGATCCCACTGGACACTGTGCTGGGACACAGCTGAGACAGCTGATCCCACTGGACACTGTGCTCAGAGCTGGGACACAGCTGGGACAGCTGATCCCACTGGACACTGTGCTCAAGGGACGTCCCAGACCACTGTGCTCAGCATATAAATCTGGGAAAGAAGTCAGGGGGGATGTTTGAACTGGTGGGGTTTGCATTCCCAAGTCACTGTCATGTGTGCTGGAGGCTGGCTGTCCCGGGAATGCCTGAGCACCTGCCTGGTATAGGAAGTGGGGAATTAATTCCTTGGCTTGCTCTGCTGGGAAGCTAAATTCTTGCTTGACATACTAAACTGTCTTTATCTCAACCCATGAGTTTTCCCAGTTGAACCCTCCCAGTTCTTACACTGAAGGCTCACCTGCCATTTTGCCAAGCTCCCCTATAATGGCTGAGGGAGTCTGCACAAGCAGAATCATAAAGCAAGTACCATGGCCTATATACCCATTCTGCAGTCATAAGATTCTTCTTTCTAACTTCATCAGAAGGGCAGAATTAGCAGAAAAAACATTCTTTCTGGTTTATTAAAATGTGATTTATTTTGAAACCAATTGATTTTTGAATTCTCTTTTACTTATGTAATCTAACAACGAAATGGTACAAATATCTGAACATCAGATTTAAGTGCAAGGCAGCTACCAGGCTAGTGTGAAGCTGACTGAGTTTTATCCCTGTACAAAAAGACTTTCTAGCCAGTTTTTAGGAGCATAGAGCCTGGAGCTTATTTTTATGAGACACATTGCATCTCTAGAGATATTAAACCACTGACTTCAGACAACGTGTAGTAGCACCTTTCCTCTTTTCCAGCGGCTGATCATTGCTTTGAGAGAGCTAATGGCAAGGCAGTGAGGTTTTCTGTTTCTGTTAAGTCACTTAGATGAGGTCCTGTGTGCTTAAATATCCTCGGATAGTTGAACTCAGGACCCAGTTTCAGGAAAAAACACGGAAAAGGAAAGGACCCCCTATTCTGCTCTGGTAACAATAATGAAAGTGGCTTTGGTTCTGGTCCCACCTAGTGGAGCCAGTGTGGTGTCTGCTTCTCCACTGCCCCATGTCTCACCATGGTTGCACCTGGGGACTTCCTCAGAGGAGGCATCAGCCTTTATCTTGGCCCCTGTGCTCACCGCTTTTTCACCAGCTCATGGGTCTTGTGGAGCACAGAAGCACTTAAGGGGCATGAGCACAACAGTTTCAGCTCTACACTGAGGCAATGGCTGCATCCTCACCTCAAATTTGTCACTTCAGCTGGACAACTGCAATGCTTAGGTGCCCATGTTGCTTTGATGTACAGTTAACCAAGAAACTAAGGTAGGAAGAGAGAAGACCCAATTCCTTCCGCAGCACAGGCATTTTCAGTACTTGGCTGCAGTGGGTGATGAGATGTTAATGGATCTGTTGTGCAAAGATCCCTCTTTTTCTGTCTCTGTGCTGTGCACCTGGAGCTGTAAAGGAAGGGACCCCCTGCAAAACCCTATCCCTAACCCTAGTCTGTTTGACAGGCATCTTTGGGATTATCACTTGGTCATTTATACAGTTCAGCAGCAAGGGATACTCAAGCCTTCACTTCATGTACTCCACAGCATTTTCAGAGGGTTCAGAATTGCTGGATTCAAAACCTTCCCTGATTTCAGTGGCTTTCCATCTACTGTCCCAAAGTCTGAAATGCATTAACCAAGTAGAGATTTCTGAGATATAAGGCACTAACTTTAGGATTTCATGTGCCATGATTTATGATGACAAAACAATTCAATTTTGTCATCTTCCCTTCATTTATGAACTCTGTTAGCAGATTTAACTCATCTTCATCTCCCATAAAGGTTATGGCCTGACATTAAAAAAAAGAATATACTTTCTAACATTTTTACAAATGTTTGATCATATTTTAAAATATTCTTTATAGTAGTCAATCACAGTTTGAATGCTATTAGTTGCTTGACCTCCAGAACTTCCTACAGCAGCAATTTCCTCAGTCTAATCACATGTTGCATAATAAAGTCCCTTGTGTTCATTTCAAACTCTTGCCTTTGTTCAGCAAGTGTCCTTCATCTTCCTGACAGGAGATGCAGAGAATAGATATTTCCTCATTATTACCCCCAAGTGACCATTTTGTGTATAACTGCCACTTCTTCCTATTTCTGTTCCTTGGTAGTGCCCACCCCATAATCAAAGTCAGCATAGGCCATGTGCCCCAACAGATTTATGGCAGAGACAGATGGCACTAGTGTGGGTTTGGGATCCAGCCCTACTTTTACCAGGATTTCTTCCTGTATGCACAGATTATATGTTCTTCCTTTCTCTTGTAAGAGAGACAGCTGAAGATGTTACAATCAGAGAATCCATTAAGGAATGCAAACCATCAGTTTTATCTGTGTACTAAAGTGGAAGGCACTGTTCCTAGGGTAGCAGTTTCAGTCTCCCTGAGCTTTAATCATCTCAACTTTCACTGCTAGCTTCAAGTGAACTGCCACCTAAAATGCAATGAGCATACTACTTCTGCAGGGAGTGTAATTTCTTTGAAAGAAGAGATTCTAGACAGAGAAATGCTTCCTTTGCCATCAGTTCTCCTATTAGGATAAAAACCCCTAAAGATCCATGTTTATTTTGTGGTCCAAAGTATTCCAAGGGACTCATGGCTATGCGGTTTTTTTATGTGTATTTTCCATTATTCTTCAGGTGCCTTTCAATAGTGGCCAGTATAATTTTCTCCAGAATTTTCCCAGGAATTCAGGTTAGATTAGCATGTCTGTAGGTTCCTGGGATGTGCTTCAAGCCCTTCTTGTAAACTGAAATTACATTGACTAGCTTTCAGTCAGCAGGAATCTCCCCATACTCCCAAGATGTATGGTAGATGAATTTATCAATTTCTGTTTGTAACATCTTCTTTTTTTTTCTTTTTTTTTTAATGCAGGATATTTTTCAGGGAAAAAAAAGAGAATTCTTTCAATGTGATTTATTACAGAATCCTTCTACATTCAAGATGCTTCTGCTTTTATTCACCCTCATGGTTGCTTTTGGAAGTAGTACTTTCAATTGACTCATGTCACCACATACAAAGTCACTTGAAATGTTAGGACCATGTTTGAAGATCCTTTCTGAAACTTGGAATAATATATTGGTCAGGAAAATATGATATCTTTGTTTCTTTTAATTCATTTGAAGGAAACAAACTAATGCTTCCTTTCATTTTATAATATATTTTATCAGAACCTTCATGTATTTGCCAGTACAAGGAGTCAGGGCCCAAGATGTCAAAGAAACACACAATATTACATCACCAATTTTTTCCTCCTCAGAAGTATAAGCAAAGGGTCCATTTTTAGAGAGGTTTAATCTCTTTTGTCAGACAGACCCATTAGAGTACTTATCCCCCATCCTGACATTCTCTTAACAATTCCTCACCTAACCTCTTGGTGACTCGATCCTTGAAATTGTTTAAAATCCTGTTTCCAGTTAGATTGCATTTATGGTCTAAACAGGGTCTCTGCTCCCAAGACCAGGTGTGTTCAGGGGGTGCAGGAAAGAATCATCTAGGATTCATTAATTTTTGAATGCTTAATCTGAACACTTCTTATCAAGGCTGAATAGAGCACTTGTGCACATCCGCTCCAGAAGGTAATTTGCTGTCTGTAAACTGGTGTGAAAGGAAGAAATCATTGTGTCAATTGACACAAACAAAGAAATCACTGCACAAGTTTGCAGGCCCAACATCAGTCAGGAGGTGGCTTACACATCATGGCTCATTCACGCACGGTTTTCCCTCTCAGACAGCTGCAGTTAATGAGCTGAATACAAGAGACAGCAGCTCATAGTTTGTCTCTAGAAAACGTGAAAATTCCCATCTTTTCTGTTATTTTTTTTTTTCATCTTTGTGGTTATTTATATACAGTTACCTATATAATGTGCAGAACAGTCTATTATTATTGCTGCCAGCTCTAATTGTGTGATATCCAGGAAATTCAGGCATGAATTACAACCCTGTTCTTCTACTTGCTGCACAAGTACAGACCAGAAATTACTCTGCTCAGAAACATCAGTACAGATGTTCACTATGAGAATAAGGCAAGTGGAGCAGACAAACAAGGGGAAACAAGGAAACAATGAGTCAATAAAAGAGGGAGCTTATGTTTTTTTGATACTATGCTGACTGCCTATCTAGGTCACAGAATCTCACCTCACTTTCAAGTACCTGTAAGGCTAGGTTGTCCATTAGCAGCCTTGTCACTCAAGTAATCAAACCCAGCTCCCTCCATTGCTCATCACATCCCATATGTTCAGCCCCACCTTGAATCCCATTTATTACACTCTCCCCAGTTCCTTGGTAAGTTTTTCATACTGGGATCCACACACCTGTGGATACACATGAGATGCAGCGCTGGACAGAGGGTGTGCTGCCTGCCTTGGACTTGCTGACAGCACTCCTGCTAAAGCAGCCGGGGCTGTGGGACCTGTCCATCCAGAGCTCCAGGTCTGTGAAAAATGATGGTTGTACAGACACACAGTGAATTAGAAAAATTGTTGTCACATCTGAAATGGATAAAAGGAGCTGCAAGAAGGTCACGCCCAGTTTGGGCAGAGCAGGTGTGACAAGGCGTGGCAAACAGCACAGAGCTCAGGGCATGTTATTAGCAAAAGCAATACCATGTTACTGGGCTACATGGTTATAATATGACACACCAGTTGGTATTAAATTTTTTTCTTCCTTCTGATCCATCTCCACCTTTCTCAGACCCATGACTCCCCCAGTAGGATATTTTACAAGGGAAAGATGTTAGAAAATATTTAGACAAATATTTCAGAGGGAAAGCTGTATGTGTTTTTGTGACATTGATTTTCTTGCTCTTTGCTACCTGAACCAAAGTGAAAGTATGGGGTAATGGCCACTAGGCAAAGCCTTTAGTCAGCAGGGTCTGACAGGTGACCTGGTCACTGCCTCAACACGTGCTTTGTCACGTATTCAGAACACGTTTGACATTAATGACCCTGCAACACAGTAAATCTGCACATTTGTTTTACAAAAGTAAATAACAGCTATGAATCATGTCTCCAGAATGTTTTACTGAAGCCATAAAATGCTGCAACACGGTCTGCTTCAGAGCAAACACGAGGTAACACCAAGCACCCCTTTACACCGTAGGGCCCAAGCCCTGATACCACCGTGCCAGGCAGCCACAGCGCAGGATTGCCATCTGCAGGGCAGCCTGGCACCGGGCTCCCTGGAGGCTGGCATGCTCCTGATCCCCATGGATCTCAGAAATATTTATCTCGCTCTTGCAGTGTTTAGGTGCTCAGATGCCTGGAGGGATTCCCAGGTTTTGTGCTTGTACTGTTCCTATAAAAATACTTGTTGTCTTTTACTGCCCTGGAGCTGCAAGTGACATAAAATCAAAGAATTATTTGTGGGGGAAGGAACCATCTAGACCACCTAGTTCCAACCCCTCTGCCATGGGCAGGGACACTTCCCATTGTCCCAGGCTGCTCCAAGCCCCGTCTGGCCTGGGGCACTGCCAGGGATGGGATAGACAGCAGCTTCTCTGGGCAACCTGTGCCAGGGCCTCCTGACCCTCACAGGGAAGAATTTCACCCCAATATCTCATAAGCCACATGCAAAAACACACATACGCTTTACAGCCATAGATGTACATGTCAGTATTAGCATATCTTGCATGGAAAACAGACTTCTTACTTTTTAAGGCTTCAGTAACTCTTATTTGAGTGCACAGCCTTTCTTCAGCTGAAAATGCATGCAAGGGAAGCATTAGAAGAAGACAGTAAATGCAAATGAATCTGCAAAATCATGAATGATCTGAAGAGCTGAGGTTCTCATTGTTGAAAAACAGATTGATATAATGAGGAATAATTATGGGATTATTATAAGCCATTTTCCCCACTTGGTATTTTCCATTAAATGCACTTACACGAACACACCCATCATCACAGACCCATACAGGTGGGAGACCAGCTGTCAGGCAACACAAAACCTCACAGAGGTGTTCCAGTTCCTCTCTGATAAGTCAACAAGAAAAAGAACATTACATCAGTAGGTTATGGAGTTTCTTTTACATTTACGTTTTTCTAGCACCTGAAATATGAAACAAGATGAGAAAAATGGGGACAGAATTTTTCAATGCTGGAAGGAGAAGATGGAAGTAAAAATCACTGCATGAAGAAACAAAGAGTAGAAAGTGCTGGAATGGAGGACAAACATTAAACAAGCAGTAATTGTACTTGAGAGGTGGCAAAAATGACCATGCACATGGTGTGCTGTCTTCATGCAGAGGTCAGCATTCCACAAAAAAATAAGGTATATTAATGCAGAAGCCAAATTCAGATGCATATTACTTAGAGAAATTGTGCATCCCTACAGAAAAACACACCCATGAAAACTGGTGAGTAACAGTAGAAGGGCCTGGCAGTGATTTTACTTTGCACCTCTCAACCCATGAACTTCCCTGTTTTGTTCTAGATTTTTCAATATGAAGGTGCTGGTCATATGATTGCTCTCTACAGCACCTATGTCCATCACATGCAGAAAGGCCAGCTTCACACAGCATGATGGTCAAAAGCACTGTTGTTGTCCAGCACCAACTACCACAGGCTGCTCCTTTGTAATCATGAGTAAATTACTCCCCACTCAGGTGGACCTCACCCCCTGCTTCAGCCTCATCATTTTCACTCCACCTTGTTCCCCCCTTTTCACCATGTGAAGAAGCCAGTTGTGACCAGTTCCCTTGGGCAGATCCCTGAGTGGTTACAGTCAGAGCTGGCAGGTTGATGTCTGAGCAATCAGCTGAGAGGGACAGTGGGAACTGCCTCCTGTCAGCATGGGTGCCCAGCAGCCCTGCATCATTTTGCTCATGTACTGAGAACCCAGGGCATACCACAAAACAGGAGACATTTCTCAAGAGACAACAGAAGTAGTCTAGAAGCAGATCAAGGAACCTGACCACAGTTCTTCGAGACACTGATAACCACACCAAAGATCAGGCAAACTCGACAGGCAGAGTGCACAAACCGGAAAGCCCAAAATGTAGTGCACTGCATGGCCAGACATTCCTTTGCTGTCAGATCATGTCAGAGCAGAGGCAAACTCCCCCTGACAACTACTAAAATGCTCCTCTTCTTTTCCCAGTCTATTTCCTGAAAAGAGGAGCGTCAAATCTGCACAGTCTGAGCCTGCTTAATCTTGCAGCACGCCATCGTACTGCATGTCTGAGGCACCTGTCTCAGCAAAACCCTGCCACTGCTCTGCATCCTGGGGAAGCTGGACTGTGCAGAAGACAGGTTACAGGTGGCACCAGGCTGTGCTGTGTCACCTCACACTCTCTTCCCGACTTGGACTGCTTTCCTGTTGTCTTGTGACTCAGAGTTGTTCAGTCTTATTAAATCTCCTCATTGCAAAGCGAACACTGGCCATATATTATTCTGCACCACCTCAGCTAAACTGCATGCAAAACCTCACAATGAATTTTACAAAGTTGCAAGTGCTGGAAAATATCCACGTCCTTCTTGTCCAAGGGTCCCAAAGCTGGATGCAGGACTCCAGGTGGGACCTCAGCTGAACAGAGGGGAGCAGCAGAATCCCCCCTCACCTGCCCACACCGGGGACGCAGCCCAGGTCACGGCTGGTTTCTGGGCTGCCAACACACACAGCTGGGACACATCCAGCCTCAAACCCACCATCACCTGCAAGTCTTTATTCTCCTCTGCAAACTTCTATGGCAGCAATCTGCATTACTCGGCACCCGGCTTCCTGCAGCACTACACAAGCTGAGCACCGAGCCACATCCTGGGAGCAAAGCAGCACATGCTGCTGCAGCTGAGCCTCTGCTGCTCCCCTGCTCCAGAGGCTGCTCCAGGGGCTCTCCCTGGACACTCCTGGGACCTGCGTGGATCTACAGGAAGGACGGCGGGGCTACACAATGCCTGTGAGGCAGTGGTAAACCTGGCTCTGGCTCTGGCTGTCTCCTGCTGAGCATGTCAGTCCTTGACTCTGAGTTGCAGGGAGGGGTTGAAACATCAAGGGCTGGGATTCTGGTGAACTGCTCTGCATTGTTTATTGCTTTCATCTTAATGAATACTGTTTCTCTTTTTTCCTGTTTTGTACAGAGGGTAAAAAAAGTTAATACTACTAATAATATATACAACATTATATTTATGAATATATGAATTATGAAAACTAATTCTTTTTTCAGCCAATGTTAATTGAACAGGAATCATAAATATAGATAATATATGTAGCTGAATATTTTAGAAATGCTTGCCATTGTCACTGGTGGCAATCAAGGTGTGTGTCTATGAATATTCATACAGTATCGAGATAAAATGACAAATAATGAAAATGTTACACTTTGAATGTTAATGACAGTCTAATTCTTAGTTTCTAAGGCCTTTATAACTGTTTTGTTGGCCTGAAAATGTCATCAGATCCATAGTGCCTAATCTGATAATGCATATTTTTATTTTTACAATGCAATATTGGTCATAAAGTAGAACCTTCCAGCGATTTTTATTGATTTTACTAAAGGGTTAAAGTACAGAAATGATTGTTTAAACTATGATTTTTGAATGCATAAATTATTAACAATATTTCTGTAAGACATTTACCATAACATGTTCAAAAATAAATATTTTAATATATTTTTGAAAATATTTTATATTTTCAATTCTATTTAATTTAGATAAATTTAATATGCCTTTTTCTCATCTCTGTGTCACAAGGGATAATGAAGTATTAACTTTGTACATTTTTTGCTCCTTTTAATGAGATAAAGTGTTTGTCTACTCTGGTAAAAATAGTGAGGAAAATAAAGAAAATAATGAAAGTATTGTAAAAGGGCAAACCTCCGTTCATCACACATTCCCATAAGGGTGTAACACACAAGACAGTCTTCAGGATCTCCCATCACAATTACTGCGTTCAGCAATTCGGACAAATGAGAACTAGAATAATTTCCAGCAGCCTTTCAGATTGTTAAAACTGCATAAAGGATGATGAACAGGTATATACACAAGATACAATTTAAACAGTCACATTCAATCTATCAAGGACATAGTAAAAAAGAATTGTGTAACAGTATAGAACAATCAAAATATATATGGAAGCAAATCAAATATTCAGGACTCATATGGCAAAAGAAAACAGCTGTTTCTTTAGTAAAGAGAATTAGAATATTAAGGCTTGAGTTTATTTTAAAGGAAAGTTATTTGATTGAAACATAAATTCTCTGCAAGATAAGAAGTGGGAATCTATGGATAACCAGGGAAGCAGGCAGTGATCTTCACTGAGGAAGACCAGAGAAGGCACCACTAAGAGCCCAAAATCAGATCTGCAGCAGTCTATCTCCAGTGAAACTTCAATATTAAAGGGGCAGGATGGAGATAAACTGTCCTCAAGTCCAATTCTGGCCTGCTGCACCTTGGGTGGGATTTCCAATTAGATATCTTGCAACTTCTAGAGCAGACATGACACAAAACATTCCAGGTGTGTGGAGCCAAGTTCTGTACAAATCACACAGCAAGGACCTGGCTGCCAAGCCAAACGTTTCTCCCAAAAGCTTCCTGCCCAAGAAGACAGGAACTGCACGGATGCATTGGCACTGGGCATCCCAGTCTCTGTACAGGCATGGCAGCAGACCTCTTGCAGAGACTGCATGGCTTGTGACATGGGCATGTCCTGCTGCAGGAGGGCGCAGAACCCGGCCACGGGCTGCAAGGGACTGCAGCTTCCTCACCACACTGGCAGAATCTATCTGGTTGGCAGAGATTAAAGGCCAGAACACAGAGTATCCTGCCATGGGTTTTCACATAAAAGACATTCCTGCATGGTTATTTTAAGTGAAAGACCCATACAGACATGAACAACACCACCACAATGCTTGAGAAAGCAAGTAAGTGCAAATTTTGAAACAGCAACTACAGTATATCTTGCTTAGACTTCAGCATTATTTGGGTCTTTAAATCTAACTTTATTGCTCCTGTGTTTGTATTTCTGGAGATATCCTTAGTTAAATATAATAATTTTCTAAGTCAAAGTCATCCAGAAATGAAGAACCAAGCACTTCTCTCCAAAATTGGTTCTGGTGCTTAGTTGTGGTTGGGATTAAATGCAGAAATAAGGTACACAAATTTCTGTGAGATAAGATGACTCTCTCTGAGCATTCTGCACTTTCCTTCCCTGAGTTATTGATGCAGACACAGGTGGCCATGTGTCATCCCTTCTAGGAGTACAGAACTTGGCACCTATATTTATCATTCCACTGGAAGTAATGCAAATCTACTTGGACTGGCTTGTAGGTAAATATAGGAAGCTACTGCACTCTAGCAGGGTATCTTACCCCACACAAAATTTTACCTATGGTTTGTTAACCAGTCAGATAACTCAAGCAGGACAAGTTGTCTTGTAGTGAGCAATTCTGGCATCATTTTGGCACCAGGGTTGGCGCTGGTCTGGCATCTCTCAACTACCAATAAACAACTTACTTTGAAGTGTGATCTGGAAGATAAGCTGAATTTCTGAGTGACAGCCATTTACTTTACCACTATAAAAGCCACAGCACACTTCCACAAAGCAGAAATCTTCCATATATTTTCCTGGAAACTCATGGAGTTTCTCCTGTCAGTAGGGACAATTGTTTCACAGTTACTCACCAGGGGCTGAGTGAAGGAATTAGTGCACATCATCACCATTGCGGCAGGAAGTTACATTTAACCCCTAATCAGTATTACTTATTTTCCTAGCTTTAATATAGGTAACTTGATACAGTGCACTGTTCTAAGTGATGCTATGATTTATTAGTAGTTGTTTTAGTTTTATATTCTATAGTAATTTTGATTAAGATCTTTTGCCTGTTATGTCTGTTCATTTGTCTTAATAAATATTTCATTTTTATATAAGTATATCTGATTTGCCATCATTAGAACTTTCAGGACAAAGTGCTTCCTTAAATTTATACTGTTGCCAAAAGCTGAGGCTAAAGAAGGATTTACCTTAATTTAAACCTTTTTCTGTGAAGGAGGTTAAATACACAAAGGAGTTGTTTCTGCCTCTCACACAAACTTCCCAGACAGCAAAGCTTCTTCTCAAGTAAACTTCATCTGCAGCTCCCACTCTCTCTGTGAGATGCACTATTTCAAGTTTTCACATTTGCAGTTTTCATTGACACAAAGTGTGGAAATAAGTTAAATATTCTCTCCACCCCATCAGTAAACTGCTCTGCACTGAATTTCTGAAGAGCTACATAATTGTAATTAATCTGACACAGAATATTATAGCATAAACAACACACCTGTGAGATAGCCACAACTTGTTCTCACAGCACCAGCCAGATAAAAAAAACAAAAGCTCATGCAAAATGAATTCTTTGACAGAAATGTCATTGGAGTCTGGTCAGGATAAATCAAGGAATCTTAGTTTTGTTTTTCATCGCATTCTGTTAAATGGGGATATATAAACAAAATCAGTGTTTGTGTGTGCTATGCAAACAAAGCTGATAAAATACTGTCACTACACTCCATAATCCCATTAAAACTACCTCATTTTCTATTACTTTAAATTCTATTACTTTTCAAAGGAATAAAGGAGAACTAGCTCTAGTATTTAATAACTGCACTAATATTTGAAACTAGCACTAGTATTTAATGACACTCCAAGTATAACATTACCCAGTGGGAAGCATTTCTGTCAACCTGGATTACTCAACAGAACAAGTAACACAGGTCTTCCATTAATCACTGCTGAGTTGTTACCTAACAGTTTCTCAGTGAGATATTTATACTCTGCTTGTTACACTGAAATCGTTGTGCAAATTTCTCCATTTGTAAGAGTAAAATAAACACTAGCAGCACTATCTGCTGCTAGCAGAAGCTTTAAACAGAATTTAGCAAGGCCACTCATGTTATATGTTATTCAGATTGACTTCTGTACCAACAGTCACGGTATGAGCATTTCACATTACTAGGAATTTATTTTATTATACAGATTGTTATTACACATAATACATATAGATTATACATAATGTACATATAAATTATGTCTGTAATATATTATAAAATATAATTAACATTATAGTAATACAATGATATTTTTAATGGATTCAATACATTATATATACCAATTTTCATTATTTATGATGCAAATACAGTTAAACCGTATGCTCTCTGACTCTTTCCTGGGTAAGGATTTATACTCAGCAGACCAAAACTACAGTGGCTCGTTGATTTCTGGGGATCTGTCCAGCCCTTTTTTGGTTTTTTCCTCCCAAGAATTCTCTAATCTCTTCCTTTCACATGGCCCTGTGAAGCTTATGGTGTTTCTCTTTTGGCTACAACCATATTATTCATTTCTAAATGAACAAATTATGGGAATTATCACTGTATGTTAAATTAATAAGAAAACTAATTACATCATATTTTACTTTCTTCTTTTTTTTCTTAGTAAGTTATCTCCTACTCATTTCCAATTTCTGGTTTTCTCTTTTTGATATTACAGATCAGGTTTTAGTTCCAGCAAGGTCTGTAGCATGAAAACTAGTCCAAAATAGAGGCGCTTACTTTGCAAATGACAAGGATCTATAAGTTATCCATGGCGAGTCATGCCCGAGCAGTCTGACTGCTCTCTGTGCTGAGGTCACTGGCTCTGTGCTGAACAGTGCACTGTGTTAGTTTTATCTTAAGCAAGTCATTAGACATAGCCTCCCATGAAATCCAAATGGTCAAACGGGCAAGAAATGGAAATATTCCATTACCAGAAATTAGTGAAAGACAAATTTAGAGCCAGAATGATGAGAATAAAGAACATTTCAGGTTCATCAACTGTCCTATTCTAAGAAGGATGGCTCTAGGTCAGTTTGCAGAGCTGCCATATAACTAGTTACAATTCTGACCTCTTTTGGTAAGAAGCAGGTACTGTATAGTACCTGATTAAAAAAGGAGATGCGGCAAGAGGAATTAAGGTCCAGAATGTCTGTTTTAAAATGCTGGGATTCAATTTCCTAGGGAGAAGAGGGCAAGGTCCTGATAAAACACTGAACTGAAAGGTCTTTGCATTTCACCTCCCGGCTTTGTCTCATATTCCTGACTGCTGATGGGGTGTGCTGGCATTAGTGCATGCAACATTTATATTTTTACATTAAATAGAATAATGGAAAAAAATGTATAGAATGTGTTACTAAGACTGAAAAGGCTGTCTAAGATTATGTGCAGACTGACAGAAAGAAAGCTAATAAAATGTAGTTTGGCTTTGAAGTAAAGCCTGTAGATTAGCCTGCACATTTCTGTGCCAGAGTTTTGTTATTTATTACTACTGACCGTTACAAAATCTTGAGAGAGATACAGAATTACATGAACAGAGAAGCAGATTTTTTTCTTCAGATCTCCATTGAAATAAATTGAGTCTGAACACAGACTTTGAAAGGAGTACTGGAAAGCAAATTATGTATTTAGGGATTAAGCTATTTTACGTAGCTGGTAAGTCAACAGCAAGCCACCAAAGCAATATGTAGGACATCTGACAAGAGAGCACGAGCCCCAAGTTCCAGGTTTGCTGCAAGGCTGTTGTCACCACAAGCAGCAGAAATACCTGTAAATGGCTGGTAGCCTCTAACTAAATCTACTGATCTATCCTATGACTGATAGGAATGAGACACAGAAGGCAATCAAACAGGATTTCTTCTGTGAGTTACCTGTGTTTTAAAAATATTTGACTTCATGAGAATTTACATTTTCTGCAAACTAGACGCTTTTTTTTTAACAGATACAGATTAATGTTCCCGCACTAACTTCATTTCATGTGGATTTGTGAAGTACTTTAATATATTTATTGGAATTCCCACAAGGATCCAAATACAAGTTACAGACTTTAAAGTAAGTAAAGTTACACATTTATCAATGACGGTTCAGATATTTTCCCTTTACTGGGCTTTTTTTTTTTTTTGTTTGGGAGACATGTTGAATATGTTTGAGGCATATGTCATCAGGGGGGGCTGAAGTGGACAGGGCTTGGACAAAACCCCTGAAAGAGATGATGTGATGATGATGTGAAAGCAGTGATGAATGAAAGTGAAAAGTGAAAAGTGAAATCTCCCTTGTCTGAAAAACAGTTCTTTGGCCAGGGATTGCTCTTTGGAAGGGGCTGCATATCACACTCCATGTTTGTGTCTCTGGGATGACCAGGAGAAGAATCAGATACCAGCCCAAGCAGGACACACCCGGCCTTCCCAAAGCCCCAGTCGTGCTCTCTGACCTGCAAGCACAAAGCTATCAAGAAATCAGGCTGTTGCATTCAGAACTATCCTGCACAACGTGCATGCAAAGCTGCAGGAGATCATCAGCTGCACAACAGCAGTAGCTGCATGCTCACAGAAGGATGGTGAGCAGCCACTCTGGGTTGTCAAGGGTAAATTTATGCAGTGTTTGAGATGTGTTTGGGACAGTTTGAATAAATGGAATCTATTTTACAGGAAAAACAAGGCAACCATCATATCTCTTAATAGAAAGATACTCTCAAAAGCAGCAGAAAGAAAAACTTCACAAAGCTTCAAGAGCCTTATCAAAATGTGAGTGGTGGCATGTTGAAGCACCACAAAACTCAATATGAAAACCCTTTTAATCTTTCTCCCTGTTTCCATGAACAAAAGAAATACTTCTTGTCTAATAGTTTCTAAGCTTATACACTTATGGTCTCACCTGCATTAGAGAAAAATGGTTTTAAAAATAGCATCTCCTTTTGTGAAATGCACTGTAATTGATCAGGACAATTGGTAAGTTTTGTATTTATTATGTACACAAAACATTGTAAGCCTAATCTTATACAAGAAGACCTTTTCTGCTTTGTCTCAAAAAAATACCTTGATCAAGGAAATAAAATGTTTTTGCAAAATGTTAGTTATTTGAAATAATTGCTTTTTAAGGGCAACAATTTAATTGCCATTCACTCTTTAATCTATTTAGAAATTCTCATGTTCTGAGGAGAGATAAGAAGTTATACAAGCTCTCTAAAATGCATTTCAATATTAATTTCAAAAAGCAACTTATGCAACTGAAGTGTACACTTTATATTTATCTGTCACTGAAAGATGAAAAGCAATCCGTTTTATCTCACCCAGTCCAACAAAATACGGGGTAAACTCTGTTTTCCCCTATTTTTTAAAACCAAAAATGACCTCTTTAGTGACTTCTTTTGGGGGGACAAAAAAAAGAAAGGAAGACAAATCAGCTTAAACCAATGCAGTAAATGCAGACAAATCAACTGCAAAAAAAGCAAGAAAATGATCCATATATGCAAATGAAAAATACAAAATGAAGGTAGGTTACTTAAGAAAAATTGTTTGTTCTTGTAATATTATAGTAATTCAATACAGTTTGCACTATTTAGAGATTGACGCATGCTTTTGCAACTCTGTACTTTGAGCCACAACATCTTATTCATTTACTCAAGGTAGTCTCATTTGAACTGTAAAATCCCTCACTGCCTTTACAACAATGTTAGAACAGGGCGTCCCAAGCTGGATTTGCTGCCATACAGAACATGGTAGGTTACTGCACACCTTGGAAAGGTGTCTGCACCTGACTCAGGAGGACCCTGGATCAGCACATCTCTCATATTCAGAAGGCTCTTACATATTTGCTGCAATACTTTTTGTCAGGCAGCTTGGACAAAGTGGGAAATGTGGGGGAAGAGAGTGAAGAAGCTGCCATTTCAACTCACAACTCACAGGGACAGAGCTGGATGTTAAACCCTTTCTGATGACCAGTTCACAGGTATTTCTGGGCACTCAGAGGGAGCTCTGTTATATCTGACACCTGCAGGTACTGGGACCCCTTTGTAGTGTACAGAGGGAATCACACTTACATCAAAGGGCCCCGAGCAAAAGTGTTGAACCAGGTGGCAGGAATTTGCACGGTGAGTTGGAGAGGATTCAGTAAGATGGACAGAATGTGTAAGAGGAAAGCCAGCTGAGAGCTGTAGTGGTTGTTGCCTTAAATAGTGCCAAGATAATTTAGGAACTTATCAAACAACCCAGAAGAGGGTTTTGCAGTATGGAATTGTTGCCAAGGCTGGCAATTCTTACAAGCCTGAGACAGACAGATGAATACAGCATGGTTCAAGGATGGATGGAGTTGCAGACAACATCCTTCCCTTTCCAGAACTACCAAAATGTAAGCACTTGGTATCTCAGATTTTGTTCAGGGAGGTTACCGATTTTTAACAATGCATTGTAATATTTTTTTTTTTTAATGCTGTGGATTTTCAGAGAGTAAATAGAACTTAGGACTCAAAAGTCTTGACTGTGTCTCATCAGCTGGATATACACTGAAAGATCTGTTGATCAGTCCCTAGAAAATTCATGAAAACTGCACGAAAGTTTCATGAAGCAAAATCCAATTTGCACAGTTAATACAAAGGCTGTTACAGAAGTAACCCAGTGCTTACAAATGCACTTTTACTTTTGATCTATACTGAGTCCCTGACAGCATTTAAAAATAAGCAGAAAATCTAAATTAATGCTGCTTATATTGGCTTAGAATGCACTGTGTAAAACTCACAATAGAATTTTAAAATCTCAGGGGAAAACTTACTCTTTCTAATCTCCCATTTAATTAAACTGATCCTTTAGGTTGCAATTGGATCCAGCAATAAAGTCAAAAGCCGATTAGCCATGGTTTAGACCATGCAGGATGTTCAGGAGGACATGATGTAGCCCTGTAGCTTTCTCAGCCCTATTTTATAGTTAGATTTGTGGAAAAAGTGAAGCTGACAACAGTATCCAGAACAGCCTTCTGTTTCTCTTCTCCAGAGAACAAGTGTCCACCATGAGGATAAGCAGATTTGGTGGGAGCTATGCCATGAGGGAAAGGCAGTGGCTCGAGGTGCTCAAACTATGGATCTCTCCTTTGATTCCTTGCTGGAGTTAAATAACTCCCAACAGAAATTTACAAACCCTGTCAGGAAAAGTCTAGATACACTTGATTCTCAGCTAATAAAGTCTGCTGCAGATGGTGTCTTACCATGTTTTTTAGCTTAAGCGAAAACTACACCCACTATAAAGGTAAAGGACTTTATCTTTTTTTATAGAAACAAGCTAAATTATTTTTAAATCTTTCCTTCAAACTATCAGCTGTCAGAAAACTTAACCACAGAACAAGAACACTCAGATGCAAAACAGAATTATATATACATGTATATATATATATACATATATATATTATATATACAGTTATAAATACAAAGCAAATGTTGGTTCCTTTTGTAGAGACAGGATCATAATACAAACAGAGAACCTCATTACAGTCATTTCTAGATATGTTCCATAGAAGCAACTTCCTGTCCTGTTTGCAAGGGTTCAACATTCTGTCTGAATGCACAGAAATATTCACATCATGACCTGTCCTAGGAGTTTTAAAATGTAGGTAAATGATGCAGGTATGAAAGATGCAATATCTACCACACAGCACTGAGCTGCGTTCTGCACCAGATAGCTGTGGTTCCTGGCCTGTTCCTGGTGGTTCCTGGCCTGTTCCTGGTGGTTCCTGGCCTATCAGAGCAGAATTGTAACTGGCACAGTTTGTGCTATGTTCCTTCAGTGCCTGGTCTTTGGTAGCAAGGACAGGGCAGCATGCAATCATATTGCTCATGTTTATGCTTTCTTTTAATATTTTTACCATCTCAAATAAAAGCAAAACAAGGATTAATATGTGTGCATTTTCTCACTTAGCCAGGCATTAATAACAAGGGTCTGTCAACAGACCGTGGTTCTGAAGCACTGCTCTATTCCTGTGCATCCATGTCAGCTGCTCTGATCCTAGAGGAGAACTGGAACAGCTGACTCAGATGGGAAGGCTCAGAGGAATGGAGGGTCACCCCAATTTGCCATTAGCATGAGAACTTAATTTTATTTGAGTTGAATCCTGTCTGCCAGGCTGGATGTGCCTGGAAGAAGAAAACAGCTTGATGATACAAATCACTGATTGCTGGTACACAAATAGTTTTTGCTTGCACAATAAAGATAATAAAACATCTGAGAAATAGAACAGATAAATGTTACAAACATCTGGCAAGCACTGGAACCTCAGGTTTTCAGCTGAAAAGTTTTATGCTTTTAGCAAACAAGTGACTAGAAGGGTGAAAAACACATGAAGCAAACCCCTCTGTCTCTTGCAGGGCAGATGGTAGCCTAGGGAACAGCTGGCTTCAGTTTTTCCATCTAGTTGAATTCTGGTCTGCCTAGTGCTACTCATTTGTGCTCAGACTAATGCTTCTCTCCCCTCTTCACTGTGCAGCTGCAAGTTGGGATTGTCAGTCTGTAACAACCACTGGAGTTATTTCACCACTGTTTGTCTGGAATGAAATGAGTGGTGACCACCTGCAGCTGCTCTGGAGATTGAGGATTCCTCCTCCTGCTATCCCTTTCCCCTGTCTTCTCACAGAGGACTTTAAGCTTTCTCGAGTCTCCAGGGCATGGCTCACTGAGGTGTCCTGCACCTGCCACGACTGGAGCAGTTTGCCATTTCTAAGGAACACAAAAGATGCTATTCTTAATGAGCAGTGGTTTAAAACAAAATATTTTTGCTATGCAGTAAGAGAGGGAATCAAATGACAGTCATATTAAATTCATAAAGTCTTCATGAAAATTCTTTCTTCCTTATGTTTCCTAAACAATACTTTCACAATATTCAGCTGCATTTTGGGTCCTAACGCGGAATCAAGAGGTAGACATGGCCAGCTGTTATTCATCCCAAGGCACTTACTAGACTCTCTAGCATCCTCCATCCTCATAATCTTTGACAGTGTGCTGCCACTCCCATCCCAATAGAATCAAAAGTTTACTTCTTCTCACTTCTTTTTATATTGTATCTTTTACCTCCATTTGCCTCAACATTATTTTGCAAATTCTTTTCAACTAACTCCACCACTATTCTTAGTTTTTATTCTGGTTTTGATGAACAACAACAACAACAAAAAGGAAAACAAACGCACAGATAAAAACAACAATTTTTTGAAGATGTAAGCCTGTAAAAGAAAGGTTAGAAAATACAAGGTCATGATAGCTGGCTAGAATACTTATCACCAAGGGAACCATTTTTCCCCTGAAGAAGGTACCAGTAACTTACTGATAATTTCATATAACTTACTAATAACAATCTATTTTTTAAAAAAAATTACTACAGTATGCAAATAGAATTATTCCAGTCAATATCAGGATAAGACTTAACAGACAAGAATTATTTCCATAATTTAATTCTTTTCCATGCTTATGACAAGAGTTTTCAGCATTTTATGAATAAGTTAAATGGACTAACTGAATGCTTTTAATCAATGCTTTGATTATCTTTATTAGAAAGAATAATTGTGCATTGTACTCACAGGTGAGGGCATGGGTAACTGCAAACACTCCAGGGAAGTACTAGAATAAGCAATGCACAACTCCATTGCACAGAGAAGATCCCTGCTCAAAGGTGCAGATGTAGACTGGATCTGTCCCAGATTGCAGAAGGCACCTGAACAAAGCAAAAAAAAAAAAAAAACAAAAAAAAAAAAACAACAAAACCTCCTGGGGCAATTAGAGAGTTGTTCCCATTCACTGGTAAAACCCTGCACCACGTTGTCCAGCCCTGCACACGGTCACTGGCTACAGCATCCATTTGTTCTATGCTGCCAGCAACATGACATCTGCATTAAGAGGACCACTACAGTCCATTGCACCTGTGCAGATGCTCATGGCACCCCTCAGTGCTTCTGGGCTGTGGAAAGCACCTTCCAGACTCTCAGGTCTCTCCCTGTGGCTGTGGCTCATCCAGTGCTGCTTCTCCAGCAGTAACAGAGCCCCCTTGGGCTGTGCCTGCCCTCTTGCACGTTCCATGTGTCCCTGGAGGCTGCTGGAGCACAGCGAGATACAGATATCCCTGGCTCAGAACCGGGCAAAACAACTTCCCTCTGCCTTGCCTGTGTAGATCCGTGCACACGGATCAGTGTGCACAGAAAACAATCAGTAACCAAGGTCACGTGTGGGAAATTCACTTTAAGAGCTGGACTTCGACAATCCTTTTTAGTCCATTCAAACGCAAAATATTCCATGAATACATGAATCAGGTTCTAAAGCTTTTCCTGTTTATGGAAAGAATATTTATCAGCAAAGTTAAGCAAGCTTTTTTTGGGAAATGATACCTGAGGTAAGCTTGAAGGAAGTAAAACAAGAGTCATTGTAGATGGCCTAGGTTTATTATCAGTAAAATGGATGAGGCCTTGCACATCTTGAAATAGGATTCTTTGAAAATTTTCAACTGATTTTAGCAGGTTCTTTTTCCCTCCTTTCCTTCTTTCACTCATTGCTCCACCTTAAAACTTCTCCTAAAGCTTCTGCAAAAGAGTGTAAAGACCTTTTAGATGCTCATTTTTTACTAGCTAATCAAACAACCTGGAGCATAATATTTTTACTCATATGTAAGAATTCCAAGCCGTTTTTAGTAAATGAATAGCCAAATTATTATTAGCTAAAAAAAAAATTTAATCTGTAACATTAAACTCAAGTACATGTTTTTAGTGTATTTATGTTTGTATTTTACTGGAAGTTCTTCTCAGCAGTATAAGTAAAGGCTTGAAGAGTCTGCTTCTAGAGGCTGACATTGTTGACCCTTTGACATCTGGAGCCAGGCACTCCTCCGATCTGTCTGTGTTCATCTCTTTCAACTCCAATTTTGCTGAGACAGTCCCAGAGGTTCTCTAATAATGACACCTAGCCTAAGCCTGTGCTAGGCTGGACAGACAGCAGCAGCATGTGCAGAGCTGTGCAGGGCTGTGTGCATGGCCCCAGACATTCAGGAAAGGAAAGGTGCTCGTATTTCCTTCACAGTGGGTCCTCTTGGGCAATGAGGCCACTATTCCTTCTGTGCTGTGCTGCACACAGGAAGCGTGCATGAAGACAGCCAGGCCCTCCAGGAACAGTGATAGTCTTGGTGCTCAGAGGAGTACACCCCTAAGCCTGGTAAGGACCAAGGAAGTCAGAAAGCTTTGCTCTGATCCTCAATCCTTTTGGTCAATCTGCATTTTATTAACAATGAATTCTTTATGCCATCCATGGGGGAAAAGAAAACAAAATTCTATTTTGTGGAGTGTTTGTTTTCAAAAAGAGGGATTGGAGTTTTGTTCATTTTTTCTTTAACTCAGTCAGTAGTAACTTCAACATGGGCTCTGTGTGCATACCAGGCCCCTCTCGGGGTGCAGCCAGAGAACTTGAGGCTGTGTCTGCAGTTGGCATGTACCTGAGGATAGAAAGCATGGAAGTCAAGTGTGACAACCCACAAAAGGAAGATCCAGCTGTGGCACAGCAGCTGCCAGTTCTGGGGGCCAGTACCAAACTGCCACTACATAGTGACAGTGCTGGTGACAGTAGTGATGGCTTCAGGCACAGTGACCACATTGGCCCTTATGCCAGCAGCCAGTTCTCTAAGAGAGAACCACATTGACTGCCCACTGGTCATTGCCACTTAATTGCGAGAGCCACATTAACCTTCTCAAGGTGTTGGTGATGTTAGATTGGGTGAGTGTAAGCCGTGCCAGTTGCCACTGTCACCTAGATCACCCTCTCAAAGCAAGGACAAGCAGCTGGCACGACAGGAAGGGTGATACCATTGTTCAGGTGCCAACTTACAAGTTCACCCCAGAACAACAACAGTTTTGGCAGGTACCTATTTCTAGTAAGAATAAACTGATCAGACTCTTCCCATGTGCTTTTCTTTGCTGTTCATGACTACTGCTGTGAAAAGGACTGCTGCATTTTTTGGTCAATGTTCTGGAATAGTTACCTTTAGCACTCAGTATTCAAACATAAATGCAATCAGTAGCCTTTAAGCAGAGTGCCTTCTATTGTTCTATTTACCTGTTTCCTGTGCTCAAGCAAAAAAGAGCTCATTAATGACTGAAATAAACCATCAACAGGAATACTAAATAGTAAGAACCAAACTCATCACACAGACACTAAAATTTGTTCTTGCAAATTGTTTGTATAATATCTAAATAGATATATTTGTTTGCTTATTAATAGCCAGAAAACTGACAAAAAATGTTAAGCAACTATTTATTCACCATAAAATATGTACAGTACATTACTTCCAGGCAAATCCCTAAATGGGAATGACATAGTTTAAAAGCACCATTAATATCTTCTGCAGTTACAACCAGAGAGGAAATTTTCTTTAGAAATAGCAGACTGCACTTGTCAGAATGTATATCTATCATCAACCAAACAAACCAAAACAAAATACACAGCAGTGCAAACTCTGAGAAAGATTTAATTTTCACATTGATGAGTGACTCCATTTCCCATTAATCTGAGTGGTTTGCCTGGCCTCTAGTAAATGCATCTTTCCATCTTCCCATAGAGAAGTTGAGTTTACACTTAAGAACTGACTACATGAAAGATGAGCCAATTATTAGACATGAAACAAGCTCTCCTGGCAGGGGAGGGAAGCAAAGCAGCAACCACTCCTCTATTAGGTGCCCAAGAGCGCTTTCTATTATGTTACAGCTGCATTTGATGGGCATTATTCACTTTAAGTGACTGAGAATGCAAACATGACTCAGATGAAGCAGATAAAGGCAGATCACATATGCTGCACAGGCAAAACCAGCAGTAGGGCACCACATTCTCCAGGATTATCTCTATGTTGAAATGCATTTGCCTTTCTGGAGCAGATACCAAAACACACTGAGCATCTGTGACATCCTTCTTGAATACAGAAGGGACAGCTTTCAGAAATCTATTTTCTCGTATACTTTCCTGTCTGCAAGGTGCAGAAACTCCATTAGCTGCTGTCATATGAGAAAGGGACCAGCTCATATTCCAAACAATTTTTCACTTTCTGATAACAGGAATGGTTCATGGTGCCAAATTTTTCCACACTCCATTTAGCCATGGCACAGTTGTATACCAATCACAGGAAGTCTGAATATTCAAACAAATCAGACTGATCTTCTCAGCCTCATTGTCCAGTAAGAAAAGAAAATATAACAAAATAAGAAACAGCTGAATCACTGGGAGACTTCCAATACAACATGTTTGAAAGAGAATACTAAAAGTTTGAGAAGCATGAACAGCCCAATTGCAGACTTCATTAAAGAATGAGTCAGGGACAGACCTGCTGCCTCCAAGTAAAACTTTCAATTTTTGCAAGCAGTGTCAAAAACATTATCAAACATGAATTTATAGATATTATGACCCTTTACTGTTGAGTCCATTAAAAGAACAACAATCACTTTTTTAGTTTGGTAAGAATAGCTATATTACTAGTAAACCAGGAAAGAATAGGAAACTGTCAGTCACATCCTTTGGTCCATATTTATTTAGTAATTTTCTGTCCATTAGCAGAGGGGAAAAAGAAAAAAAAGTAAAGGGTAGCTAACAGTTGTTTACACTCCTTAGTATGGCCTAACTGAGGCTGAGTACAGAGGAATCCCTGCCCTGGTCCTGCTGGCTGCACCGTTCCTGACACAGGCCAGGATGCCGTTGGCCTTGGCCACAGAGCGCTGCTGGCTCGTGTCCAGCCTGCTGTCCATCTGTACCCCCAGGTCCCTTTCTGCCTGGCTGCTGCCCAGCCACCCTGCCCCCAGCTTTTAGTGCTGCATGGAGTTGTTGTGGCCAAAGTGCAGGACCCAACACTTAGTCTTGTCAAGCTCCATATTGTTGGATTCAGCCCATCTACGCAGTCCTAAGTCCCTTTGCAGAGTGCTCCTACTTTTCACCAGGTCGATACTTCTCCCCCGCCAACTTGGTGTCATCTGCAAATTTGCTAGTGCCTGACTCAAGCCCCTTGTTCAGAGCATTGATAAAGGTGTTAAACAGAACTGGGCCCAGCACTGATGCCCAGGGCACAGCACTAGTACCTGACCACCAACGAGATGCAGCACCACTCTCTGGGCCCCACCATCCAGCCAGAGCTTGCTCTGTAGAGTGCACTGAATACTTTCACTGGGGATTAGAGCTTCTCTGTGTATTTCTTTGAATATGCTTTTGCAGTCAGATACTATCACCAACAATCCTTGAACCTGTCACTGTTTTGTATTGAGTCTTATTCCATAAACTGTCGACATGAGTCCTTCACAGACACCAGCAAACTGGCAGCAGGTGACATAAAATGAAGTGGGAAGATCAGCTGTGGGTCTCCCTTATGCCGTTGGTGCGTGTCCCTGGATAAGTGAGTTGAGCCATCCTTTGATCCAGCAGGACTGCTCAGTGGAGCGTACCAGTAACAGGGTGCTGACAGACTGCTCGGGCACAAGGGTCTCAGCTTCCCTGGGGTGCTGACAGGCAAGTTAAATGTTTAGACTCCAGGACATCTGCATTCACTAAGGGTGGAGGAAATCTCTCCTTTTCACATGACAGATGTTTTGTGTAAGTGTTGTGGGTTGACCCAGGCCCGATGCCAGGCACCCACGAAAGCCACTGACTCACTCCTCTCTGCAGCTGGACAGAGGAGAGAAAATATAACAAAGGGTTCATGAGTTAAGGACCAGGAGAGATTGCTCATCAAACAGCATCATGAGTAAAACAGGCTCAAATTAAGAGATATATTAATTGAATGTATTGCTAACAAAATCAGAGCAGGATAAGGAGTAAAACAAAACCTTAAAAACAGTTTCCCCCTGCCCCTTCCTCCTTCACAGCTCTACCTCCTACCTCATCAGTGCAGGGCAACAGGGAGTGGGGGTTATGGTCATTATATCATCCATTGTTTGTCCCGTGAGAGATGGTTCTCCACAAACTTCTGCAGTGTGAGTCCACCTCATCAGTAACAGATCTCTGTGAACTGCTGCAGTGTGGGTCATTCTTACACAGCATGCAGACCTTCAAGGACAGGCTGCTTCAACATGGGCTCCTCCACGGCCTACAGGTGGATCTCTCCATCCCCGTGAACCTCCAAAGGCTGCAGGGGCACAGCTGCTTTACCATGGTCCTCACAATGAGCTATAGAGGAATCTCAGCTCCAGTGCCTGGAGTGCCTCCTCTCCCTACTTTTCCACTCTACCTTGGTGGCTGCAGCATTGTCCCTCTCACATATTCCCACCCTGCTCTTCTCTGGTCCCAATTACAACTGTGGAATAAACTTTTTTGTTTCTTCTTAAATATGTTATCACTGAGGTGTTACACCATTTCTACTTGCCCCAGCCTTGACCAGCAGCATATCCTCTCTTTGGAGCCACCAGGGACTGGCTCTGCCAGACTTGGTGGAAGCTTCCAAAAGGTCCTTGCAGAAGCCACTGTTGTAGCCTTCCCACCCCCCACCACCACTACTACCCAAGCTTGTCCACGTGAGCCCAACACAGAAAGATACAAGATTTTTAAATGCAAATATAAATCTTGTATATACGTATAAATAAAGGAACCAATAAAGGACTTCAAAATGTAACAAAAGAATATATATATGAGGGAATTAAAAAGAGCTAATAGCTCTCTTAGCTCTTACACTCAAAGTATAAGCAGATATTAGCAGTAATCTATGCAGAGCTTTTCTAGAAGTAGATATCTAAGTCGAAATAGAGAAGTGTCAAGTATGAAAATACACAAATCTAAACAGTCTAAAGATGTGGTTTGTGTGTTAACAGAAGTTAAACAGATATGTGTCAATAGATCTGTAGGTATAAATAGATATTCTGTATATTAAGTGCAAATAGACATAGCCTAAATAGATGAATGTAAATATATAAAAGTGTATAGGGGGAAATAACAAAACTGTTTTGGTAAAGGTTTTGTTTCTCACTCTATGAATCCCAGCAGATTTGTCTTTCTCAGAAGCCCAAAACTGTGACATTTCTTTCAGAAACTGCATGGATTGATGCAGCCAGAAACAAAAACACACACCCCACCACCACCACCCCCGCCCCCCCACCACATTGTAATGGGCAAAAACAAAGTCAAAATTTACTCATTTTCATGTTGTGGAAAAGCACTGGAAACTCCTAAAATCAAGGATCTTGAAAAAGCAACCTCCTTTGCCCTAGTCTTCACATTATAGAAAAGAAAAAAAAAAATAAATAAATAAATAAACACCCCACACCGCCAAACACGTCAGTCCGGGCGGGAACTTGGGCAGTTTCGGGGCACGGCTGCAGCTGACCCGGTGTTGGGTGAATTGGTCACCCCGGCCGCGCTGGCTGCCGGTGGTTATCCCGGGGAGAGCCACTGCTGCCGGCCGCTCGCACGCAGGGCGCTCCCCGCTGCCCTCCGCCTCCCTCTCCCCTCCGCTCCCCCTTCCCTCCGCTCCCCTCCGCCTCCCTCTCCCCTCCGCTCCCTCTCCCCTCCGCTCCCCTCCGCCTCCCTCTCCCCTCCGCTCCCTCTCCCCTCCGCTCCCCTCCGCCTCCCTCTCCCCTCCGCCTCCCTCTCCCCTCCGCTCCCACTCCCCTCCGCCTCCCTCTCCCCTCCGCTCCCTCTCCCCTCCGCTCCCTCTCCCCTCCGCCTCCCTCTCCCCTCCGCTCCCCTCCGCCTCCCTCTCCCCTCCGCTCCCTCTCCCCTCCGCCTCCCTCTCCCCTCCGCTCCCCTCCGCCGCCCGCCCCGCCCGGCACGGAGATGGGGCCGGGCTGCGCTCCGCCGGATCCCCGAGGCGCGGCAGCGCAGCGGCGGCACCGCTCCTCCCAGGAGATCGTGCATCGCCCCGTGTAGGCGGGGCCTGGTGGGGAAAGAACATGAAAACACAACTGGTCGAGAAAGTAACATTAAAAGCATCTGTTACGAGCATTTTTATTGCTGTCAAGTGCCTGTCACCGTAGGGGTGAAGATTCTGTAGAGCCCGTCCGCTGTCAGACACTCGCCAAGGTCTCTCTTCTAGACAGAGAGAGAGACTTGCCCATGCTTGTTCTGGGTGAATAACAGTTTTTACCTGGTTATTAGTTTTGCCTCCTTTACTATCATTGCTGCAATATTTCTTCAGACATGGTGCCCTGCACCAGCACTTACAGCTCTTGTGCTGGGTAGTAAATAATTAAAATCAATGCAAATACATTATTTCTGTAATTTATATCAATATATTTAGTTTGCTGTCCTTAACAGGACAGTAACCCACCGGTTGCTCAGAGGATCAAACACACAGGTCCTCTCTCACAAAACTCAACTGAACTGGCTGATGTTACACACAGGTGATGCACTGGATCTTCTGGGTTACTATTAAGCCTTGGCAGATGACTTTGATTAGGTCAAGTGGCATTTGGAACTGCCTCGAGGACAGGAGGGTGGAAATGTTTCTCTCCTGTAGAAAAGAGACACTGTTCACAGCCAGGAGCTGGGGTTCAAATGCAGGATTCCACCTCTTAAAATTGCAAATATCACAGGATTCCTCTCAGACAAAAGCTGCCAGGAACTAGAGCTCCAGTTGGCCTCGGATTCCCGGGGCCTCCTCTAAACTGCCTCCAAGACTTTAAGGGGGAAATTTTTTCCTACCTTTTGGAAAGAGACACCGTTCACAGCCAGGTTCTATTTCAGGATGACTCACCAGCAAGGAAGAGGGAGAGAGAACACACTCCTGCCCAGTCAGGGAAACCTTTCCAGATAAGACATCTCAGAGAGTCCTATTTCAAAGAATAAATATTTCATATTTCATATTTGCCTATTTCATAAGGCAAATAAGAAAAAGAGATCTATGACACCCTCCCATTAAATTCCAAACAAATCAGCAGGGAGTCTACTGATATTTAAACCCAAATGCTCTCACTAGGCTTTGGGAAGGACCCCCCATACTCCAGTGTCTCAGGCTAACCCAGTACCAGGACCATGCCAACCAAAGAGGTGTTAAATGCACAAAGGAAAGCAAAGTATGGCTCAGCTGTTTCAGTCACAGCAACATTAGTTAATCCACACAGAACACCTCCAGGAGAAGCATGGCCGGGGCTGCTCCCACGTTCAGACTGAGGGTCACACAACCACCACCTCTGAACCATCCCTTCGACCCTCTTCCCTGCTTCCCTCCGACCTGGCTGACTGGAACAGCACATGGCACACGCACTGAAAATCACCCACCATCTGAGCCGTGCAGCATTTCCTACCGAGGCTGAACCAAATCCTCTGAACCATCCTGCAATGCCTCACCGAGGGCACAGGGAGGAAGGATAAAGCAGTTATCCTTCCCTCAGCAAAATGACAGACATGCTTCCTTTAAGATGATGTTTAAAGGATGAGTAAGCTTCCATTCCATTCTCTTAGCCCATTTCAAAATCAAATTTCTGTATGTGGATATTCCAGGAGGTGCAGCTCACTAAGGCTCTCAGAACTGAGCCATATGAAACTGGATTACTGCTAAAATGTATTTCACTAGACTGTGCATATCTTATACATTCTACGTACTGTAAGAACTACAACCAGCTATAAGGCTAAACACCTTGTTTAGTCTCCAGTATTTATTAAAATATTTGGAGAAATGTCTAACTGTTTTGAGATCAGTATTGTCAATTTTTGTAGTCTAAAAAGTGGTAGCACCATCATCAAAACCCAGAAGCTTTTGACAGTTTAAAGTGACGCTGTTCTGGGTTTAAACTGATACATACTTAATCTGACTATTTTTCTATTTATTCACAGAGACTTTACAAACATGGGAGATCTTCCCCAAGGGACAGTGGTATTTCATTAACTTTGTCTATTGTACCAATACCTGGAATTTGGTACAGCTACAGACTGGAATCTTCTGGATGGATTCTGTGACATGACCAGCGAGATGGAGAAGGAGCACTTCACAAATCTTCCTGAGTACTAATAATTGTACTCCTTTAAATACACATAAAAAAGAACAGATATCAGATTGGAACAGAAAACAGAAAAAGAGAAGAAAAAAACCCGAGCAAGGGAACTCCTGGACTTTTTCTCTTGTCAGTTTAAGATTGTGATCTTCCAACCATTCAGAAAAATATGGTACCTAAAGAATTTAGGGAATTAAATGGAAATAAAATACACGGAATTAAAGCAAAATGCCACTGCTAAATTTTCATTAGGAAACTATGCCCGTGTACCAGACAAAGAGTAAGCAGTTTCCTGAAACTGAAAACCATACTCAGTGACTACTTCCAGCTGAGCATGAACATTTGCTATCACATAACCTTCCAATTATAATTCCAGGAACAGTGCTTTGCAGATTAATAATGCGCTATCACTAGGTACAGAACCCAAGAAGAGATGTTTTTAAACTTCCTTCAGGTATGGCTTCCTCTGCTTGGTAGCAACAAGGCAGAGAATATGGCAAGAACTTTGACGTGTTTTAATTTTTAGGGAAGGATGTTAGCAGTCAAGGTAAGTGGGCTAGGTGAGCAGTGGCTGGAGGGTGGAAGCAGTTGGTATTGCTCAGGTCTCCGTTCCTGGTGCAGCTCTCAGCTGCCGTTCTTGTTCACTGGTATAGCACCGAGACACCCTCACCAATGACCCGGATCATTGCTCTCGTGGGAACTGATATTGAGCAGTAAATTTGAGTTTGAGTGATTATGGGTTTTTTTAATATATTATCATGTCGAGTCTCAGTCGTGTTAATTGTTTTAAATTATATTTTTGACACTTTGAGTTAACTTCTTTGTGGTTTTGTGGGTTTTTTTGTTAGGGTTTTTTGTTGTTGTTGTTTTTGGGGGGTTTTTGTAACTAATATTATACAAGTATTTTTTGTAATGATTTTAATATTTTTTATTTTTGTGGTTTAACTGTAATTTGGGTAAGAGTGTATAAATTGTATTTTAAGAGTTTATGTTATGTATAGGATTTTTTGATTAACAATTTAAAGTTTGTGAGAGATAAGGTTAGGTGTTAAGAGGTATACTAACAATGAATGTAGAAAATGGATTTTGTGGATTGGTGATGGATAAACACCGTATTTGGATGTGTGGTTTTAGTGTTGCTTATTTTGTTTTGGTTTGGTTGTGGAACTATTTATCTTGAGGTTTTTTGGTGTGTTTTAAATAAGGTTTGACAGAGTGAGTAGCAATCTCATGTGGGGTTTTTTTTGTTTGCTTTTTTTTTTTTTGTGGAAAGAGAAGTATAACTTTTTCTTTAGGTTATGAAATTTACAGGATTACTTTATTGATTACTTACTAAATATTGTTCTCGAGTAGGTTTTCGTAACTCTGATTTTGAAATCAAAGAAAAATGAGTGGAAAAAGATGAGGTAGAGCAGTTTTCTCCTTATGGGATATAAAGGGTTTAACACAGAAGCTGCTTTGTCTAATCTTGCTTGGGGGGGTTTCCGTGCGACGGCCGGGCCGCCCTTGGGACCCGGCTGCAGGAGCGCAGCGATCTGTGCGCGCTGAACGTGAGGCGGCTCGGAGCCGAGCCGAACGGAGCCGAGCCGAGCCGAACGGAGCCGAGCCGAGCCGAACGGAGCCGAGCCGAGCCGAGCCGAGCCGAGACGAACGGAGCCGAGCCGAGCCGAGCCGAGCCGAACGGAGCCGAACGGAGCCGAGCCGAGCCGAGCCGAACGGAGCCGAGCCGAGCCGAACGGAGCCGAACGGAGCGAGCGGCTCGAAGTTCTGCCGAAGCGAGCCGAGCGGAGCAGAACGCACAGAGCGGCTCCGAGTTCGGCCGAATATAGATATTATTGTTTTATAATTCTAAATAAAGAAACATATAATCAAGATATAAAAATCTATATAGAAATATAAATTATAAATATAAATATAAGTAATACGAAGATATGTAATATAGAACATAAATAACACTAAACATCAATATACGTTTTAAATGTAAATGTGAATATAAATATGAGAAATATAATTTTAAAAAAATTTAAATACAGTTTAAAAGAAAGGGGTTCTTTTTGGCTATTATTTGGAGAGAGGCAGGGGTTTTATTTTAAATAATATAAGCGTTACAGAAGCAAAAATCTTAAAGCAGAAATATATAATCAATATATACAGGCATGTATAAAAATATATAAATAAGTATAAATAATAGGAATAGATGCAATATAGAATAGACATTTATATAAAAATAGAAATTTATAAATATAAATGTAAAATCAAACTATGCATCCATATACATTATAAATGCAGAATATACATAATAAATGCAAAATATATTTAAATATTGTTTAAAATAAAGGGTGTTATGGTTATTTTGGGTTCTTATTGGATTAGAGGCAAGGGTTTTTTTAATCTGGGTTGTTTTGGGGCATATATTTTAGAAGAGGTTTTGGAGGGGATCCCCCCGGTTCGTTTTAGCCCCGCCCCGCCCCGCCCCGCCCCGCAGCCCCGCGGCGTGCGGCGCCCCCGGCTGAGGCGGGCGGCAGCGCCGCCGCCTTGTGGCCAGAGCGCGGTACTGCAGCTCCCCCCGGCTGAGGCGGGCGGCAGCGCCGCCGCCTTGTGGCCAGAGCGCGGTACTGCAGCCTCCCGACAGGCAGCCGAGGGGCGGCGGCGAAAACGCCTCTCTGTGCCGCGCTGCTGCAGCGGCCGACGGCGTGGGGGGGGCTCGGCCGGGACGCGCTCGACCTTCTCAAGATGGCGGCAAAAAAGAGCGGGAAAGTCGAGGACCTCCGTCCGTTTACTGGACTGCCTGCGTGGCACCCCGAGGCCAGAGCAGCAGCGGCGGGATTTTCTGTGGCGATTTAAGTGCTGTGGACACGGGCTGTGGGCTCAACGGCACCGAGAGCTGAGGTATTTCGGCGGGTTTCTGACAGGCATAGGCGAAAACGCCTTTCTCTGCCGGGGGCCTCTCGCGGCCGCCATCTTGGGAGTGGCGTGTCGCGTCGTGTCGCGGACCGGCTTGACCTTCTCAAGAGGGCGGCCAAAAGGGCGGGAAAAATGAGGCCCGTGGTGTGTCTATTGAGCTGCCCGCACGCCGCTCCGACGCCGGCGCGGCCCCGGAGGAATTTTCTGTGGCGATTCAAGTGCTGTGGACACGGGCTGTGCGCTTAGCGGCGCCGCGGGCGGTGGCGTTTGTGGCGGGCGCTGACAGGCTTGAGTATAGACGCCTCTCTTTACCGAGGGCTTCTCGCGGCCGCCATCTTAAGAGTGGCGTGTCGCGTCGTGTCGCGGACCGGCTTGACCTTCTCAAGAGGGCGGCCAAAAGGGCGGGAAAATCCAGGTTAGCCGAGAATAGCCGAGTGTAGCCGAAGAGCCGACGATAGCCGAGTTTTGGCGACAATAGCCGGGTGTAGCCGAAGAGCCGACGATAGCCGAGTTTTGCCGACAATAGCCGGGTGTAGCCGAAGAGCCGACGATAGCCGAGTTCAGCCGAAGTGCCGAAACAAGCCCAGCTTAGACCAACAGCCGAACCAAACCGCCGCTGCACGTACGTGTTTTAATCGCGTAACCAGGCGGACTCGGGAAAGCCGACAGCCGGAGTAGATTTCTGTTTGGTCTGTGTCTGTGAGGAGCGGGCTGTGTGCTGGACAGGCAGAGACGCTGTCGGAGCGTGGCAACAGCGCCAGCTGTGAGCTCTGAGGATGATGAGGGCTCCGAGCAGCCCCAGCCCTGAGCTGCGAGGATGAGGAGGGGGCGGCTCCTGCCGGGAGGAGGCTGTTTTAGGGGGGAAGGGGTCGCCTGAGCTCCCTTTTGCCTGGAGCTGCTGAGCAGAGGGGTTTAGGGGGGCTCCCGGCGCTGTCTCGTGGAAGGACGCCGAGAGCTTCTCCGAGGGTCTGGGGGAACACCTGGATACGCACTTGGATGCGTGGAGCATTGCTCAAAGGAGGTGCCGAGGAACAAAGCTCCGTGCCGGGAAGCAGCAGCCGAACAGGTGAGCTCGTGTGGATTTGTAGCGGGGACTTTTCTCCTTTCCCTTTCCAATTTCATCTTGCCAATCCCTCCCCGGTGCCCCCAGGAAAAAAAAAAAAACCTAAAAAAACAACAACAAAAAAAAGGCAGGTGCGGTTATGAGAGCAAAAGTTAATAAAAAGCAGGAGGGGGTGTTATGAGGGAAAAAAGTATTAAAAAGAAGGAAGCAACTCCTCTTCCATTACTGTCTGTGTTTGAACTGGGGAAGTTCCCTCCTCCATTTGTCGTTTTATGGGTATTGGTTTGAAGGAAAACCTGCCTTCTCCAGTCTGTTAGGGGTATCGCAGGGGTGATAGGGAGTCCCTGGGTTCTATTTTAAATGGAAGGGGAAAAATGTTGTATTATGGGTTTGATTTGGAGTTTGCCCCCCCCCAAATTTTCATCATCCTAAGGTCTAAATTGAGGGGGCAGCGCTCTTGTCCCTCCTTTTCAAGGGTTTGAACTGAGGTCAAAATCCTCCTTTTACCACAGTTGGAGGAAAACCCCATTTTCTGCTACCGTCGGGGATGAAATTGCAGGGGAGAACACATTAATTCGCCCTGGCTGAAGCGGGGTGAGCAGCCCGCGCTGCCTCAGTTTCGGGGTTCAGCTGAAGGAAGCTGCAGCTCTCGCAGCCTTTGCGGGGTTGAACTGGGGCCGTGCCGCTGCCTTTGAGGGCGCTTCTTGTGCCCGCGGCCCGGCCCCGAAGGTTGCGGCGCGGGAGCGCTCCTGGCGCGGCCCGGGCAGTTGCTGCGCTGGGAGGGGAGCGCGGCCGGGCTGCCGCGGGAGTGCCGGAGCCGCGCCGGTGCGAGCCGTGCGGAGCCGAGGGGAGCCGTGCCGGGCCGGCGGGCGGCAGAGGCGGCACGGGCGCTGCGCTGGCCCCGGCCGCTGCCGGCCGCTCCGGGCGCGGGGCTCGGGCGCCGCCGGGGCCCCCTGGGCCCGGTGCCGGCCCCGCCGGGCAGGGGCAGCGGGCGGGGCTCTCCCGGCGCGGCGCGGCCCCTGCGTGCCGGAGGAGCCGCCGGAGGAGCCGCGTTCCCGCCGGGAGCCGCGGCTTTAATTATGGAAAGTTCTTTTACGTCGTGGCTTTGAGGTGGTTTGTAGGAATTTACTGTATCATTTTGTTTGCAGTTGGTGTATCGTGAACTTCTTCGATGTTTTGGTTGTTGGCTCAGGCGTTGATGACAGGGCTGTTTTGGAATTGAGTTTTGTTGTCGCTTTTTTTTTTTTTTTTTTGGTGGGGTATTATGCTTTTAAACGATATGTTTTTTATAGTTGACTATGGTTTTTATGGATCGTGAAGCTTGAAGTGGAATGTAGGTTTTAAATTCCGTTGTGGTGGCTTTTATTAGCGTATGTAGTGTTTGTTTCTAGGTAGTGTCCTGTAGTAAATTTGTGCGGCTTTAAAAGTTCATATTATTGCATTTTTGTTTATCATATTATCGGGGTTTTATGTATTTGGTTTGTTTGATTGTAGTGTGTGTTTTATGGTTACGAATAGTTAGGGAGGTATTGTTTCTGGTTACATATATCCTTTGGCTTTGTGTTTATTTCTAGGTGGTATTTTTGTTTTATTGGACAGAGGAATTTTGGGTTTATTGAGTCAGGAATAATTTTTTTGTTAATTCTAGTTTGTTTGTTGGGGTTTTTTTTGTAGTTTGACTTGTTTTGTTTTTGCTTTTTATTGGTTTTATTTTTGGGGATGTGGGTATTTATATGGTGGGTTTTTTTGGTAGTCATTTGAGTTGGTTTTTATTGTTTTCAATTTTCATTGTATCGTTAATTTGTTTAGTTATTAAGTTAATTTTATAGAGTATTGCTGCCTCCTTGAGTTAGCGTAGAGGTAGAGATTTGCTTATTTTTTTTAATAACATGAGGGGTCTGTTGTACAATTTGGAGTTTAGTAAGTTGGTTGGTTTCTCTTTTTTTAGTGGTTTCTGGCATTTGCTGTGTGGTTTCCTATAGGGTTGGTTTTTAATTTTGTTCCATTTTTGTGATGTGATAAGAATTGTTAGTGAAAAGAGTGTAGTGTGGTTTTTTTCACTAGTATTTGGTTGCATGGTGGAGTTTTTTCGGTTTGTGGGGTTTTTTTTGGTTTTTTTGGGGTTTTTTTAAATTTTTCCTTGTTGCTTAGAGATTAAAGTTTTGTTTTTTGGGGTTAATTTGTAACTATTTTCACGGTTTTAGTGTGGTTTAGATTTGTGATGTGGGTGCAATGTATGATGAGAGTAATTAATATTATGTGGAATTGATGGCAGGGTCGAAGACAGTTTTGTATAGCATATGCATTTTAATAATGGTAGTTGGGATGGTCAGAGGAATTGCATTTTAGTGTTTGTTTTTGAGGTGGTCTGGGGTTTTATTAGAGGCTAGAGGTTTTTTTTGGCTGGTGGAGCTATTCTGACTTTTTAATGATATTGGTGGGAATTTCATGCTGTCTCTTTTGTTATTTTACTTTTAGGAATTGGATCTTTGCAGTAGGCTTTTTGGTTTTGTATTTTTTCATGATCAAGTTGTTTTTGAGGAGAATTTGGATGAGTGTTTCAATTATTTTTGCTATACTTTTTATCTGATGTTGGTTTATTGTAAATGTTTTGGAGGTGATTTTTTAGTTTAAATTAGCTGCATTTACGGTAGATGGTAGGACTGTGTTTTTGCTTTTGGGGCAGTTGGTTATAGGTGTATTGTATGTTCTTTAAGTGAAGGTAAATGGTAGTTTGTATTTGTTAGAGGAAATGTTAGAGAAAAATGTATTGGTAATGTTAATAATGGCGTGTTATTTTGTTGTTTTGGATTTTTGTTTGTATTGCAGTTTTAATAAGTTTGATACAGTAGTGTTTAGTGGTGGAATTACTTAAGGTATGGCAGTTTATAGTTAATTTTAATTTGTTTTAGATCTGTGCATGGGTTAAATGGGGTTCTTGAAAGCTGAGTAGGTTTTGTTGATTACTTTTTGGTGTTTTAGTTTATGGAATATTTTTTGGCTGGGAGTTCAAGTATTTTGAGTTGCTTGGTCTTGCTGGAGGTGTATTGTTGAGGAGATAATGGATATTTGTAGGGTTGTTTTTAAAGAGGTTTTGTTGTAGCTTGTCCTAGATATTTGAGGTTAGGTGTTTATTTGTTTGATGGTTCTTGGCATTATAGTAGCTATTCTAAGGGTTTGTGTTTTTTTGGTTGTTGAAATATTTCTTTTAGACAAAGTTCATGTTCAGAATGTATGAATTTTTGGGTCGAAATAGAACTTACGAATTTTATTTGTAGTGTGGGTTTTATAGGTTGTATTACAGTTAAACTTTATATTTGTATTAGGTTAGTAAAACAAATAGGTTTGTTTTATATTTTATGATAAGGATAGCGTATACTGTGTACAGGTGTTCATTAAGGTATTATATTTTAGCAGGTCTGAAGTGTTAAGTTAATGAATTTATATAGTTCACCAGACAGGGATTATTTGTGTTTATTTAGTTAGAGGCAGGGCTTTTTTAGCTTTAAGGGTGATTTTAGCAAAGATATCAGAGGTTTTATTAACTACATTGGGAATGGGGGTCTTTGTAAATAAGTTTGGTAGCTAGCTTGTGGGAAAATGGAATTGACATTTTTGGTGGCATTTTTGGGTATTGTCCTTTCAGAAATTTATGATTGTGTTCCTGATTGCAGCCGTGACCAAGGGACCAGAGCCCGGTGACTGCAGGACATTGCCAGCGAGAGAGGCGGCCTTCCTTTGCAGCGGACGTGGATTCTCATCCCAGGATGCTCGAGAGATAAGTCGAGGGCTGTGCCACGCTGAGGGGATGGAAGCGAGGTGCTGGGAGGGCCTTTTGAGTAGCTTCTTGGGAGGCAGGGATGTGCAGGAGATGGCCCCTTAGGCCACATGGAGGAGAAGTCTCAGCGTGCTGAGGTGCTCAGGGCAGAGCGGTCCCGGTGCCTGTCACTTGTGTCACTTGTCTGTCGTGCCTTCTGTGTCTTTTGGATGTCTCGTGTCTTGTGCCTTAGTCCTTTGAGGAGCTTATGGTTTGTCCTGTTCTGTGTCACGGGTGTCTGGGTGTTTGGGCCGATGCCGCTCTGCCCTGCTGCAAAGCCTGGTGTAGGTATCATAGGAGAAGTCCTGGGGGCCTGGAAAGATGCTGGTTTTTTCTGGAAGAATTACGTGAGAGCAGAAAAGTTACAATGGCATTGGAGTTGCCTGCACAGAAGAGACCCAGGGAAGTGGAACACAGCCAGGTGGTTTTGTGTGGCACCACAACTGAGAGCATCAGTTAGGTGAGGAGGCGCGAGCAGCTCCCCGCTTTCGCAGACACAATAGTCATGTCAAGCAGTTTCGCCCTTTTCCAGACCACTGGCACGTGCTTGGGGACAATAAGCTGTATTTTTTACAGCCAGGTCTTCTGAGCCGCACTCCTCCTGCTCTGGGGTGGCCGCTGCTCACTGATCACGGTGAAAACAACCTTGTGTCCCGGCACCCTGCAAAATTCCCAGCTTAGATGGCACTGAAGCGCAGCTTTGGCTTTCAGGCATCTCCCCTGCAACCTGTGCCTTGTGTCGTCTCTGCAGGGAATTAGTTATTAATTAATTGCTTCCATTTTTTTTTTAATTTCCAAAGAATATCAGGTGACTTTTACATCCTCTTCAGTGCTCCCCAAGCTTCACACCACACCTAAGTGCTGACTTTCACTGCCTACAGGTCGTTTGTGACCGAAATGATTCTGTGAATTCTTCTCTTAACTTGAGCTTAAGGGCAAAGCGCCACATTGATTGCATTTTGGAGAGAAAGATTTGAAGGCTCGGCTGTAAATTTCTCTTGTGTCCCGTCTTCCGGGTTCATTCGTGTTGTAATTTGCAAGTGGCAGAAGAGTGTTGCTGTTTATTAAAAGCAATAGCGCTCTCAAAGTGTTGATGGGGGCGATGATTGCAGGGGTGCCAATTGTGAAAAATAACTTTGCCCACATCTTCCCCAGGGCCTGGGCAGAGAGAGGTGGAGCTGGGCCGTGGAGTCCCCCGGATCCTTCCACGGGTGTGGGCGTCTGCAGCACCGGGGATCCGTGGCACAACTCCTTCCTGCAGAGGCTGAAAGCTGAGCCTACAGTTTCAAGCAGGACAATCACCTTCCCAAGGCAATAACAAGCGCCTCCCAAGAGCAGCTGGTGAAGGCGGCTCAGAAGGGATGTGGTGAAACGTTTGGTCCATCCGTCGTGCTTCTGGACGTGGTAGGGGAGACACACCTTTTCATAGACGACACTGTATTTTTTAGGCTTTGTGTTTGTCTGTGCTCCCATTCTGATCACCCCTTGAATTATTATTTTTCAAGAAGATGTCTAGGAGAGAAATTCCGTTTATTCGGGGACAGCCATAATTTTCATCTGTTTAAAATGCACCAGGTGTCTTTAAGCCCTGCAAAGCCACCGAGAGCTCCAGAGTTTGTAGTGCAGTTTTCTGCAGTACTGACTTATTCTCTGTTGCGGTGCCCATGCCCTGAGGTACCAGGCAGGCTCAATAGCAGGAGCAGGAGAAACTGACCTGAGAGATGCTTTGGGTGCAGCCCAGCCCGGTTTTATGCCGCCTGCAAAGTCTGGCCTTGCACTACAAAGCGGTCTGCTGTTGCCATCGGCTGGAAAAATCCCTAATGGATGTTTCCAAACGTGGGGAGGAGTATCTGCTCCTGTTACAGCAGTACTGGGGGCTTTTCCCCCACTAGGTCTCTGTGAACTGGCCAAGACCAAGGCGTGCAGCAGGCTGTTACCGCTCTCTGCACGGTGAAGCACCTTCGACCAAGGTCAGTGTAAGAGCAAAGCAATTCTTGCAAGAAAAGCCTGCTACTAGAGGGGTCAAAAATTATCCTTCCAAAGGAATTCATGCTTCTTGTCCCTTACACCTCTCCTGTTGCATCACACCGTAGAATGGTTTGGGTTGGAAGGGACCTCAAAAACGACCCAGTTCCATCCCCCTGTCCCGGGCAGGGACACCTTCCCCTGGGCCAGGTTGCTTTGCTGTGCCCCCAGATCTGTCACCTGAGCTGAGCCGTCCCGACACGTTCCACGCATGTTCCCGCGGAGACCACGCAAGCTTTGCCACAAGGAAAAGTCCTAAAGGCCCTGTTCATCCCAAAGACATCAAACCTAGAATTTCTTTCTTGCTGCACTGTTTGCACTTCTTTCTTTCTCAAAGTGTCACGCACACGAAATATTGCTGCGGCCTACTCCTGTGGGATTTTCAGGAGTATTGGATATAGTTTCCTTTTTTTTTTCCCTTTTCTTTGTAGCAGGAATCTTCAAACTCCTTTCCTCCTCCTCAAGACTCTGGGGCTCCTCATTCCGTAGAAGGTAAGAGCACATAAAGTGGTGGGACGGGGAAATGCCTTCTCGCTTGCCAACAGCCTTAAGCTGTACAGGGTGCTGTTTGCCACAGGCATTCTTAGCTCCGTGTCATCAGGCGCCAGTCTAATCTGCCAGGTGTAATTGCCATGGAATAAAATCCTTTGCTGGTGGCTGATCGCCCCCAGTCAATTGGATTACACAGGCAGGAGCTGGCGCTGCCAAAGGCAGCGAGGGTTTAGGAATCGTGGCTGCTGCTGCTGCCGGGGCTTTAAAGGCTCCTGCTGAAAGGAGGAGTCAATGGGGTGTGCATCCTCCCCCAGCAGAGCTGGGAATAGCAGGACCCGTGACTGTGCTGTCTCTGAGCTACGCTGCTACTGCCTAAAACCTGTCCTGCAGTGTGCCGTGGAATTGCAGAGCAAGGGCTGGTTAGGGCATAAAGCCTGGCCAGGGGTGACAGGGACCGTTTCAGGCAGCACAGGGAAGTGGTGCCGCTTTGCCTGGTGGAGAAGGTGTGAAAATGAGTTAGCCCAGGCACACGGCACCGTCGGCTGTGGCCAGTGGCCTCCAGCGGGCTGCGCGGGGGGACAGAGGCAGCCTGCGCCTTTACAAACGTGTTTATTGTTCAAAGCGCCTCTCTTAGCCTTCGCTAGCAGAATTCAGCATCTTCAGTTTGAAAACTACCAGACCCAGAGCCCGAGCATCTATTGTAGCCTGGAGGACTTGTAGCATGGGAGAGGCAAGAACCTGCATCCTGTGCCGTGCGTGCTCTTACTTGATGTGGGAATCCTAATGGTATTATTAAGGCCTGGCCTCAGTATGTCTCTTACTGCCTTGCCATTCGTGAAGCCCGAGGCTGGCTTGTCCTGGTTAGCTGTCTGATGTGGAGGAGCTGACCTGCCAGCTCCTGTGGAAGTGAGTGCTCTCCGTGGAGTGACATCCTGTAAAATTTCTGTCACAGAATCTCTGTCTTTATGGCTCTCCTCCACCGAGAAGGACATGGCCTCGTTGTCAGCAATTGCTATTTCTGCAATAGCGTAAAAGTGCTATCTTAGTACTATTTATTATTTCAAAAGAAAATACTTTGAATCTGTGTAAGTGATAGCTAAAATGCCACCTGAAAGCTAGAAAGAGCACATACCTATAATCCTCTTCCCTCTTGTGTCACCGAGTGTGTGAGACAGAAAGGCCCTTTCCGTGGAGGGATAACGGCACTGAAAGATCTTTTCCAGGAAAAGCAGAACACTGGAACACGGAAGTAGCCTTCAGTTCCTGCAGCAGATTTGGGACCACGTGGAAGGAGGAGCAGAGCTGGCCCGGTGCCACAGCTGCGCATGCAGTGGGGATGGAGAAGCTGCCATTGTCTGTCTTCTTGGCTGAGCCTTTAAAAACAAGGCACGTCTCTGTAGTGCCTTTTCCAGCCTGACATAAAAGTTCCCCCTAGACGTCCAAAGGCAGCTGTTTTCTTAGCAGAAGGCGGTCAGGAAGAGGCAAAGCAGGCAAAGGCATCAGCTAAGTCTGGCTAAAGAAGTTGGCTGAGGTGTTTCTCCCCCCTCCTAAGCAGCCAATTTGGAAGCACTCTGCAGAGATCTGTCTGCCTGGGAGGAGAAGCAGAGCCAACCACTGAAAAGTGGCACGTGAGCTCTGGTGAGGACTGCTGCTCCGCCTGCCTTGGTGTGGGAACTGCTGAGCTGCCATTCCTGCCGCGGGAGTGTTTCTCCTCTCGTGCAGGCAAGGCAGAGACCTCCCAGGTAAGGAGCAGGTAAGGTTTAAGTGACGAGATGTCCCAAGGAAGAAGTGACATGACAAAAGGAAATGGCCTCGAGTTGCACCAGGGAAGGCTTAGATTGGATTGTAGGAAACACTTCCTCACTGAAAGGGTGGTGAGGCATTGGAGCAGGCTGCCCAGGGAAGTCCCCGTCCCTGGAGACATGGAAAGGATGTGTAGACGTGGTGTTGAGGGACCTGATTTGGGGGTGGGGGGGGCTTGGCAGTGCTGGGGCAACGAGGGAGGCAGGGAGGGAGGGAGAAAAATCCTCCATTAACATGTACCAATTAATCTGTGAAACTCATCACGGCAGGACAGCAGGAAGACTGAAAGTGTGATAAGATGTGGAGTGAAATGGAGAATCCGAGAAGTGACAAGAGCATCCGGTGCACAGGGGGACTGTGCATTTTGCTTTTTGCTTGGATTTCAACTCCAAAGTTGTGAGGAATTTGGAATGAGATGGGACATTTCAGAAGAAGACCAAGGAGAGGAAGAAGAAGTTGTTGCAGTCCTGGCAAAATCTTTTTTTCCTAGCTAATAAAAGAAGTTAGTTTGAAAAAAAAAAAAAAAGTGTTTTTTTTCCCTTCACTCGTATATTCTTTGGTGGTGGATGTATGGTGTGTTGTTTTCCTTTTTGGTATTATTAACTATGTGCAATTTGGTTTTGGAGTGAAGATAACCTTATGGATGGGGTTGGTTTGTATTTGAGGTAGAATTAATTTCAATAGGTTTCCTTAATAGACTTCTGAGATGTATAATATTGGGATTTTGGTTGTGTTCCTTGTATGTGTAAAGATACAGATTTGGTAGGGCTAGCTGGGCTGCTGGAGTTTTGGGTGTTAATTTATTAGATGGCTTTCGCTGGATGCCATTTTTAATTTTTGAAAGTTTTTTTAATGTAGCAGTTTTCAAGTGGTTTTTAAGAATTCATAGTATTGGTTTATATTGTTTCTGCTTGGTGTATGACAATATGGTGTACCTCTTGAATGTTACGGTTTTGGTGTTTCATAGGTTTCGATTTATTTCTGGATAAATGGTTGGGTTTTTTTTTAGTTTTATTTTTTGGGCTCAGGGGCATTTATGTGGTGGGTTTCTATAGGCAATTTTTTAAAATCTGTGTCGTGATCTTTTTAAGTGTTTTAATATTCAATTTTTATTATGCTTTTAATTAGCTTTTTAAAAATTCTTTTTATGGGTTATTGGTTATTATTTGTGAGTTAGCATAAAGGTAGAGCTTTGGGGGCTTTTTTTAGACGTGTTTAGGGTCAGTTGTACAGTTTGGAGTTTAGTGAGTTGGTCTGATGTATTTTTTATGCCATTTGTTTTTATTAGCAGTTATTTCATTTTAAATGTGTATTTGAGTTTTTTGGGTTTTTGAGATGTTGGTTGAGGAGGAAGTTTACGCTTATAAATGATGGAGGTTTTGGGGTAATAATAATGGGATTTTAAAATTGATTTATAGTTGGGTTTATTTGAATTTTGAATGGGGTTAAGTGTGGTGGGATCCTTGTTCTGTTAGTAATAGAAACAGGTTTTGTTTTTAAACGGTGTGACGGGGCGAGCGTGTACTGCGGCCTGGTGCTGAGCAGGGCGTGGTGGTTTTGTGGTTCTGATGTGTTAGGTCAGTGAATGCATATGGTTTACTCTATAGTTTAAAATAGAAATAGCTTCAAATTTAAAAAGAAAAATGAAATTATAATGATAAAAATAAATACAGAAAACAGATCAATACATAAAACTATAATATATAGTGTACTATTGTAAAGATAATATGATATATAAAATGCTGTCTATTGTATATCTATACAAAATATATAAATATAGATTGTAAATATAAAAATATTTAAATATAGTTTAAAATAGGGTGTTTTTTGTTTTTATTAGGTTGTAGGCAGGGGTTTTTAATAAATAGTATAAATATAATTAATCTGAAAATATAAATCAAATCTAAACATATAGAATATATATAACAATAGGTATAAATATTAAATATAAATAAACTAATTTAATAGATGATATAAAATAATATTATATTTTCTAGACTATACATAGAGAAAATTATAAATGTCTATGTAAGTATAATTATGAATGATATAATTTAAATATTTTAAAATATGGTTTAAATAAAGGGCTGTCTTTGGTTTTTATTTTGTTAGAGGCAAGGGTTTTATTTGAAATCATGTAAAGTATTATAGAAATATAAATCTAAATATAGAAATTCATAATAAAGGTATAAAGATAGATAATTAGAATTAAAGCATAAATACAAATTTAAATATATGTAAGTAATATGAAGGTAAGTAATATAGAATATAAATAATATTATAGAGCAATAGAAACTATAAATATAAATGTGAATATAAATATGAAAAAAAGATAAAATATGTAAATATAATTTAAATAAAGGGGTTTTTGGTTTTCATTTGGTTAGAGAGGGGGTTTTCATTTTAAATAATATAAATATGGATATTGTTTCATAATCATCAATATAGAAATGTATAATCAGGATATAAAAATATATATAGAAATATAAAATATAAATAAAGTAATGAGAAGAGATCTAGTAGAATACAAGTAACACTGTAAGTCAATATACATTTTAAGTGTAAATGAATATAAATTTTGAAAGTAATTTAAAAAAAAATTTAAACACAGTTTAAGAGAAAGAGGTTCTTTTTGGCTTTTCTTTGGATAGCTGCAGGGGTTTTATTTTAAATAATATGTGTTACAGAACTAAAAATATGAATCCAGAAATATAGAATCAGTATATAAAGAAATGCATAAACATATATGAGTAGATGTAATATAGAATATGAATTTATAAATATAAATGTAGAACTAAACATGATATATCCATGTACATTATGGATATAAAAGTGAATATAAATATGAAAAAAAAATGCAATATATTTAAATATTGTTTAAAAGAAAGGCTTTGTGGGGTTTTTTTGGTTGTTACCGGGTTAGAGGCAGGGATTTTTTTTTTTCCCCCTTCCGGGTTGTTTTGGGGCATTTATTTTAGAAGAGGTTTTGGAGGGGATCCCCCCTGTTCGTTTTAGCCCCGCCCCGCCCCGCCCCGCAGCCCCGCGGCGTGCGGCGCCCCCGGCTGAGGCGGGCGGCAGCGCCGCCGCCTTGTGGCCAGAGCGCGGTACTGCAGCTCCCCCCGGCTGAGGCGGGCGGCAGCGCCGCCGCCTTGTGGCCAGAGCGCGGTACTGCAGCCTCCCGACAGGCAGCCGAGGGGCGGCGGCGAAAACGCCTCTCTGTGCCGCGCTGCTGCAGCGGCCGACGGCGTGGGGGGGGCTCGGCCGGGACGCGCTCGACCTTCTCAAGATGGCGGCAAAACAGAGCGGGAAAGTCGAGGACCTCCGTGCGTTTACTGGACTGCCTGCGTGGCACGCCGAGGCCAGAGCAGCAGCGGCGGGATTTTCTGTGGGGATTCAAGTGCTGTGGACACGGGCTGTGGGCTCAACGGCACCGAGAGCTGAGGTATTTCGGCGGGTTTCTGACAGGCATGGGCGAAAACGCCTTTCTCTGCCGGGGGCCTCTCGCGGCCGCCATCTTGGGAGTGGCGTGTCGCGTCGTGTCGCGGACCGGCTTGACCTTCTCAAGAGGGCGGCCAAAAGGGCGGGAAAAATGAGGCCCATGGTGTGTCTATTGAGCTGCCCGCACGGCGCTCCGACGCCGGCGCGGCCCCGGAGGAATTTTCTGTGGCGATTCAAGTGCTGTGGACACGGGCTGTGCGCTCAGCCGCGCCGCGGGCGGTGGCGTTTGTGGCGGGCGCTGACAGGCTTGAGCAAAGACGCCTCCCTTTGCCGAGGGCTTCTCGCGGCCGCCATCTGGAGAGTGGCGTGTCGCGTCGTGTCGCGGACCGGCTTGACCTTCTCAAGAGGGCGGCCAAAAGGGCGGGAAAGTCGAGGACCATGGTGTGTCTATTGAGCTGCCCGCACGCCGCTCCAAGGCCGGCGCGGCCCCGGAGGAATTTTCTGTGGCGATTCAAGTGCTGTGGACACGGGCTGTGCGCTCAGCGGCGCCGCGAGCGGTGGCGTTTGTGGCGGGCGCTGACAGGCTTGAGCAAAGACGCCTCCCTTTGCCGAGGGCTTCTCGCGGCCGCCATCTTGAGAGTGGCGTGTCGCGTCGTGTCGCGGACTGGCTTGACCTTCTCAAGAGGGCGGCCAAAAGGGCGGGAAAAATGAGGCCCATGGTGTGTCTATTGAGCTGCCCGCACGCCGCTCCAAGGCCGGCGCGGCCCCGGAGGAATTTTCTGTGGCGATTCAAGTGCTGTGGACACGGGCTGTGCGCTCAGCAGCGCCGCGGGCGGTGGCGTTTGTGGCGGGCGCTGACAGGCTTGAGCAAAGACGCCTCCCTTTGCCGAGGGCTTCTCGCGGCCGCCATCTGGAGAGTGGCGTGTCGCGTCGTGTCGCGGACCGGCTTGACCTTCTCAAGAGGGCGGCCAAAAGGGCGGGAAAATCCAGTTAGCCGAGAATAGCCGGGTGTAGCCGAAGAGCCGACGATAGCCGAGTTTTGCCGGGAATAGCCGAGTGTAGCCGAAGAGCCGACGATAGCCGAGTTTTGGCGACAATAGCCGGGTGTAGCCGAAGAGCCGACGATAGCCGAGTTTTGCCGACAATAGCCGGGTGTAGCCGAAGAGCCGACGATAGCCGAGTTTTGCCGACAATAGCCGGGTGTAGCCGAAGAGCCGATGATAGCCGAGTTCAGCCGAAGTGCCGAAACAAGCCCAGCTTAGACCAACAGCCGAACCAAACCGCCGCTGCACGTACGTGTTTTAATCGCGTAACCAGGCGGACTCGGGAAAGCCGACAGCCGGAGTAGATTTCTGTTTGGTCTGTGTCTGTGAGGAGCGGGCTGTGTGCTGGACAGGCAGAGACGCTGTCGGAGCGTGGCAACAGCGCCAGCTGTGAGCTCTGAGGATGATGAGGGCTCCGAGCAGCCCCAGCCCTGAGCTGCGAGGATGAGGAGGGGGCGGCTCCTGCCGGGAGGAGGCTGTTTTAGGGGGGAAGGGGTTGCCTGAGCTCCCTTTTGCCTGGAGCTGCTGAGCAGAGGGGTTTAGGGGGGCTCCCGGCGCTGTCTCGTGGAAGGACGCCGAGAGCTTCTCCGAGGGTCTGGGGGAACACCTGGATACGCACTTGGATGCGTGGAGCATTGCTCAAAGGAGGTGCCGAGGAACAAAGCTCCGTGCCGGGAAGCAGCAGCCGAACGGGTGAGCTCGTGTGGATTTGTAGCGGGGACTTTTCTCCTTTCCCTTTCCAATTTCATCTTGCCAATCCCTCCCCGGTGCCCTCTGGAAAAAAAAAAAAATTCTTGTCGTATTATGGGTGATTTGTGGGTAGGCCCCCCATTTTCATCATCCTAAGGTCTAAATTGAGGGGGCAGCGCTGTTGTCCCTCCTTTTCAAGGGTTTGAACTGAGGTCAAAATCCCCCTTTTACCACAGTTGGAGGAAAAGCCCTTTTTCTGCTACCGTCGGGGATGAAATTGCAGGGGAGAACACATTAATTCGCCCTGGCTGAAGCCGGGTGAGCAGCCCGCGCTGCCTCAGTTTCGGGGTTCAGCTGAAGGAAGCTGCAGCTCTCGCAGCCTTTGCGGGGTTGAACTGGGGCCGTGCCGCTGCCTTTGAGGGCGCTTCTTGTGCCCGCGGCCCGGCCCCGAAGGTTGCGGCGCGGGAGCGCTCCTGGCGCGGCCCGGGCAGTTGCTGCGCTGGGAGGGGAGCGCGGCCGGGCTGCCGCGGGAGTGCCGGAGCCGCGCCGGTGCGAGCCGTGCGGAGCCGAGGGGAGCCGTGCCGGCCCCGCCGGGCAGGGGCAGCGGGCGGGGCTCTCCCGGCGCGGCGCGGCCCCTGCGTGCCGGAGGAGCCGCCGGAGGAGCCGCGTTCCCGCCGGGAGCCGCGGCTTTAATTATGGAAAGTTCTTTTACGTCGTGGCTTTGAGGTGGTTTGTAGGAATTTACCGTATCGTTTTATTTTCGTTGCAGTTGATGTACGGTGCGGGATATGGTGAACTGCTTGCACGTTATGGCTCTCGGTTCAGCCGTTGATGGTAAGGGTTTTTTTGAACTGAGTATTGTTGTCGCCCGCTTTCCTCCCCCGGGTATTATGTTTTTTAAGGGTTTCAGTGGTTTTTATGGCTTATAGAATAAAGTAGAGGTTAGGTTTTTAATTCTGTTGTGGCGGCTCTCATTTGCGTGAGTATGTGGTGTTTGTCTTGGGGGGGGGGGTTGAGGTCGTGTCACGTAGTTAATGGGTGAGGGGTTTTTTGAATACTTTTAATTGCATTTTTGTCGATTATCTTACCGGGCTCTTATTTGCTTTGTTGGGTTGGAGTGTATGTATTTGTGTTATGGATAATTTGGGAGATATTGTTTATGGTTACATTTAGCTTTAGGATTCGTATTTTTTTCTAGGTGGTATTTTATTTTGCTGGTTCGAGGCGTTTTGGGTATATTGAGTTAGGAATATTTTTTTTCTTGTTAATTTAGTTCAGTTGGGTTTTGGGTTTTTTTTTTTTTTTTTTTTTGGTGTTTTTTTTTTTGTCATTTGATGTATTTGGTTGTTGTTTATTAGTTTTATTTTTGAGAATATGGGTTTGGTGGATATTGTTAGGAAGTTTTTCATGTAGGTAGTTATTTTATTTTTCTAATGTTTGAAATTTATTTTTATATCGTTAATTACTTCGGGGTTTTTAGTGATTTTTACCGAGTATTGGTTATTCTGTGAGCTAGTGTAGAGGTAGAATTTTGGGTATATTTTGAGTAACGTTCAGGGTCAGGGGTATGGTTTGGAGTTTAGTAAAGTGGTTTATTTTTTTTTTTTTTAGTAGTTTTTAAGATTTGCTGCGTGGGTTTCTGTAGGGCTTTCTTTTATTTTCGTTGCATTTTTGTGATGTGACAAGAATTGTTAGGGAAAAGAGTGTCGTGTGGGTTTTTTTTGCTGGTAGTCGGTTGGCTGGTGGAGCAACTTTGATGGTTTTGGACGATATTGGTGGGAATTTGCTGCTGTTTGTTTTGTCATTTTATTTAGGGATTGGATTTTCAATGTAAAATTATAACTACAATTAAACAAAGCAAACATATATACAGAAATGGGACAAAAAACCTTAAAATTTAAAAACAGACTGAATTTATAAAAATAAAACATGTAGGATAAACAGTATTGTGTATTACAGTAAGATACTATATTGTTTAATAATATCCAGTATTTTATAAGTTTCTAGAAATATTAATATCGATTATAAATATAAACAAAATCCCATATAAAAATATAAATACGGAACTCTTACAAATATATGAAGAGATATATAAAAAGAAAAAATGTTCAAAAATATAGAACAATATAAATCGATACAATGCATAATTCAAGGAATACTGTTTATATCTTATTATAGTGTATTATAGGAAATATATAAAAATACATAAATACAGTACATCAATATGTTATCATATCATATATAACAAATAAAAATATAAAGAAAAAAATATAAATGTAAACTATTTTTAAATAGTTTAAAGTAAAGGGGATTCTTTTTTAAATTTGGCAATAGACAGAGTTTTTATTATAAAAATTATGAATACAAATAATATGAAGGTAGACGTATAGCATAAATACATCAAGACATATAGAAAAATTAAAAACATAAGAAAAACAAGTTGTACCAGTAGATGTGGTACATAATATAAGTAATCTTTTATCTATATTATTCAAATATTTTACGTATTATATATAATTGTAATGCATCAAGAGAAACTGTAAATATTAATGTGTATGTAATTATGGAAAGTATAAATATACAAATATCTCCATGTAGTTTAAAAAAGGGGCTTTTTTCTATTTATTTGGTTAGAGACGGGGTTTTTTCTTTTAAACAATATAAGTAATGTAGAAATGTAAATCTAAATATAGAAATATATAATCAGTATACAAAGACATTTACAAAAATATAAAATATAAATAAATATAAATAATAGGAAAAGGCCTAATATATCATATAAATTACATAGCACCTCAATGTCTCTTACAGATGTGCTTGTGAATGTAAATATGGAAAATGTGAAATACGTTTAAACATGGTTTTAAAGAAAAGGGGCTTTTCGGTTCCCGCTGGGTAAGAGGCAGGTTTTTTGGCGTTTATTTCAGGCGGTTTTTGGAGGGGATCCCCCCTGTCCGTTCGTGCCCCTGCCCTGCCCGCAGCCCCGCGGCGTGCCGCAGCCCCGGCTGAGGCGGGCGGCAGCGCCGCCTCCTCGTGGCCGGAGCGCGGTACTGCAGCCCCTGGACACTCGGCCGGCCGGCAGCGGCCATGGCGCGTCTCTCTGCCGGGGCCCGCCCGCGACCGCGACCTCGGCAGCGGCTGGGCCGGGACTCTCTTGACCTCCCCAGGATGGCGGCAGGAAGGGCGGGAAAAGCGTGGGCTCCGGTCCGTGTACCAGACCGCTCGCACGCCACCCCGGCGCCGCACCGGCGGGATTTTCCGTGGCGTTTGCGGTGCTGAGCGCACGGGCTGTGGGTGAGCGGCGCCGCTGGCGGGCGGGTGTCGGGCGGGCACCCACAGGCAATGGCACAGACGCCTCCCTGTGCCGGGGAGCGGCAGCCGTCGCCGTCTCGGGACGAGCGGCTGGGCCGGGACTCGCTTGTCCTTGCCAAGAGATGGCACGATGGCAAGTTTTGAAAAAGAAGCTTTCCTCTTGGGTGCAGATGAGATGGGTGGCGCCTGGCAGCTTGTGCACTGCCTCTGCGTTAAGCTGTGTGCCTCTCCTTCCCTCCCTGCTCCACAGGCGCAACGCGGGAGCAGCAGGGAGAGGTGGGTTTGTCCTGGGCCACGGACGAGCTCCGCGTGGATATGTGAGGCTGCGGCTGCAAGCTGCCGCAGGAGCCGAGGTCTGCCCGCAGCCGCGTACAGGTACCGTCAGGAACGCGGGCTGTCGTGCCTGGGACTCGGGACGTGGCAGCGCCAGCTGGGAGAACTGAAGTGATTTCCAGCCTTTCCTTTTGTCTGCATTTCCAGTGTTCAGTCAGTCGAATTACTACTGGGCCTCTGCCCATCTTGTTGTGAAATGCTTCGGGGGCTAAATGGTGAGGGGAGCGTTGGGGGGGGGGGGGGGGGGGGGTGGGAAATGAAACTGCGGTCTAAACCTCAGGAGGAAGAGGGCATCAGTCAGGACAAACTCTTAACGGGAATGGGATAAGGAATACTTGTTTACTAAATCTTTCATCTCTGCAGCTAGTTCAAAGATGTCTCAGAGTCCTTCACGTTAGAAGAGCAAAGGAGCAAGAGAGAAGGCCTCAGCCTAACCCATTAAAAGCGGCTGCGGCTTTGTGTGCTGTAGCGTGGCAGGCATTCACAGGTTGGCTTTTTTCTTTTGCATCTTGTACCGCTGGTGAAGTTCTTTCAGAGGGGACAGTTCCACCCCCGTATTGAAACGTGAGCAAAGTGGAACTTTCTCCGTTGGATTTGGGTTTCTTGAGGGCATTTGTAAACAGTGTTAACATAAAGATAACACATGTGAGGAGTGTGCCGTGCGTTACCAGAAGTGCTAGAGGATTTTAGGACAGCGATAAGGCGGTTTCCCCTTCAAGATGCTGTTTTTTTCTGGAAGAATTACGTGAGAGCAGAAAAGTTACAATGGCATTGGAGTTGCCTGCACAGAAAAGACCCAGGGAAGCGGAACACAGCCAGGTGGTTTTGTGTGGCACCACAACTGAGAGCATCAGTTAGGTGAGGAGGCGCGAGCAGCTCCCCGCTTTCGCAGACACAATAGTCATGTCAAGCAGTTTCGCCCTTTTCCAGACCACTGGCACGTGCTTGGGGACAATAAGCTGTATTTTTTACAGCCAGGTCTTCTGAGCTGCGCTCCTCCTGCTCTGGGGTGGCCGCTGCTCGCTGATCACGGTGAAAACAACCTTGTGTCCCGGCACCCTGCAAAATTCCCAGCTTAGATGGCACTGAAGCGCAGCTTTGGCTTTCAGGCATCTCCCCTGCAACCTGTGCCTTGTGTCGTCTCTGCAGGGAATTAGTTATTAATTAATTGCTTCCAATTTTTTTTTTATTTCCAAAGAATATCAGGTGACTTTTACATCCTCTTCAGTGCTCCCCAAGCTTCACATCACACCGAAGTGCTGACTTTCACTGCCTACAGGTCTTTTCTGACCGAAATGATTCTGTGAATTCTTCTCTTAACTTGAGCTTAAGGGCAAAGCGCCGCATTGATTGCATTTTGGAGAGAAAGGTTTGAAGGCTCGGCTGTAAATTTCTCTTGTGTCCCGTCTTCCGGGTTCATTCGTGTTGTAATTTGCAAGTGGCAGAAGAGTGTTGCTGTTTATTAAAAGCAATAGCGCTCTCAAAGTGTTGATGGGGGCGATGATGGCAGGGGTGCCAATTGTGAAAAATAACTTTGCCCACATCTTCCCCAGGGCCTGGGCAGAGAGAGGTGGAGCTGGGCCGTGGAGTCCCCCGGATCCTTCCACGGGTGTGGGCGTCTGCAGCACCGGGGATCCGTGGCACAACTCCTTCCTGCAGAGGCTGAAAGCTGAGCCTACAATTTCAAGCAGGACAATCACCTTCCCAAGGCAATAACAAGCGCCTCCCAAGAGCAGCTGGTGAAGGCGGCTCAGAAGGGATGTGGTGAAACGTTTGGTCCATCCATCGTGCTTCTGGACGTGGTAGGGGAGACACACCTTTTCATAGACGACACTGTATTTTTTAGGCTTTGTGTTTGTCTGTGCTCCCATTCTGATCACCCCTTGAATTATTATTTTTCAAGAAGATGTCTAGGAGAGAAATTCCGTTTATTCGGGGACAGCCATAATTTTCATCTGTTTAAAATGCACCAGGTGTCTTTAAGCCCTGCAAAGCCACCGAGAGCTCCAGAGTTTGTAGTGCAGTTTTCTGCAGCACTGACTTATTCTCTGTTGCGGTGCCCATGCCCTGAGGTACCAGGCAGGCTCAATAGCAGGAGCAGGAGAAACTGACCTGAGAGATGCTTTGGGTGCAGCCCAGCCCGGTTTTATGCCGCCTGCAAAGTCTGGCCTTGCACTACAAAGCGGTCTGCTGTTGCCATCGGCTGGAAAAATCCCTAATGGATGTTTCCAAACGTGGGGAGGAGTATCTGCTCCTGTTACAGCAGTACTGGGGGCTTTTCCCCCACTAGGTCTCTGTGAACTGGCCAAGACCAAGGCGTGCAGCAGGCTGTTACCGCTCTCTGCACGGTGAAGCACCTTCGACCAAGGTCAGTGTAAGAGCAAAGCAATTCTTGCAAGAAAAGCCTGCTACTAGAGGGGTCAAAAATTATCCTTCCAAAGGAATTCATGCTTCTCGTCCCTTACACCTCTCCTGTTGCATCACACCGTAGAATGGTTTGGGTTGGAAGGGACCTCAAAAACGACCCAGTTCCATCCCCCTGTCCCGGGCAGGGACACCTTCCCCTGGGCCAGGTTGCTTTGCTGTGCCCCCAGATCTGTCACCTCAGCTGAGCCGTCCCGACACGTTCCACGCATGTTCCCGCGGAGACCACGCAAGCTTTGCCACAAGGAAAAGTCCTAAAGGCCCTGTTCATCCCAAAGACATCAAACCTAGAATTTCTTTCTTGCTGCACTGTTTGCACTTCTTTCTTTCTCAAAGTGTCACGCACACGAAATATTGCTGCGGCCTACTCCTGTGGGATTTTCAGGAGTATTGGATATAGTTTCCTTTTTTTTTTCCCTTTTCTTTGTAGCAGGAATCTTCAAAATCCTTTCCTCCTCCTCCTCAGGACTCTGGGGCTCCTCATTCCGTAGAAGGTAAGAGCACATAAAGTGGTGGGACGGGGAAATGCCTTCTCGCTTGCCAACAGCCTTAAGCTGTACAGCGTGCTGTTTGCCACAGGCATTCTTAGCTCCGTGTCATCAGGCCCCAGTCTAATCTGCCAGGTGTAATTGCCATGGAATAAAATCCTGTGCTGGTGGCTGATCGCCCCCAGTCAATTGGATTACACAGGCAGGAGCTGGCGCTGCCAAAGGCAGCGAGGGTTTAGGAATCGTGGCTGCTGCTGCTGCCGGGGCTTTAAAGGCTCCTGCTGAAAGGAGGAGTCAATGGGGTGTGCATCCTCCCCCAGCAGAGCTGAGAATAGCAGGACCCGTGACTGTGCTGTCTCTGAGCTACGCTGCTACTGCCTAAAACCTGTCCTGCAGTGTGCCGTGGAATTGCAGAGCAGGGGCTGGTTAGGGCATAAAGCCTGGCCAGGGGTGAAAGGGACCGTTTCAGGCAGCACAGGGAAGTGGTGCCGCTTTGCCTGGTGGAGAAGGTGTGAAAATGAGTTAGCCCAGACCCAGGGCACCGTCGGCTGTGGCCAGTGGCCTCCAGCTGGCTGCGCGTGGGGACAGAGGCAGCCTGCGCCTTTACAAACGTGATTATTGTTCAAAGCGCCTCTCTTAGCCTTCGCTAGCAGAATTCAGCATCTTCAGTTTGAAAACTGCCAGACCCAGAGCCCGAGCATCTATTGTAGCCTGGAGGACTTGTAGCATGGGAGAGGCAAGAACCTGCATCCTGTGCCGTGCGTGCTCTTACTTGATGTGGGAATCCTAATGGTATTATTAAGGCCTGGCCTCAATATGTCTCTTGCTGCCTTGCCATTCGTGAAGCCCGAGGCTGGCTTGTCCTGGTTAGCTGTCTGATGTGGAGGAGCTGACCTGCCAGCTCCTGTGGAAGTGAGTGCTCTCCGTGGAGTGACATCCTGTAAAATTTCTGTCACAGAATCTCTGTCTTTATGGCTCTCCTCCACCGAGAAGGACATGGCCTCGTTGTCAGCAATTGCTATTTCTGCAATAGCGTAAAAGTGCTATCTTAGTACTATTTATTATTTCAAAAGAAAATACTTTGAATCTGTGTAAGTGATAGCTAAAATGCCACCTGAAAGCTAGAAAGAGCACACACCTATAATCCTCTTCCCTCTTGTGTCACCGAGTGTGTGAGACAGAAAGGCCCTTTCCGTGGAGGGATAACGGCACTGAAAGATCTTTTTCGGGAAAAGCAGGACACTGGAACACGGAAGTAGCCTTCAGTTCCTGCAGCAGATTTGGGACCCCATGGAAGGAGGAGCAGAGCTGGCCCGGTGCCACAGCTGCGCATGCAGTGGGGATGGAGAAGCTGCCATTGTCTGTCTTCTTGGCTGAGCCTTTAAAAACAAGGCACATCTCTGTAGTGCCTTTTCCAGCCTGACATAAAAGTTCCCCCTAGACGTCCAAAGGCAGCTGTTTTCTTAGCAGAAGGCGGTCAGGAAGAGGCAAAGCAGGCAAAGGCATCAGCTAAGTCTGGCTAAAGGAGTTGGCTGAGGTGTTTCTCCCCCCTCCTAAGCAGCCAATTTGGAAGCACTCTGCAGAGATCTGTCTGCCTGGGAGGAGAAGCAGAGCCAACCACTGAAAAGTGGCACGTGAGCTCTGGTGAGGACTGCTGCTCCGCCTGCCTTGGTGTGGGAACTGCTGAGCTGCCATTCCTGCCGCGGGAGTGTTTCTCCTCTCGTGCAGGCAAGGCAGAGACCTCCCAGGTAAGGAGCAGGTAAGGTTTAAGTGACGAGATGTCCCAAGGAAGAAGTGACATGACAAAAGGAAATGGCCTCGAGTTGCACCAGGGAAGGCTTAGATTGGATTGTAGGAAACACTTCCTCACTGAAAGGGTGGTGAGGCATTGGAGCAGGCTGCCCAGGGAAGTCCCCGTCCCTGGAGACATGGAAAGGATGTGTAGACGTGGTGTTGAGGGACCTGATTTGGGGGTGGGGGGGGCTTGGCAGTGCTGGGGCAACGAGGGAGGCAGGGAGGGAGGGAGAAAAATCCTCCATTAACATGTACCAATTAATCTGTGAAACTCATCACGGCAGGACAGCAGGAAGACTGAAAGTGTGATAAGATGTGGAGTGAAATGGAGAATCCGAGAAGTGACAAGAGCATCCGGTGCACAGGGGGACTGTGCATTTTGTTTTTGCTTGGATTTCAACTCCAAAGTTGTGAGGAATATGGAACGAGATGGGACATTTCAGAAGAAGACCAAGGAGAGGAAGAAGAAGTTGTTGCAGTCCTGGCAAAATCTTTTTTTCCTAGCTAATAAAAGAAGTTAGTGTGGAAAAAAAAAAAAAGAAAAGTGGTTTTTTTCCCTTCACTCGTATATTCTTTGGTGGTGGATGTATGGTGTGTTGTTTTCCTTTTTGGTATTATTAACTATGTGCAATTTGGTTTTGGAGTGAAGATAACCTTATGGATGGGGTTGGTTTGTATTTGAGGTAGAATTAATTTCAATAGGTTTCCTTAATAGACTTCTGAGATGTATAATATTGGGATTTTGGTTGTGTATGTGTAAAGATACAGATTTGGTAGGGCTAGCTGGGCTGCTGGAGTTTTGGGTGTTAATTTATTAGATGGCTTTCGCTGGATGCCATTTTTAATTTTTGAAAGTTTTTTTAATGTAGCAGTTTTCAAGTGGTTTTTAAGAATTCATAGTATTGGTTTATATTGTTTCTGCTTGGTGTATGACAATATGGTGTACCTCTTGAATGTTACGGTTTTGGTGTTTCATAGGTTTCGATTTATTTCTGGATAAATGGTTGGTTTTTTTTTTTAGTTTTATTTTTTGGGCTCAGGGGCATTTATGTGGTGGGTTTCTATAGGCAATTTTTTAAAATCTGTGTCGTGATCTTTTTAAGTGTTTTAATATTCAATTTTTATTATGCTTTTAATTAGCTTTTTAAAAATTCTTTTTATGGGTTATTGGTTATTATTTGTGAGTTAGCATAAAGGTAGAGCTTTGGGGGCTTTTTTTAGACGTGTTTAGGGTCAGTTGTACAGTTTGGAGTTTAGTGAGTTGGTCTGATGTATTTTTTATGCCATTTGTTTTTATTAGCAGTTATTTCATTTTAAATGTGTATTTGAGTTTTTGGGTTTTTGAGATGTTGGTTGAGGAGGAAGTTTACGCTTATAAATGATGGAGGTTTTGGGGTAATAATAATGGGATTTTAAAATTGATTTATAGTTGGGTTTATTTGAATTTTGAATGGGGTTAAGTGTGGTGGGATCCTTGTTCTGTTAGTAATAGAAACAGGTTTTGTTTTTAAACGGTGTGACGGGGCGAGCGTGTACTGCGGCCTGGTGCTGAGCAGGGCGTGGTGGTTTTGTGGTTCTGATGTGTTAGGTCAGTGAATGCATATGGTTTACTCTATAGTTTAAAATAGAAATAGCTTCAAATTTAAAAAGAAAAATGAAATTATAATGATAAAAATAAATACAGAAAACAGATCAATACATAAAACTATAATATATAGTGTACTATTGTAAAGATAATATGATATATAAAATGCTGTCTATTGTATATCTATACAAAATATATAAATATAGATTGTAAATATAAAAATATTTAAATATAGTTTAAAATAGGGTGTTTTTTGTTTTTATTAGGTTGTAGGCAGGGGTTTTTAATAAATAGTATAAATATAATTAATCTGAAAATATAAATCAAATCTAAACATATAGAATATATATAACAATAGGTATAAATATTAAATATAAATAAACTAATTTAATAGATGATATAAAATAATATTATATTTTCTAGACTATACATAGAGAAAATTATAAATGTCTATGTAAGTATAATTATGAATGATATAATTTAAATATTTTAAAATATGGTTTAAATAAAGGGCTGTCTTTGGTTTTTATTTTGTTAGAGGCAAGGGTTTTATTTGAAATCATGTAAAGTATTATAGAAATATAAATCTAAATATAGAAATTCATAATAAAGGTATAAAGATAGATAATTAGAATTAAAGCATAAATACAAATTTAAATATATGTAAGTAATATGAAGGTAAGTAATATAGAATATAAATAATATTATAGAGCAATAGAAACTATAAATATAAATGTGAATATAAATATGAAAAAAAGATAAAATATGTAAATATAATTTAAATAAAGGGGTTTTTGGTTTTCATTTGGTTAGAGAGGGGGTTTTCATTTTAAATAATATAAATATGGATATTGTTTCATAATCATCAATATAGAAATGTATAATCAGGATATAAAAATATATATAGAAATATAAAATATAAATAAAGTAATGAGAAGAGATCTAGTAGAATACAAGTAACACTGTAAGTCAATATACATTTTAAGTGTAAATGAATATAAATTTTGAAAGTAATTTAAAAAAAAATTTAAACACAGTTTAAGAGAAAGAGGTTCTTTTTGGCTTTTCTTTGGATAGCTGCAGGGGTTTTATTTTAAATAATATGTGTTACAGAACTAAAAATATGAATCCAGAAATATAGAATCAGTATATAAAGAAATGCATAAACATATATGAGTAGATGTAATATAGAATATGAATTTATAAATATAAATGTAGAACTAAACATGATATATCCATGTACATTATGGATATAAAAGTGAATATAAATATGAAAAAAAAAATGCAATATATTTAAATATTGTTTAAAAGAAAGGCTTTGTGGGGTTTTTTTTGGTTGTTACCGGGTTAGAGGCAGGGATTTTTTTTTTCCCCCTTCCGGGTTGTTTTGGGGCATTTATTTTAGAAGAGGTTTTGGAGGGGATCCCCCTGTTCGTTTTAGCCCTGCCCCGCCCCGCCCCGCAGCCCCGCGGCGTGCGGCGCCCCCGGCTGAGGCGGGCGGCAGCGCCGCCGCCTTGTGGCCAGAGCGCGGTACTGCAGCTCCCCCCGGCTGAGGCGGGCGGCAGCGCCGCCGCCTTGTGGCCAGAGCGCGGTACTGCAGCCTCCCGACAGGCAGCCGAGGGGCGGCGGCGAAAACGCCTCTCTGTGCCGCGCTGCTGCAGCGGCCGACGGCGTGGGGGGGGCTCGGCCGGGACGCGCTCGACCTTCTCAAGATGGCGGCAAAAAAGAGCGGGAAAGTCGAGGACCTCCGTGCGTTTACTGGACTGCCTGCGTGGCACGCCGAGGCCAGAGCAGCAGCGGCGGGATTTTCTGTGGGGATTCAAGTGCTGTGGACACGGGCTGTGGGCTCAACGGCACCGAGAGCTGAGGTATTTCGGCGGGTTTCTGACAGGCATGGGCGAAAACGCCTTTCTCTGCCGGGGGCCTCTCGCGGCCGCCATCTTGGGAGTGGCGTGTCGCGTCGTGTCGCGGACCGGCTTGACCTTCTCAAGAGGGCGGCCAAAAGGGCGGAAAAATGAGGCCCATGGTGTGTCTATTGAGCTGCCCGCACGCCGCTCCAAGGCCGGCGCGGCCCCGGAGGAATTTTCTGTGGCGATTCAAGTGCTGTGGACACGGGCTGTGCGCTCAGCCGCGCCGCGGGCGGTGGCGTTTGTGGCGGGCGCTGACAGGCTTGAGCAAAGACGCCTCCCTTTGCCGAGGGCTTCTCGCGGCCGCCATCTGGAGAGTGGCGTGTCGCGTCGTGTCGCGGACCGGCTTGACCTTCTCAAGAGGGCGGCCAAAAGGGCGGGAAAGTCGAGGACCATGGTGTGTCTATTGAGCTGCCCGCACGCCGCTCCAAGGCCGGCGCGGCCCCGGAGGAATTTTCTGTGGCGATTCAAGTGCTGTGGACACGGGCTGTGCGCTCAGCGGCGCCGCGAGCGGTGGCGTTTGTGGCGGGCGCTGACAGGCTTGAGCAAAGACGCCTCCCTTTGCCGAGGGCTTCTCGCGGCCGCCATCTTGAGAGTGGCGTGTCGCGTCGTGTCGCGGACCGGCTTGACCTTCTCAAGAGGGCGGCCAAAAGGGCGGGAAAATCCAGTTAGCCGAGAATAGCCGGGTGTAGCCGAAGAGCCGACGATAGCCGAGTTTTGCCGGGAATAGCCGAGTGTAGCCGAAGAGCCGACGATAGCCGAGTTTTGCCGGAATAGCCGGTGTAGCCGAAGAGCCGGCAATAGCCGAGTTTTGCCGACAATAGCCGGGTGTAGCCGAAGAGCCGACGATAGCCGAGTTTTGCCGACAATAGCCGGGTGTAGCCGAAGAGCCGATGATAGCCGAGTTCAGCCGAAGTGCCGAAACAAGCCCAGCTTAGACCAACAGCCGAACCAAACCGCCGCTGCACGTACGTGTTTTAATCGCGTAACCAGGCGGACTCGGGAAAGCCGACAGCCGGAGTAGATTTCTGTTTGGTCTGTGTCTGTGAGGAGCGGGCTGTGTGCTGGACAGGCAGAGACGCTGTCGGAGCGTGGCAACAGCGCCAGCTGTGAGCTCTGAGGATGATGAGGGCTCCGAGCAGCCCCAGCCCTGAGCTGCGAGGATGAGGAGGGGGCGGCTCCTGCCGGGAGGAGGCTGTTTTAGGGGGGAAGGGGTTGCCTGAGCTCCCTTTTGCCTGGAGCTGCTGAGCAGAGGGGTTTAGGGGGGCTCCCGGCGCTGTCTCGTGGAAGGACGCCGAGAGCTTCTCCGAGGGTCTGGGGGAACACCTGGATACGCACTTGGATGCGTGGAGCATTGCTCAAAGGAGGTGCCGAGGAACAAAGCTCCGTGCCGGGAAGCAGCAGCCGAACGGGTGAGCTCGTGTGGATTTGTAGCGGGGACTTTTCTCCTTTCCCTTTCCAATTTCATCTTGCCAATCCCTCCCCGGTGCCCTCTGGAAAAAAAAAAAAAAATTCTTGTCGTATTATGGGTGATTTGTGGGTAGGCCCCCCATTTTCATCATCCTAAGGTCTAAATTGAGGGGGCAGCGCTGTTGTCCCTCCTTTTCAAGGGTTTGAACTGAGGTCAAAATCCCCCTTTTACCACAGTTGGAGGAAAAGCCCTTTTTCTGCTACCGTCGGGGATGAAATTGCAGGGGAGAACACATTAATTCGCCCTGGCTGAAGCCGGGTGAGCAGCCCGCGCTGCCTCAGTTTCGGGGTTCAGCTGAAGGAAGCTGCAGCTCTCGCAGCCTTTGCGGGGTTGAACTGGGGCCGTGCCGCTGCCTTTGAGGGCGCTTCTTGTGCCCGCGGCCCGGCCCGAAGGTTGCGGCGCGGGAGCGCTCCTGGCGCGGCCCGGGCAGTTGCTGCGCTGGGAGGGGAGCGCGGCCGGGCTGCCGCGGGAGTGCCGGAGCCGCGCCGGTGCGAGCCGTGCGGAGCCGAGGGGAGCCGTGCCGGCCCCGCCGGGCAGGGGCAGCGGGCGGGGCTCTCCCGGCGCGGCGCGGCCCCTGCGTGCCGGAGGAGCCGCCGGAGGAGCCGCGTTCCCGCCGGGAGCCGCGGCTTTAATTATGGAAAGTTCTTTTACGTCGTGGCTTTGAGGTGGTTTGTAGGAATTTACCGTATCGTTTTATTTTCGTTGCAGTTGATGTACGGTGCGGGATATGGTGAACTGCTTGCACGTTATGGCTCTCGGTTCAGCCGTTGATGGTAAGGGTTTTTTTGAACTGAGTATTGTTGTCGCCCGCTTTCCTCCCCCGGGTATTATGTTTTTTAAGGGTTTCAGTGGTTTTTATGGCTTATAGAATAAAGTAGAGGTTAGGTTTTTAATTCTGTTGTGGCGGCTCTCATTTGCGTGAGTATGTGGTGTTTGTCTTGGGGGGGGGGGTTGAGGTCGTGTCACGTAGTTAATGGGTGAGGGGTTTTTTGAATACTTTTAATTGCATTTTTGTCGATTATCTTACCGGGCTCTTATTTGCTTTGTTGGGTTGGAGTGTATGTATTTGTGTTATGGATAATTTGGGAGATATTGTTTATGGTTACATTTAGCTTTAGGATTCGTATTTTTTTCTAGGTGGTATTTTATTTTGCTGGTTCGAGGCGTTTTGGGTATATTGAGTTAGGAATATTTTTTTCTTGTTAATTTAGTTCAGTTGGGTTTTGGGTTTTTTTTTTTTTTTTTTTTGGTGTTTTTTTTTTTGTCATTTGATGTATTTGGTTGTTGTTTATTAGTTTTATTTTTGAGAATATGGGTTTGGTGGATATTGTTAGGAAGTTTTTCATGTAGGTAGTTATTTTATTTTTCTAATGTTTGAAATTTATTTTTATATCGTTAATTACTTCGGGGTTTTTAGTGATTTTTACCGAGTATTGGTTATTCTGTGAGCTAGTGTAGAGGTAGAATTTTGGGTATATTTTGAGTAACGTTCAGGGTCAGGGGTATGGTTTGGAGTTTAGTAAAGTGGTTTATTTTTTTTTTTTTAGTAGTTTTTAAGATTTGCTGCGTGGGTTTCTGTAGGGCTTTCTTTTATTTTCGTTGCATTTTTGTGATGTGACAAGAATTGTTAGGGAAAAGAGTGTCGTGTGGGTTTTTTTTGCTGGTAGTCGGTTGGCTGGTGGAGCAACTTTGATGGTTTTGGACGATATTGGTGGGAATTTGCTGCTGTTTGTTTTGTCATTTTATTTAGGGATTGGATTTTCAATGTAAAATTATAACTACAATTAAACAAAGCAAACATATATACAGAAATGGGACAAAAAACCTTAAAATTTAAAAACAGACTGAATTTATAAAAATAAAACATGTAGGATAAACAGTATTGTGTATTACAGTAAGATACTATATTGTTTAATAATATCCAGTATTTTATAAGTTTCTAGAAATATTAATATCGATTATAAATATAAACAAAATCCCATATAAAAATATAAATACGGAACTCTTACAAATATATGAAGAGATATATGAAAAGAAAAAATGTTCAAAAATATAGAACAATATAAATCGATACAATGCATAATTCAAGGAATACTGTTTATATCTTATTATAGTGTATTATAGGAAATATATAAAAATACATAAATACAGTACATCAATATGTTATCATATCATATATAACAAATAAAAATATAAAGAAAAAAATATAAATGTAAACTATTTTTAAATAGTTTAAAGTAAAGGGGATTCTTTTTTAAATTTGGCAATAGACAGAGTTTTTATTATAAAAATTATGAATACAAATAATATGAAGGTAGACGTATAGCATAAATACATCAAGACATATAGAAAAATTAAAACATAAGAAAAACAAGTTGTACCAGTAGATGTGGTACATAATATAAGTAATCTTTTATCTATATTATTCAAATATTTTACGTATTATATATAATTGTAATGCATCAAGAGAAACTGTAAATATTAATGTGTATGTAATTATGGAAAGTATAAATATACAAATATCTCCATGTAGTTTAAAAAAGGGGCTTTTTTCTATTTATTTGGTTAGAGACGGGGTTTTTTTCTTTTAAACAATATAAGTAATGTAGAAATGTAAATCTAAATATAGAAATATATAATCAGTATACAAAGACATTTACAAAATATAAAATATAAATAAATATAAATAATAGGAAAAGGCCTAATATATCATATAAATTACATAGCACCTCAATGTCTCTTACAGATGTGCTTGTGAATGTAAATATGGAAAATGTGAAATACGTTTAAACATGGTTTTAAAGAAAAGGGGCTTTTCGGTTCCCGCTGGGTAAGAGGCAGGTTTTTTGGCGTTTATTTCAGGCGGTTTTTGGAGGGGGATCCCCCCTGTCCGTTCGTGCCCCTGCCCTGCCCGCAGCCCCGCGGCGTGCCGCAGCCCCGGCTGAGGCGGGCGGCAGCGCCGCCTCCTCGTGGCCGGAGCGCGGTACTGCAGCCCCTGGACACTCGGCCGGCCGGCAGCGGCCATGGCGCGTCTCTCTGCCGGGGCCCGCCCGCGACCGCGACCTCGGCAGCGGCTGGGCCGGGACTCTCTTGACCTCCCCAGGATGGCGGCAGGAAGGGCGGGAAAAGCGTGGGCTCCGGTCCGTGTACCAGACCGCTCGCACGCCACCCCGGCGCCGCACCGGCGGGATTTTCCGTGGCGTTTGCGGTGCTGAGCGCACGGGCTGTGGGTGAGCGGCGCCGCTGGCGGGCGGGTGTCGGGCGGGCACCCACAGGCAATGGCACAGACGCCTCCCTGTGCCGGGGAGCGGCAGCCGTCGCCGTCTCGGGACGAGCGGCTGGGCCGGGACTCGCTTGTCCTTGCCAAGAGATGGCACGATGGCAAGTTTTGAAAAAGAAGCTTTCCTCTTGGGTGCAGATGAGATGGGTGGCGCCTGGCAGCTTGTGCACTGCCTCTGCGTTAAGCTGTGTGCCTCTCCTTCCCTCCCTGCTCCACAGGCGCAACGCGGGAGCAGCAGGGAGAGGTGGGTTTGTCCTGGGCCACGGACGAGCTCCGCGTGGATATGTGAGGCTGCGGCTGCAAGCTGCCGCAGGAGCCGAGGTCTGCCCGCAGCCGCGTACAGGTACCGTCAGGAACGCGGGCTGTCGTGCCTGGGACTCGGGACGTGGCAGCGCCAGCTGGGAGAACTGAAGTGATTTCCAGCCTTTCCTTTTGTCTGCATTTCCAGTGTTCAGTCAGTCGAATTACTACTGGGCCTCTGCCCATCTTGTTGTGAAATGCTTCGGGGGCTAAATGGTGAGGGGAGCGTTGGGGGGGGGGGGGGGGGGGGGTGGGAAATGAAACTGCGGTCTAAACCTCAGGAGGAAGAGGGCATCAGTCAGGACAAACTCTTAACGGAATGGGATAAGGAATACTTGTTTACTAAATCTTTCATCTCTGCAGCTAGTTCAAAGATGTCTCAGAGTCCTTCACGTTAGAAGAGCAAAGGAGCAAGAGAGAAGGCCTCAAGCCTAACCCATTAAAAGCGGCTGCGGCTTTGTGTGCTGTAGCGTGGCAGGCATTCACAGGTTGGCTTTTTTCTTTTGCATCTTGTACCGCTGGTGAAGTTCTTTCAGAGGGGACAGTTCCACCCCCGTATTGAAACGTGAGCAAAGTGGAACTTTCTCCGTTGGATTTGGGTTTCTTGAGGGCATTTGTAAACAGTGTTAACATAAAGATAACACATGTGAGGAGTGTGCCGTGCGTTACCAGAAGTGCTAGAGGATTTTAGGACAGCGATAAGGCGGTTTCCCTTCAAGATGCTGTTTTTTTCTGGAAGAATTACGTGAGAGCAGAAAAGTTACAATGGCATTGGAGTTGCCTGCACAGAAAAGACCCAGGGAAGCGGAACACAGCCAGGTGGTTTTGTGTGGCACCACAACTGAGAGCATCAGTTAGGTGAGGAGGCGCGAGCAGCTCCCCGCTTTCGCAGACACAATAGTCATGTCAAGCAGTTTCGCCCTTTTCCAGACCACTGGCACGTGCTTGGGGACAATAAGCTGTATTTTTTACAGCCAGGTCTTCTGAGCTGCGCTCCTCCTGCTCTGGGGTGGCCGCTGCTCGCTGATCACGGTGAAAACAACCTTGTGTCCCGGCACCCTGCAAAATTCCCAGCTTAGATGGCACTGAAGCGCAGCTTTGGCTTTCAGGCATCTCCCCTGCAACCTGTGCCTTGTGTCGTCTCTGCAGGGAATTAGTTATTAATTAATTGCTTCCAATTTTTTTTTTTATTTCCAAAGAATATCAGGTGACTTTTACATCCTCTTCAGTGCTCCCCAAGCTTCACATCACACCGAAGTGCTGACTTTCACTGCCTACAGGTCTTTTCTGACCGAAATGATTCTGTGAATTCTTCTCTTAACTTGAGCTTAAGGGCAAAGCGCCGCATTGATTGCATTTTGGAGAGAAAGGTTTGAAGGCTCGGCTGTAAATTTCTCTTGTGTCCCGTCTTCCGGGTTCATTCGTGTTGTAATTTGCAAGTGGCAGAAGAGTGTTGCTGTTTATTAAAAGCAATAGCGCTCTCAAAGTGTTGATGGGGGCGATGATGGCAGGGGTGCCAATTGTGAAAAATAACTTTGCCCACATCTTCCCCAGGGCCTGGGCAGAGAGAGGTGGAGCTGGGCCGTGGAGTCCCCCGGATCCTTCCACGGGTGTGGGCGTCTGCAGCACCGGGGATCCGTGGCACAACTCCTTCCTGCAGAGGCTGAAAGCTGAGCCTACAATTTCAAGCAGGACAATCACCTTCCCAAGGCAATAACAAGCGCCTCCCAAGAGCAGCTGGTGAAGGCGGCTCAGAAGGGATGTGGTGAAACGTTTGGTCCATCCATCGTGCTTCTGGACGTGGTAGGGGAGACACACCTTTTCATAGACGACACTGTATTTTTTAGGCTTTGTGTTTGTCTGTGCTCCCATTCTGATCACCCCTTGAATTATTATTTTTCAAGAAGATGTCTAGGAGAGAAATTCCGTTTATTCGGGGACAGCCATAATTTTCATCTGTTTAAAATGCACCAGGTGTCTTTAAGCCCTGCAAAGCCACCGAGAGCTCCAGAGTTTGTAGTGCAGTTTTCTGCAGCACTGACTTATTCTCTGTTGCGGTGCCCATGCCCTGAGGTACCAGGCAGGCTCAATAGCAGGAGCAGGAGAAACTGACCTGAGAGATGCTTTGGGTGCAGCCCAGCCCGGTTTTATGCCGCCTGCAAAGTCTGGCCTTGCACTACAAAGCGGTCTGCTGTTGCCATCGGCTGGAAAAATCCCTAATGGATGTTTCCAAACGTGGGGAGGAGTATCTGCTCCTGTTACAGCAGTACTGGGGGCTTTTCCCCCACTAGGTCTCTGTGAACTGGCCAAGACCAAGGCGTGCAGCAGGCTGTTACCGCTCTCTGCACGGTGAAGCACCTTCGACCAAGGTCAGTGTAAGAGCAAAGCAATTCTTGCAAGAAAAGCCTGCTACTAGAGGGGTCAAAAATTATCCTTCCAAAGGAATTCATGCTTCTCGTCCCTTACACCTCTCCTGTTGCATCACACCGTAGAATGGTTTGGGTTGGAAGGGACCTCAAAAACGACCCAGTTCCATCCCCCTGTCCCGGGCAGGGACACCTTCCCCTGGGCCAGGTTGCTTTGCTGTGCCCCCAGATCTGTCACCTCAGCTGAGCCGTCCCGACACGTTCCACGCATGTTCCCGCGGAGACCACGCAAGCTTTGCCACAAGGAAAAGTCCTAAAGGCCCTGTTCATCCCAAAGACATCAAACCTAGAATTTCTTTCTTGCTGCACTGTTTGCACTTCTTTCTTTCTCAAAGTGTCACGCACACGAAATATTGCTGCGGCCTACTCCTGTGGGATTTTCAGGAGTATTGGATATAGTTTCCTTTTTTTTTTCCCTTTTCTTTGTAGCAGGAATCTTCAAAATCCTTTCCTCCTCCTCCTCAGGACTCTGGGGCTCCTCATTCCGTAGAAGGTAAGAGCACATAAAGTGGTGGGACGGGGAAATGCCTTCTCGCTTGCCAACAGCCTTAAGCTGTACAGCGTGCTGTTTGCCACAGGCATTCTTAGCTCCGTGTCATCAGGCGCCAGTCTAATCTGCCAGGTGTAATTGCCATGGAATAAAATCCTGTGCTGGTGGCTGATCGCCCCCAGTCAATTGGATTACACAGGCAGGAGCTGGCGCTGCCAAAGGCAGCGAGGGTTTAGGAATCGTGGCTGCTGCTGCTGCCGGGGCTTTAAAGGCTCCTGCTGAAAGGAGGAGTCAATGGGGTGTGCATCCTCCCCCAGCAGAGCTGAGAATAGCAGGACCCGTGACTGTGCTGTCTCTGAGCTACGCTGCTACTGCCTAAAACCTGTCCTGCAGTGTGCCGTGGAATTGCAGAGCAGGGGCTGGTTAGGGCATAAAGCCTGGCCAGGGGTGAAAGGGACCGTTTCAGGCAGCACAGGGAAGTGGTGCCGCTTTGCCTGGTGGAGAAGGTGTGAAAATGAGTTAGCCCAGACCCAGGGCACCGTCGGCTGTGGCCAGTGGCCTCCAGCTGGCTGCGCGTGGGGACAGAGGCAGCCTGCGCCTTTACAAACGTGATTATTGTTCAAAGCGCCTCTCTTAGCCTTCGCTAGCAGAATTCAGCATCTTCAGTTTGAAAACTGCCAGACCCAGAGCCCGAGCATCTATTGTAGCCTGGAGGACTTGTAGCATGGGAGAGGCAAGAACCTGCATCCTGTGCCGTGCGTGCTCTTACTTGATGTGGAATCCTAATGGTATTATTAAGGCCTGGCCTCAATATGTCTCTTGCTGCCTTGCCATTCGTGAAGCCCGAGGCTGGCTTGTCCTGGTTAGCTGTCTGATGTGGAGGAGCTGACCTGCCAGCTCCTGTGGAAGTGAGTGCTCTCCGTGGAGTGACATCCTGTAAAATTTCTGTCACAGAATCTCTGTCTTTATGGCTCTCCT